>NW_004955428.1:7404159-7446328 GCF_000276665.1 Chinchilla lanigera
ATTTTAATTTTTGAAAATCCAGAGGATATGTTTAATAACGTTAAATTGTAATAAGAGCAGTGAGTTTAATTATTAAAAGTTTTATCTGAATATCAAGCACCTTGAAATATAAGTATAGCTGGAGAACTATTTCTCACCAACCATGCATGTTCTACTAGCTGAATCCCCATACAGTGGTAATAGGCCACAGTTACATAGTTCTACAGGGAAAATAGAGATCAAAAGCCATGCATAACATTTTAGCATGACAATCATGATGACATTTTTGTAACACACTTAAATCTCTAATTTTATATTAAATAGCCTTTTAAATCAATCCTCTCTATTTTGAGTACACAAGAAACTCTTACCTAATTTGTTGTTCTTTAGTGGAATACCATTGAAGTGTGTGACCTTGTCTGGACTGTTTAATGTCTAGGCATCCCTAAGTATACTGGGACGTACACAGCATACAGACATCACCTAAGATTTTGTTAGAAGTATTAACTGGTGATCTTATGTTGGCTTAGCATCAGCCTCTTCTCACAAGTAGCTGGAGCAGAAGAGAAAGGAAGATGTATAAATCAGAAAGAAAATGTTTATCACCATAAACAGGACCAGTTTTACATTTTAGAAGACCTGTACATCTGAAGGCATGAATATATTAAATATACCATGAAAATAGTAACAATGAATTGTTATAGCCATGTAAAAAACTTTCTTAATTTTATTTTTACCAGAGGATCTTTAAATCAGAAAACCTTATTATCGTATTCATAGGAGCTTAATTTTTGACAATGACCAATGTAAACATATCACAATAATATATTTTGAACATTTTGGGATGTGTCTTACAAGATATGGAGATTATTGGGGACATCTCTTCATGAGCAACAACTGGATAATTTTTGCCTCAGGCAGCTGCTTTCTTGTTCATCAACTGGAGTCCTATTCATCAGTTTTTAACTGTCTCTAAGGGGCTTTTATTTAATTACCTTAACAATTTTTAATGACTTCTGAAAACCAGATCATAACAATTAACACAATAGTTTTGAACAATGAAAGACTCTCAAGTCTTAATGTATAAACCACAATATGTATTACATTTTAAAACCAATTTTAACATCATTTTTACCAGCTGGCAACTTTGGTGGAAGCATGTCTTTAAGTTTCATGACATTTATCCATAAACTGAATAAAATGATAAATGCTTCAAATATCCAAAAGTGTAAGAAAAGAAACATTTATTGAGCTAAAATAAAACAACTGTTTGTGGACTGAACACACAGACAATTAAACAAATATATATATAAGACATCTTTTTACAAAATCAGTGCATTCAAATATATTTTGCCCAAATTTAATTATAACTCTTTATAATATTAGAAGTTTGTAATCATATATAGAAGAGTTATAATTATTTACAATCAATTAGTAAAGACCTCTTATAAGAATTATTTGGAAGGAATAAAACATACTCATATTTGTGAAAAATAATTTATGATAGGAATATCTAAATCGTTGCCTTAGTAGCCATATGTAATTCGGTGTTTTGTTTTGTTTTGATTTTAACCGGGAATCAAACTCAGGACCTTGCCCTTGCTAGCTTGCTGTTTGTGCCACTGAGCTGTATCCTTGGTCCTGTATATATATATATTTTAATGGGACAGATTGCTAAAGGTAATTTTAAGATCTAGGGGCATTAAGCAGGTCAGGTATGTGTGTAGAAGAGATTATCTCTGAGAATAGTTTCTGACCTACAAGGTGTTCTGGAAAGAAATAACGGCAAGGCAGTCCAATGGAGAGTGGGACTATGCCTATCTTTTTCTAATTTTAAAAATAAAAGAATGAAAACATATTAAGAAACAGAATCTATTTACAAAATACCACAAGAACAATACAAGCAACACTGAATTACACACAAGGTGACAGGAAATTAACCATGGTTGTTGTACTACATATTGATATCTTCAAAGTGGTTACTCAGGAAAACAAATATAGACATGCAAGATTGATCAAATAATTAATCATTAACTGTTCCTTTCAATAAAGCCATAGAAGTCAGTAGTACTACTATGTTAGCTATCCTATATACACATGTATACATAATATTCCCCTTCTTTTTTTTCTCTTTACTCTCATCCCAGTTGTTGTATACTTTTGAGCATTTTCCTTTTGTTTCACAATGTCTATCATACCTCCTAATTTTTATTCACACTTTCAGGTTCTTACACTAGTGACACAATATGTTGCTTACATATGCAGGTCTAATTTATTTCACTTATAAGTATGATCTCTAGTTGTGACCATTTACCTATAAAATTCTCGAGTTTATCTTTCTTTATAGCTGAGTAATATTCCATTATGTAAAAGTACCACAATTTTCTTATCCAATCCTCAGTGGATGGGCATTTTGCTATTACAAATTGCTCTGCTAAAAATATAGGTGCACATATATCACTGTGATATGATGTTTTCAGATCTTCTGGGAAAATACCCAGAAGGGGAATAGCTGGGTTGAATGGGACCTCTAGACCTAGTTTGCTGAGGAATTTTCAAATTGATTTCAACAGTTGTTTCACCAGTCTGCATTCCCATCAGCAGTGGAGAAAAGTTCCTCTTTCTCCACAGCCTGGCTAGCTGTTGTTATTGGTTGATTTCTTAATGTTAGCCATTCTTACTCAGGTAAGGTGAAACCTCAATGCTATTTTAATTTTCACTTCTCGAATGAAAATGATACTGAACATTTTCTCATATATTTATTTGCTGTTGGTATTTCTTTGTCTGAGAAGTGTGTGTTCATCTCAGCTGCCCATTTTAGGATTGAGCTTTCATTAACACCAGTAGTCCTGGCTGGGCTTGCTCCCAACAACAAGGAAAGGCAGGCCTTGCTTGCTGGTTATCTGGCAGTTTATAGGCTTTTACAGGCAGGAAGTACAGAATCATGTGTAGATGTTGGATAGCGCAGGGCAGGTCCCCTGACTTTGGGAAACAGGTGGGTCAAATGGGGAAAGGAAATAGTGCCCATGATGTCGATATGTATGAAGAACCAGGAAGTGAATTGCAGACATCTGAGAACAAATGAGGAAGCCATATTATATGGGGTAGGTTGGAAAAATAAAAGTAGAATACAAGGGGACTTTCTTTTTTAATATATATTAAAAAATAAATGTTCTTTTAGTGTCAAGGAATATAATAATCACAGCAAAGTATGACATAAACATAAGATTATGACTTTTTAGTTGTATAAGCTTCAGAAGATTTCCTTTCTTTCAGTGTAAGCTTTACTTTTAAAAAATTGTCTAATGTCCAAGTCTAAAAACTTAAGAATGCCAGGCATGGTAGCACATAGCTGTGATCCCAGCACTTGAGAGGCTCAGGTTGGAGGCTTGCTGTGTTTGAGTCTAGTTTGGGCTACAAAGTGAGTTCAAGGCCAGGCTGACCTGCGTAGTAATACCCTGTAACAAAAAAAAAAAAACAAAGGAAGATTGAGAATAAGGGACTAAGGATTGGAGAAGTTTAACTATAAACAAATATTAGATAATATTAAATTATTATTTATTTTGTTAGGTGTGATTATCATATTATTAGAGTAGTCATTTGATTAGGTAGAAAATGACCTTGTATATTGCAGTTGCATTCTGGCTATTCAGAGATGAACTGTCATTGCATTTCTCAATATCTTTATTTTTTATTTTAAATAGTAAAAAGCAATAACAATATAACAACAACAAAGACAAAAGCAAAACAACACAGTAACAATAAAAATAATACAGGATTTCAAAACATGATAGGAATTAACAGTGTTTGTTATATTACATATTGTTATCTTCAATGAAGTTGCTCAGATTACCAGATGTAAGACTGCAAGATTGATCAAACAATTAAAGAGAATAAAAAGTAAACAAAAAACCCATTAGAATTGATACAGAGCTTCACTAAACAAGATGTTAAGAACCCAGCAATAGTTGCTATATTGCATATTGTTGTCTTCAAATTAGTTGTTCAGATTATCAGACATAATCATGTAAAACTGGTGAAGGAAAAAAATTAAGCATTAACTGCTCCTGTCAATAAACCAGTAGACATAAGCAGTAAAATTATCCCAGCTATCCTTGTCTCATTATCTTTAAAATAAAACTTCAGACCAAAAAAAATCAATTGAGTAGTGTCTCAAATCGACTCTATCTTTTTTTTTTTTTAATTTGGAAGTACATCACGTGAAGTTTTTTCTTCTTGTTTCTTTACAATGTTAATATTATGATTTCTCTGAATCTTAGTATTTATAATTTTTTAATTATCTACTATAATTATATTATAAGGTTTCAAGGGAACATGAAGTTTTAGGACAGAATTCCGAAGTCTGCTCTAAGTGTTTTTCCTCTGATAATTTAGTTTTCTTTCCTTTTAGTCAGTATAGGAATTCCAAGAAATAGAAACATTTTATTTGTATAAAAAAGAGGAATAGTGTACATTTTTTTCTATAATACAAATAAGCCTAGTCATAAGTTAACTAAAAGATGCAGTATTATTTCACTGATTATTAAAAGTCCCAAAAAATCATTTAGACAAGAATCTAATATAATTAAAACTTTATGACTGGGTCTTTATATGTGATTAATTTATTAGCAATAAATTTTAATTATAAGAAACACATATTTGACATTTAACATATAATCTTCCACACTATTTATATCAATTAACACAGTCATCAAATGCCAATTAGTAGTTTAAGGATTAATTGCTATGAAATTGATTTGTCAAAGACTACTATTTAAATGTTAAAGTGTTAAAATTCATTACACTTACAGGCAAGTAGAAGATTATAGAAGTGAACATTTATTAGTTATATAATGTGTGAGATAATCAGCAGAATCTGTCTTGAGAATATGTTAATCAGTAATAAGATTTATTTTGTTTGAAAATTACAATATCTTATCATTAACAATTAATATTTTACAAGTTTAATGTAATTCTTTATATTTTGTAATGTATTATGATAATTGTTTTACTAATATTTAGAGCAAAATAAAAAGTAATAATGTTATTGTACCAAAGGTAAAACTACACAGGACAAGCAGCCAATGAGAAATTGGATGTAAGTTTGTATTTAACTTGTGATGCTTTGTTGTATTGTTCTTGTAGTCTGGAAAAGAACCATTGGATATTGAGACAGGTATTTCATTGCAATTATTTCTAGTGTTACCAATAAAACCTCAACTAAGACGGGGGACTGAATTAGGTAAAATGCCAGTGTATCTTCTTTTCTGTAGAGTTGCCGGTATGTTCTCTTCCACATTCCCTCTCCCCTCTTCCCTATTTACCTCTTTTTCTCCTTTGTTTGCTTTTCCTTAAGGTTGACTTCACTCTGAGGAAGGCTCTCCCACTGATAGCTATTCTCTCACTCAGGCTTATGTGTTCCTGGGAGTTAGAAACAATTCAATTACTTCCCAAAAAGTTAACTGAAATTCTAAATCAGTTTCATAAATGTGAATAATGATATGTTACACTCATAATATGTCACACTCCTTTCTGAATAAATAATTATGGAGTGTGAATAAATATAAATAATATAAATAAATACAAATGTAAATATAATTCACAAGCTTTCAGTGTTTCCTGAAGACCTGGCTTTAAAAAGTTGAAGATGCAGAAAAAGTTACAAAAGAAAGCAGTGAAGGAAAACCAGTATACATGATGTGATATAAATTTTACTGATTGTAAAACTGATTTACTGATTTACCCCTGCATTATTTCTGTTTCCTTCAGCATTAACTGGTAAAACTTATACATATCAGAGGTAGAAAAATGTGTTCAGAAGCATGTGGAATACTTTCACTGCAAAAAAATAATGTGCTGAGGAAGTAAATACCATAGATGTTCACTTCAAAAGAGGATCTTACATAGCTATAACTAAAACCATAATCCAGAGAGAATGAGAATTGATTTTAAGAAGAAACAATAATCCAGAGATGCTCTGTAGACTAATCAGCAGAGCTGTAGTCTAAAAGCAACATATTGCCTACAACTCTGGCATTGCATCATTTTTATGCGTCATTTTATGTCAGTATGTCATTTCTACAAGAAACACATGCTTATATGAACTTTAGAACCGTGCCACCATCTCTTGAGAACTGAGTATACTGTCTGCATTGAACCCTTCCCTCGTGGGCAACGGTGGGCTGTATCAAGTGATGCTCTCACTCTGATTACTACAACCAGTCTTTACATTGCTGTGTTGCTCTTTACTCCTCATATACACTCTTCAAAATAACTGTATCCAGAAAATTAGATTTTCTTGTATACTTATAGACGTTTAATTCCACTAAAAGAAAATAAAGCAAACCACAGAATAATGGCTGTCTCTATACATTCTGGACTGAATGATTTCATTTTTCCTGCAAATCCAGCTGGGCATGGTGGCACATGCTTGTAATCCCTGCACTCAGGAAGCTGAGGCAGTAAGATTGCTATGAGTTCAAGCCAGCCTATGCTACATAGAGAGTTCAAGACCAGCCTGAAATACATAGCAAAACAGTGTCTCAAAAGACAAACACAAAATCTTTATGTTGTTGAAGTCATAACATCTAATGTGATTGAATTTGGAGACAGAGCTTTCAAACAAGTTATTATTGTAACTACACTTGATCTTAACAAAAAGGCCGAGAAGCAATAATAAGTTATTATTGTTAAATGAGAGCTAGAAGTTAGGTCCCAAAACAATAGAATTATTTTCCCTATCAGAAAAGAAGAGGCATCCAAAGTCTTTCTCTGTGTGGGAAAAGTCACGTGATGATACAGTATGAGGCTGCTATCCCTATATCTCAGGATGTTCCCCAGAATCTCTGTGATGTCTCAGGCTTTAGAACTGTGAAAAAACAACCCCTGTTGTGTAAGCTATTTGCAATATTTTGTTACGGTAGTTTGAATGTCTTAATACACTATCACAGGGTAACACATATTATTCTTTCAAACTATTTTATGGCACTGACAGTTATTCACAATTTGATTATCACCATTAGTTTTGATCGCTGGATGATGAATCTGATGCTCCATGCAATCTCACGAGACTTCTTTCTGCTTTTATTTTTATATATGGACAAAATTATTTCCAACCATCCTTAGATATTTTTATACATTTTACTGTGAATACCCTTTTCTAGATCTTTACTTGCTTCACTGCTTAATTTTAAAATCCTTTTCTCACAGAGGTCCTCCTTGAATTACATAAAACTTATGCAAATCATTCATCTAGCTCATTTAAACTTATGCTAGTTAAATATTATTCTCCAACTCCATAAATAAATGTCTCCTTATTATTGTATCTAACTTACTTTAGGTAAGACTCTGACTTAATTAATTATTTCAAATATATTTTATCATCCTTATAAATTTAGGTGGGGTAATTAAATTTCTAGTAGGTCAAAAATTTGAGAGATAAATTATAAAAATAAAAACAAATTGAGAAGAAATTATAACTGCTAAGATCTAAGAGGAAAATATTAGATATTTATTGAAAAAGAAGAACTAACCATGGCAATGCATAAATTGATAAGTTCCACAAAAAAATTAAGATTTGATATCCAAGCAAGGAAAACAATTTTTGTATCAGTGATTCAAAGAGTATTTCTAATACCATGGAAAAGTAAATGTAGCTATAGGATCATTCAAATAAAAGTGAACTAATTTGTACTGTCTCATGTTTTGAAATAACTTGCTTGGAATATAAGTTTAGTGTTAGCAAATGAGAAAGGCAGAATTCCTACAAAAAAAGTGATTTTATAGATAGAGAATAAAGTGCTACAGATTCTAAGTGGGCTTATAAATTTTGTTTCTAAAAAAATCTCCAACTAGTCTAGTTTGAAGAGGATGATGAATAAATACAAAGTGATTATTATGAGTAGTGTGCTATGAAATTTCCTTGGAGAGAGATACCCAGTAGAAAGACAAATTATCATGAATAGAGACTTGAGGAAAAATAACCCTAAAGACATAAATCTAGTTTACAAATACTAAGTGACAAAATACAATTTTTACTGATTATGTTTATTGGTGTATTATAGGTGTACCTTATGATCACATTCACCATAGGAAATTTGCACCTGTGCGTGACATGACTTGATTCTTCTTTTCTATCCACCTAAACCTCCTTCAATCCCTCCAAGCACTATTTACAGAAGCTTTATTTCCATTTTCCCTTCTTTTCTCATTTTGTTCTTTTCCCTTCCATCCTTCCCCCTCCCTAGTCCTATTTGAATATCTTCTTCCTATTTAACAGTATCTTTTATATATTTTGGTAGTTATTTACACTTTTAATTTCTCACAACAGAGAAAAGTGCAGTAATCTTAAGTATGTGTGTTTGATTTATTTAATTTGAGAGTATAATCTCAAGGAACATTCATTTACGTAGAAATGTCCTAAATTTATACATCTTTATGGCAGAGTAGTACTCCACTGTTTAAAAAAAAACCCATCTTCTTTATCTATTTTTCAGTTCGTTGGATTCTGTGATATTTCCAAGATTTAGCATTATAAATTGTGCTGCTATAAACATGGGTGGGCATATATCAGTGTAATATAATGCTTTTAATTCTTTGGAAAGATATCAAGAAGGGGAATAACTGGGTCAAATGCAACATTTAGTCCTAGTTTTTTGAGGAATCACCACACTAACCTTCATTATGGTTGCACCAGTTTACACTCCCACCAAGAATAATGTTCCTATTCTCCACAGCCTTGCCAGCATTTGTTATTGGTTGATTTCTTGATGATAGCCATGCATTCTGGTGTGAGATGGAATCTCAAGTTTCTTAAACTATATTTCTCAAATGGTCAATGGTGTTAAACTTTTCTTCACGTACACATTTCCCGTTTCTTCTTCTTTCTCTGGGAGGTGTCTATTCACCTCAGATAACTGTTTATACAACAGGTATTTACATTTGAGGGGATTGTAATATTTTTGAGTTTTTTATATATTCTAAATAGTATTTCTTTGGGGAACAGCTGGTAAAATTCTTTTCCCACAAGATTGGTTGTCTCTTCACTCTGTGTTGACTTCTCTTGCTGTACAAAATGTTTTTAATGAGATGAGATCCCAGTTGCTGATTATTTGTGATATTTCTGTGCAATCAGGGTTTTTATCACAATGTCTTTGCCTAAACCAATGTCTTCCAAGAGTTCTACCTATAACATCCTTCAGCCGATTTAGTATTTCTGCTTTAATATTTAGATATTTGATACATTTCAATTTTAGTTTAGTTCATGGTGAAGAAAGGGGTCTAGTTTTCATTTTTAACATGTGGAAAGCGAAACTTTTTCTAGCACAATTTTTTAAGAGGCTATCTTACTTCCCATTAATGTGTTTGAAACCTTTGCCCAAGATAATGTGGCTAAGTATATACATCTAGAGTTGTTTCCTACGTCTTCTACTCTATCCCATTGATCCTCTGGTTTGTTTTTTATTTTTAATTTTAATTTTAATTTTTTTCCAGTACAGTAGTGCTTTTATCACAGTAACTTTGTAGTATAATTTCATTCAGGGATTGTATTTCCCCACCTTACCTTTGTTGCACAGATTTGCTTTTATTATTTTGGTTCTTTTCTTGTTCCAAATTAATTTTAAAATTCTTTTTTCTAATTGTCTGAGATGTAGCATTGGAATTTTTATTGGGATTGGAACAAATCTGTAAAACACTTTTGGACGTATGACCATTTTCACCATATCAATTCTTTCCTAATTTCTCTCAGTGAATTTGTTGTTCACGTACACAGAAGCTATTGTTTTTTGAGTGTTACCTTTGTAACCAGCTACATGACTGAATTTGGTTATTTAATCTAGAAAAATTTGGTGGAGCTTTGGGGGTCTTCTATGTAGAGTATCATGTCATCTGTAAATAGTGATAATTTAAATTCTTCCTTTCCTAACCTTATTCCTTTTATTTCTTTTTCTTGTATAATTGTTCTGGCTAAGGTTTACAATTTATAATTGTTCTGGTTTAAGGTTTATATTGAACAAGAGTGATGACAATGGACACCCTTCTTTTGTTCTTGATTTTATACTGAATGCTTTCAGTTTTTTGTCCATTTAGTAAATGTTGACTCTTTGTCGTCATGGATGGCTTTTGCAGATTGAGATAAATACCATCTATTCCAATATTCAGTAAGGTTTCCATCACAAATAGGTGTTGTGTTTTGTCAAGTTCTTTTTATTCATCTTGAGATGATCTTATGGGTTTTGCCCTTGATTTTGTAATATGATGTATTATATTTATTGATTTACATGTGTAGAACCATCCCCACATCCCTAGAATGGATGAATCCTATTTGGTCATGGTGTATAATCATTCTTGGTTTTGGTATCAGAATAATGGTTCCATCCAAGAATCAGTTTAGGAGTATTGCTTCCCTTTCAACTTCATTAAAGTGTTTGAGAAGTAGTGGTATTATGTCTTTTCTAAATTTCTTAAAGAATTCAGGGCTGGGGATTTAGCTCAGCAGCACAGCTCCTCCCTGGCAAGTGCAAGTTCATGGGTTCGATTCCCGGTACTGGAAGAAAAAAAAAAGAATGATTTTCTATAAATTTCTTTAAGAATTCAACAGTGAATCTTGCAGGGTCTGTGTTTTCTTTTTCTGGTAGTTTTTAATTATATCTTTAATTTAATTGACTGATATTGGGTTATTTAGAATTTTTACATACTCTAAATTCAGATGCATAATTTGTATATATCTAAGAATCTGTCCATTTCTTTTGCATTTTCCATCTTATGCAATAAAAGTTCTAAACTGGGCTTTGTGGCACATGCCTGTAAGCCAAGCACTATGAGGCTGAGGCAGGAGGATTTTCATGAGTTCCAGGCCCACCTTGGATACAAAGTGAGCTCAAGGCCAGCTTGAACTGCATAGTGAGACACTGTCTCAAAAAGACAAAAAAAAAAAAAGAATAAAAGTTCTAAAAATAGATAAGTGTCTACACATGGAAAGAGAAGCATTCATGCCAGAGCTCAATAGTAGCATACATGTTAAGGAGTAAATTGTCCTGTGAATCTAAAATTCAGGACAAAAAGACAACAACTGGAAGAGTATGTAACTGGAAGAGTAATGTAACTGTGGCAAGTTACATTAGAAACATTAAAACATACATGGAAACTGAGATAGTAAAGTCAGTAAATCACTTATTGCCTTAATTGCAAAATTTCTTTTCATTGTCTGAGCTTTTTGCATGTCATAGTCACTGGTCTTTGAATTATATTTAATTCTTATTACTTTCAGGAGTGGCACTATTACTATTATTCCCTAAGACACTATGGAACAGGGTTAAAGTGAGGTTAAGAGAGTTCTTCCACCTCCCTGGGAAGTACAACTAGTTCATTTTGGTGCCAGATTCAAGTGCCACAACAAGTGCTTTTACTCACTCTGTTGTACAGGAAGTTGATAGACATGAGTAGAAATAGGGACAGACTGAGGCTTCAGTTACAATTATAGACATGGTGGTTATAGATCGATAAAACTTTGCTTTGTCTTGGGGGGGAGATTATGTCTTTGAAAACAGTTGAATGAAAAGTTATCACAAAGAGAGACATTACTGTAACCAAACACAATGGGCTCAGCACTTGGAGAGTGCAAAGACAATAAGCACAACTAAGAACTGAATGAATGAAGAAAAGCTTTTTACTCGCAGCAAGGAGCATGGTAATTCCCAAAGCAGTGTATCCTTAAACAAATAAACAAGGGGCTTTATTGAAAAAAATATATATATATATTCCTATAGCAAGGATTTGTCAACACAAGTTAGGCAGGCCAATTACTGAGCATGCTCAGTGTAGTGGATTGATAACTGGTGCTCAATTTATAACCCCCAGCTGAACTGAGTAAGCACGGTGCTGGGTGTGGGAGGCCCACCTGGGGACTGTTGCCAACAGCATAAGAGGCAGACCTGGGGAAGAAGAAAAAAAGCCTTTTGGGAACTAAAGAGGATGTTGGGAGCTGAGAGAGGCTGTTGCGAGCTGGTAGGAGATGTAACAAGCTGTTGGTTGTTTCAGAGAAGCTCAAAACACTGGCTTTCCTGATGAATTTGGCTGTTTTTATCCTCCCAAAGAGCTAGAGACCTACCTGGCACTGAGAATGGCTTTGGTTCACGTTGGGGGAGCTCTGGTCCTTACTTTGAGCACCACTTCCAGCCTCTGGAGATGAAGATGGTGCACTGCCAGGCTCCAGGAGAAGCCCAAAATACTAGCTTTCCGGATGGGAACTCGGCCATTCTGATCATTGGAGGAGCTCAGGACCTCACTGTTGCTGAGGATGGCTGTGGTACCTTTTGAGGGAGCTCTGGTTCTTCTGAGCGTCACTTCCTGGCTCCAGTGCAGGTCCCTCAGCTTGCTAGCACAACTCCTTCACTCCACTGGCACAAACTTTCTAGAATCCACCACTGACTTTGGGGCCTTCCCAGTGCAGTACATGAAACAGGCCTGCATGAGATACTGTTATGAGCTCTAGACCTTCAGGTGGACTCGTGGGAGGCATTGTTATGAGCTCTAGGTATTCAGCTGGACTCATGTAGGACATTTTCGTGGGATCCAGGCCTTCGGATGGATTCTTGATCTACAGTGTGTGGACAGATTTCCTGCACTCTTTTGTATATCATCCTTTGGGTGACTATTATAAATAATCTTATAAAATATGCGTCCTGTATTATATTGTTCCCCTTGCAAAATATCCCCCAAACTAAAACACTCAGTTTCAGGTCATTCATCACATATTCAAAAAACTGGGAGATGGGAATCCTGCTGGGTAAAACATATAATAGCTGAAGTTTGCTATTAGATGACCTGAGGAGAGTTAGGTAGGACTCAAAATTTTGACTTGCTTCTTGTAATTTTCTGTGGAGTGGATTATTTGAAATTAAAGAAAAACAATTTTGAAAGGATGTAAAGTCATTTGAAGGCATAGTAGCTTTTCCTTTCTGCCATCATAAAAGTATCCACATAACAATTGGAAAGCACAGAGAACACATTTAAAATACAACCTAAAACTCAAGGTTGGTTATATGACATAGGTATAAGCAGGATGATTAGCTGTGGAAAATGGGAAGAGCATGTGCTGAGATAAAGGTAATGATGTGGGGATATAGAACCACGAGCACTAAGAAGAGGAGGTATTCACAAGAGATGGATGCTCTCTGCTCCCTCACAGAATGAATTAATCCGTAGCCAGTGAGTGGAAGAAGACTTGAGAAGAATGAGGCATGGCAAAACTAAAAAAGTTAAAACATTTAAAAAAAAATCTGTTGAAGTCATTTAGAAATTATTTTCATTTGTTAAAGAGAATATTTTTTAAATCAATTAGCCTGGTTTTGTTACTTTTCCTTGCATTTATTCAGATCACTATCTTGTTAATTTCATTAGAATATTCTGTGAGAAAAAATACAGTAAATGTTTTCAACAAGGAAGATGCCATTTTCAATAAATTGTAGGTTTTAATGCAAATGATATAATTATCATCTGATATAGGATCTCTTCTTTTAGCCTATTATTCAGTCCCTACACCCTCCCATATTATTATTTTATCTAAATGTATCTTAGTTTTCT
Organism: Chinchilla lanigera; assembly: GCF_000276665.1. NCBI lineage: Eukaryota > Metazoa > Chordata > Mammalia > Rodentia > Chinchillidae > Chinchilla > Chinchilla lanigera. The sequence goes on from NW_004955428.1 coordinate 7,417,723, forward strand.
AATGTTCAGTAACAATTTTATATGGTGGAATTAAAAATTAACCTTGCAGAACAAAGAAGTTTAAATTTTAACTGAGTAATAATGCCTTTGGTTACAGTAAGAAAGTACATTTGCACTTCAATATAAATTTTATGAATATATTACAAAGGAAATTTTTGAATAGTTTTTAAAATAAATTTATATTCAAAAGAATTTAATTGTATTGAACATTATTAATTATGATTTCAATACTGCTATATTAAAAGAAATGTCTTTAGGAAATCTCAATTCATATAAATCTGACACAAAATTATATCTAAGAAACTGGAAATATTGAATATCATTTTTAGTAAAACATTGAATATGCTTGTTAATAAAATTGTTATATTGAGGGTTATAATTTTAAAGTGTGAAAAATATTAAAATATAAAATTTTGGGATATCAGTGTACAAAATACCTTTAAAATAATCACTTTATTACATAAATTCATTATTATATATCATATAGGTATTTTCCCAAAAAGAGTATCTGAATAATATACTAATATGTGAATTGATGCATAAATTTTAATAAAGATTTTATAAGCCTGATAAAAAGAAATTTACAAAAGACATAAATATTGTGCTTAAGAATTAATATTACTTACATAAACTTTAGCTGCTTAAACTGTTGAAGAGATTCTTTGGTCTTAAACTCGTACACTTGTAAAATAAGTTTGCTAATCTATTTTTGTCTGCCCCCATGGATCAGAATCTGTCCAAATATTTGGTATCACATGAAGTTCACTTCTCAGTCTACCAGCAAAATGATAGATAGATAGATAGATAGATAGGCAGATAGATAGACAGACAGATATAGACAAACAGATGATTTCTTTGACTGATTTTGTGTCACTTTTAAGAAACAAATATCCCAAGTGATGGCTATTCTTTCTTACCTATTTCTCCTACTTCATCTCCTGCTGACCTACTGCATATCTTTATTATTTGTTTATTATCTAAATAATCTGACATATTAGAAACAAGAAGCTAGGAGCTAGAAATCTAATACAAAATAAGGATAAGGAGGTTTCTACCAAGGACCACAGAATCTGCTATACAAGAATTATAGCCAGTGACTATAGCTAGAGAACAGTGGGTGTTATAGAAAGTCGTTTGCACATAGAAACCCAGGCATCCTCATGACAAGTTGCAGAGTTGTGTGTCCTCATCACTGGTCACTTTGCAGAGAGTGTGAAGTGTATTCACTAACTTGTTCCCTCACTGAGCCAGCACAAGACTGAGAAGAAAATTGAGGTTAGGTAATTCTATATTGTCTTCATTATTAGCAGCACACCTCCTACCAATTCCTATGTGTCTTCCTTCTTCTCAAAGGGATGATCCTTTTATTCCTGGAAGAATCTTTATCCTCCTTCACAAACATAAGGGAAAGTTTTTATTCTAACATCTAAATTGTCCACAATCCTCATGGAATGGAGACCTGAAATAAAAGCGTAGGTCAAAAGAAAATAAACTGTTTTCAATACCCCTTTAATTTGTGGATTTAATAACGTAATTAATGCCAACCACATATTTGTGAGGATTACAGGATAGTCATGCCTCACACATCTCAGAGACTTAATTGTCTTGGACACAGAATTCCTCTCAAAGTAAACTAATGCAAACTAAATCCCAGTAAGGAAACACTTTCTAGGCAGAGAGAGTCTTTTTTTTCTAACTTATAAAACAACACATAATTTCTTGCTTAGATATCAGTGGAAGAATTATGAATTCCAAGAGGTGGATAATAAAGTCTAAAAAAAAAGTCGGAAAGAAGTTGTCACCCTGTTCTTCCATTTTTTTATCAGGAAGTGTCTGGAAATACTTCATTTTGCACAAAATTCAATTTGCAGTGTCAGGTACAGCTACTTGATGAGTTTAAAAATTAATCGTGATTTTACTAAAGATGACTATCATAAAACATTCATTTCTTTTCATTTAGTTAAACATTCATTTCTTTTCATTTAGTTAAACATTCATTTAACTAATTATTAAAAAATAAGCTGCATTATCAACTGTAGTACACTTAAACAGGTCTCAATATGAATAAAATAGATGTCAATTTCCATGAACATAGGTTTAATATTTGTTATTCTTTGATTATTATAAATATTTAATTTAAAAATATGAAAAATCGGATGTATTTTACTTTCATTGTTATTTAGTTAACAGTATTTTTACTAAAGCTAACTTTTTCATCTGTAAGTGCTGAATAATACATATGTAGAAACTGCTTATTTTACCTATATAATTCTTAAAATATGTATAAAAACTTAATGACACTTTTGGTGAAAGGAACTGATATCTAGCATAGTGACAGATAAGAGACATAACAACAGAGAAAAAGAAAGTATATAATACCTTATTTTTTGTGTGTATGATATTTTCCCTTTCTTATGACTTCAAGTCTTCATAATTCAATGCTTTGGGCACTTATGCCTGAAAGCCCAAAATACCTGAAATAAAATTTTCTTTACATGCTTGATGAAGGTTCAAGCCAAAATGAAAGTAATATTTCTTCTTGTCTATCCAGCGTCTTGATCATGCTTGGAGCAAATCAGGATTCTTTGAATCCAAAGAATAAGAGTGACACAATGGTAGCAAGAGATTTGGGGTGAGTGGCATCAGGTTAAGCTTACCACATGTAGTAAATAAAATAAAAATATACACAATAAATTTTGAATCTAAAATATACAATATAGAGTCATTGAGTATGAGGATGTCTTACGCAGACGCCTGAGAATGCAGCTCAGTGCTAGAGTGCTGGCCTAGCATTCACAAGACCCTTATTTAAGTCCCCAACCCCACATAATAAGATGCCCCATGCAATAGTGACATACACTTATATCAAAAAACTATTATATAGCTGAAATTCAATTGTACTTAGATACCTTGAATTGTACTTGTCAACCTAATTAAAATTTTCTCAGAATTTTAATATCTAGAGCATTGAGATGATTTTACCAAAATCTTTTATATTTTAAATTTATTAATAACAATAGTTATGACACATAAAACAGGACTAGCTTGCAGAGAAAAATTTTAGAAGTTTCGTGTACATTCTTTCTTTAATCCTCCTATCACCCCATGGATAAATATTGTTATTATAATGCTCTATATTGAGGGGAACCAAGGTAGAGCAAAGATTAGAGTCTTGTCCTATATCTAATTGCAATCCTTGTCATAAGTGCTTCCCCACATCCCATATGTCTAGTAGCTCTGGAGCAGGGATATATTCAGGGAAGTGATCCAGCAATCTGACCACAGACCCTTTCTTCTGAAGCAGGTGCTGCGGAGTCGGGAGGAAAAGGACGAGTTCCCGGATGTGATGGGTCGCGTTCCCGGATATGATGGGACACCTGGGCAGGAAGAAGTACAGATTCCTCAAAGGTGACAACAGAGCCCATTGCAGATGCTTGTGACTCTTAAATAACGATATGACTGGAGAATTTACCCATAAAGTAACTCTACACCATGGACTGTTTATTTAGTGTTGGAAATTTTGGAAATTTAATTCTCGAAGTAGTCGTGCGGTCCTTCTCAATCAGTTGTCCGCAGATCCCCTGCAAGTGTGGACCACCCAGAAATCTCAGTTGATTGTGAAAAAAATAAAAACAACTGCAAACGGCTTTCAAAAGAATAGCATTGTCTCCATTTGCTAGAAAGATAAATATCACTAAGGTTTCCACGCTATCATTTAGAACTAAAATGAACTTTAGATTTTCAGATCCCTTCCTTCAAACTTCGAAAAAAATTGCTGAAACTTGGACATAACTCTAGAGGCTGCACAATCATACTGAAACCGTGGGAATAACATATTACATATGCTAAAACAGTAATACCTTGAAATTTAGGATTCTATCTAGAGACAAGACTATCGTACTAGAACAAGGCTCTCCAGTTCCTTCCTATCTTCTTTCCTTTATTTGCTTGTACTTCTTTTCTTACTATTTCTCTGGCATTTTTATTCTTCCTTGTTTTGCTTATTCAGCAAATATTTTCCACATCCTAGTGTTATTCTAGGAACTATTTTAGGAGATGGAGATAAACCAGGTCTATGGTATAGATTTCTCTGAGTGAACAGAATTAATCACTACTACTTTAGTTTAAAGGATTATAGGTGGAAGAGTTGACAGTGTCACCCACTTGGTGCCAGCCACAAACAGGGTAGTTTTCCCCTGCAATTTGTTTCCCGACGTAGAAACACCCTACAGACAACCCAGCAGTGTACTTCACTAATCAATCAGGCTTTTCGTAATCCAATCAAGTACATATATTATGATTAATGGGTACATGAAGGAGAGAAACAGATTAAGATCTCTATCTCTGCCCGTGGTGCCCTAGCCTTCACTGTATACCAGTAACCCAGGATTATTAGAATTTCTGAATAGACTTTAGTAGTTAGTGGGGAGGATTGCAGCTTTAAATATGGAATACTTCTAGTTGTAAACAAATGGTGAATGATTCAGAAATTATATCAAATGGAATTGTCAAACTAATTCACATATGGGCAGCAAAACTGAGCACCTTAATTAAATAGAAGTGAAAAGAGAACACATAAAACTTCATCAGAATTATCTGAGGCATTAAAGTTATATAGAAGGCTGCAAAATGATATTATAATTAGGTGTATAAAAGAAAACTGGCAGGTGTTCCAAAATAAAATTCCAGGATCAGTTCTAAAGCCTTGACGTCATTAGCACAATGTCTAAAGGTTATTCTGGGGGGCTGGGGATTTAGCTCAGCGGCAAAAGCGCCTGCCTGGCAAGCGCAAGGTCGTGAGTTCGGTTCCCGGTACCGGAGAAAAACCAAAAAAAATAAAATAAAATAAAGGTTATTCTGTTTCTTAAATAAATCATAGAAATTCTTAATAAACTGGAGAAAATATGTCTCATTATGAAAACGAAGTAGATTAAATAGATTGAGCCATAATTCAGCAAAAACGATTGTATGGAAATATAGAATTTATAAAATGAATATCTTTAAAATATGGTATAAAACATCAAAATCAATATATTCTCTTTAAATGTTTTATAAGTATAATAAAAATAGCATTTTTAGAAAAGAAATCCATTGAGTTAAGGAATTAATATTATTTCAGATCCATGCACGCAACTAATTTATTTCTTACTCTTTCCTCGTTGAGGTTTTCATTCTGGCTAGAATTTTTTCCAAGGTATATGTCAACCAAAACGACTTAATAAAGGAATACTTTCAAAGGATTAACAAATTAATTTTCTGTTGTGTTGCCAGAAAGCTTTCTAATTATAATAGCACTGAGAATATTCGTGGCTACTAAGCTTAAGAAGTTGCTTAAATTCATTATGTATGTTGAGAACTCCTTTAAATTTGTGCCAGCAAATCTGCATTATAAGGTAGCCATATGTTCTTTCTCCAGATTTTTTTCCTCACATAAAATTAAAATATGTGCAGCATTTAATCTGAGTTTTACTTTTAAAAAGTTAGGAGGACAAAATTTAATTTTTTTAAATAAAGTGTCCGCATCACTATGCAAAACACCCAGTTACACACTAAATCTTGTCAGTTTTTTGTTTTTTAAAGAGACTATAACAAAGGAGGTAGATTCCACCACTAGATCTAAGAATTACAATAATTTAGTCAAGCTCTGTTAAAGATTTGCCATTTAAAAGTTTAAATTTATCACCATTTTTCTCTCTATGCTGTTTGGATTGTAATTATTTTATACAACAAATTTATGCATCTACATCATATTGAATTTAAAGCTTTATCAACAAATAAGAAATAAAAGAAAGTCAAAAGAGAGGGAAAACTGTAAAAAGTAAATAAGTGGTACACAAAGATATTTTGATGACATTGCTCCTTTTAGGTTAACATGAATGTAACATAGAAGTCTCTGATTTTTTCTGGATATGCTATCTCTCTCTCTGTCTCACTTTCTCTGCCTTTCTGTATCTCTCTCTCCCTTTCTTTCTCTCCATTTATAATATATATATATAATATTTCATTATGTAGAAAGATAAATAGATATATATATCAGTTGTAGAAATTGATCTAAGCTACTCTATAGAATAAAGATTATCTTTTATTAAAAGATTAAACGTTTATCATAGAAATTAGCAGTTCTAATGTGGGAACATACATAGCATTTGTAATAAGTCCAAGAGATGAAGGAAGGAGGGAAGTGGAAAGCGCAATAAAAGAAATGAAGCAAGAATTGAGGTGTGTTATTTGCATGTTTCCTCCCAAGAGGAATGCAATCATTGTGCTCTGAAGCAAGTTCCAATACACATTTTTTTATAATCAATGATATTAAAAATTATCTTTGCAATTCGAAGTTAAAGTATTTCCATGTACATGGTGTGATTTATAAATACAGTTACTGTATAAATATACTGAAGAACTGTAAAAAGAAAATCATAGAATTTTCATGAAAGCTCTATTTTAGAAAAATCTATAATATCTCTGATGTTTGTTAAAACTTTTCACTGAAATATTACTAAAGGCAAGCCAAAGATCTCAATCCATTAAAATCTTTAAAATTAGAAGTTAGTGTACAAATTGACGTCCAGAACCTTAAATGAAATTTTTAGGCAATGAAGATAATACAGTGGACTAAGAGATACAATAAGTGGTTTTCCTATGGCTTGTTATTTTCCAAAAACAGTGTAAGGGGGCATTAATTTACCCTTGTTTTGGGCATGGCTTAGAGACTCATAGATGTGCTTAAGAGAATATGTATCTGTTCTGTGGACACTATTTTGGGTTAGGCGACATGTTGTAGATTTTACATCATCCTCTTCCCATATGTAATAGTATTACTATTTTTATATCCACTCCAGAATTTTCAGAAAGGAATCATTTAAAATATTGTACAAAATTCAACTTTTAGAGGAAACTTCCATAACTGAAGCTTGGATGTAAACAAAGTGTGTATTCTGAAGTTCAGGATTTAGTGATGATCAACAGCAATGGGAATTCTGTATGAAAACACACACACACACACACACACACACACACACACACACAAACTTGTGGTATGAGTTTTAAAGAAAGGTACTGGATGAATTTTTGCCATGTACTGGAAATCTTAGAAATAATTCACATGTTTTTTCTTACCACTAAGTCAGAAAAACACATTTAAACACTCCAGAGAAATAAAGTCAGGGGGAAAAATACCAGTTCTCATTACTGGAGCTTTAAAGCACTATATTAACTATGTACTGCTATAACAAAGCATCTAGGATTATCAGCTTCTGAGGATGAAAATTTTAATTTGCTGACAGTTTCAGAGGACATTGGCTGTTTTTTTTTGTGTGTGTGTATTTTCATTTTTGTTTTTGTTTTTGTTTTTGTTTTCATTTTTGAGATCAGCTCTTGCTATGTAGCCCAGGCTGGTCTTGAATTTCCAGTGATCCTCCTGCCTCAGCTCCAACTTGGTTAACAAGTGTGCACCACCATGCACACCCCTTCTTCTTTGATCTTTTGGCCTTTGGATCTATGGAATGGCAGAGCATTATGATGGGAGAATATGCCTGAGGAGGCCTCCTCACCTCAGAGGGACAGGCTAGAGTTCCAATGTCCCCTCCAAAGGCACACCATTCCTTAGTGCCCTTCCAGCAGTCCCAAACTCTTGAATGATCCACCAGCTACCAACGGTGCCTTTTACACTTGAGCAATTGTGGGACATCTCAGATCCAAGCCATAATAAGCACAGTGATAAAGGTGGTGCATGCTTCTTTGTGCTTAGAATAAAGTCCTCCCAGGATAGTATCTTCACCAAGAGCCACAAGTACACTATGTTTATCACCTCAATCTTTGGACAAAATTGGACATTGCTCTTTCAGAATAAATTTAAGATAACCTTATTTAGCTAAGTTGTGTTACTTTAATTGCAATTGTATTTATCTACAGCACCAATTAAGAAAAACTGATATAAAAATTTTGCTGATTTTTAGACATAAAATATTCTGAAATTACTTTATAGCTTTGCATCTAGATACATATTCTTCATAGAAAAGTATTTTATCTTATCTTTTTTTATATTTGTACATCACACATATTTTGTGTTCTGATTATCTTAAAAATGATGCTTTTCCTTGCTAGTGTTTAGACAGTGTTTCTATATCTTTGTTTACATATAATCACATAAAATACTCATTTAAATATCTTCTTTGAGCTATTGTAGTACCAAATTACCAATATTAGAATAACAAAGTATATATTTGCTACCAAACTGAGAGTGATTTAATTGTAAGTAAGAAGATAATAAATTTGTATATTCCTTGCTCTCTGAGTATCCAGCTTATTCAGTACATTGTAATATATAATGTGGATTCCATTATATAATTTAAAACTATTATTATGTATGGATAAGTATCACCAAGATATTTTATAAAGTAAAACAATATAGTGAGGAGAAGGTTATATAATATGAAAAATTTTGTGAAAGTATTTTTATAATTTTCCTAGTAATTGAAAATGTGGGCAGCTGGGGATTTAGCTCAGCAGCAAAAGCGCCTGCCTGGCAAGTGCAAGGTTGTGAGTTCGACTCCTGGTACCAGAAGAGAAACAAAAACAAAAACAAAAACAAAAACAAAAACAAAAAGGAAATGTGACTGCTAATTCTCAAGAGAATGATTTGGTCTGTCATCATAGATTTTTGTATATTTTCAAAATTTTTGAATATATTATCATGTTATTTGATGTTTATATGTTTTTCATTAAGCTTCTATTGAAAATTATAAAGCTAAAAATATGGTAATTTAAAACAAAGGAGAACTGAGTTATCTAGAATACTCTATTTTAAGAAAGGAGAATAATTAATACTGTACTAGAAAAGGCAAGTCAGAATTAATACTGTAAAATATTTTATCAAAGAGAAAAAATTTTAAATTGTTCTAAAAATCTGGGAACAACAGACATGGGAAAGTTAAAAAATACTACCAACTTTTGAGTATAGAAAATAGCAACATAACCTAAAACCAGTGAGTGTTTATAAGTGTATACTATTATTAAATGAAATTGTTTTTATTATCCTAAAATTGGCAATGAGGACCCCAAGGTAAGGACTGAGACACATTACATAACCCATTTCTTGGATTCCCTGACTAAGGGGCCTCTGAGAAACATGTAGAGAGGGCTTTCCAGGGCAGTCTCCACTTGTCTTCCCTCCTTCCCACTCCATCACCACATCTAGCAGCAAAAGGCAATGTGAAGGGGAAGAGGAGGTAGAAGTGGAAGATATTTGGAGTTTTCTCATTAGCCTCAAAGTGAAAATTGAGGTTTCCATAAATGGAGCTTACATTTCAGGCATACTTTCAAGTCACAAACAGCTAGCAACTTTCCCAAAAGAATCATTTGAAAGGATTAAAGGTGTCTTGAAGAAGGAAAGCTTGGTGTTTCATTTTCCCAGCTTAAACTTTGAGCCCACTAGCATTGCTTAGCTGTTCTATAGCTGTTGCAGAGACACTTGAAGATAGATGCAAAATAATGACAATGATTGGCATTAGAGTGTCCTACATTCCCCCACTTCTCACATAGAAGAAGTGTCACTTCTGCTCTGATACTGGGATAATGTAGAATATCGGCCTCATGGACTGCAGCCTCCCAATCGGTGAGCCAGAATAACATTTTATACTGTACAAAGCAAGCTACTAAGGAATCTTGTCATAGTTACAGCAAGCTGACCTACACATTGATCAATAACCATTGCTAATTAAAGATGTACAAGCAATCATCAAGAATTTAACTGAAACAAATGCAGGCAAAATAATTAAAGCAATGTTCAAAGTGGGTGTATAGTATTGCTGAAGTCCTTCCTTCCATGCAAATATCCATTTCAGATTTAAAGGGAGTGGATTTGACAAGGGAGAGAAAATACCCTTGTATTATGCCAAGTCCTCTAAGTTAAAAGTGTGATTTGAACTTTGAAAGACCAAAAGGAAACGATTATTTTAAAGTAGGATATGAATTTGACGTAAGAAAGTTGTTAAATGTTTTATCACTGACGATAATAGCAGTATGTAATCCTTCCAAAATATCTCTAGGGATCAGGAATCAACATTCTGAAGACGGTGCTTTGAAGAAGTCATTGGAGAGCTATAAAACTGTGTCAAGTTCATCACCCTCCCAGTTTAGACTGCTAAATAAATCAGTTACCAAGGAAGCAATAGAAACAACTGAAGCAGAAATAGTAGTACAATCATGTCTGAAGAGAATAACTCAAACTTGAAAAATTGTCTACATTCTTGAAGGGGTCAGAGATGTCCTAACAATCAGTGCATAGTATCAGAGATGTGCGTTTGTGTTGTCAGATTCTACAGAAGTGAACACGAAGCCATAGGGAAAGCCGCAGGGGAGAAGCAAGCACAGCCGAAAATGTGGACTGAACACAAGTATTTGGTGGAGACCACCTAATATTAAGTTTGTGAAAGAGACAAAAATTTCTCTGACATTATATGTATCAAAATGTTAAATGCAACATCTTTGATTTTCTAAAATTTTCTTTATCCCGTTTTAACCTTTCACTGACTTTTATTAGTACATATTTGAAGAAAATAATGATGACATTTATGATAGAGCATTGACACATGTACAAAACACATTGCAATTCTTTTTTTTTTTTTTTTGGCTTCTGTGCACTTTTTTTATTTTTCCAGCATCAGGTTCATTTATTTATCTTATAAGACTTATAATGTTAATTGTTATATATAGACAGTTTATAAACTGCACTAACAAGCTGGAACCTGTAAAACAAATGACAATTGTACTAAGTCATGCAACAGTTTTAGATACTTTGTTGTCATTGGTTTTTAACACCTTTTATCACTCCCCTTTTTCTTATTATTTGTCCTTTATGTTATATCTTTTTAATATATTAGGTTTTTCATATAAAAGAAACCAGGCAGTATTTGAGCTTGTGGGTCTGATTTACTTTACTTAACACTAAGTTCTCAAAGTGCATTCTTTTTCCAACAAATGGCCCAGGTTTATCCTTCTTTATGGCACAGTAGCTCTCCACTGTGTATAAGTACCACTTTTCCTTTATCCATTTGTTTTTGATGGACATCAGCTCATGACACAGCTATTTCCTGCTAGTCATACTTCCAAATGTTTTAAAGACCTAAGTACCACAGGGATGTGTCTATGTCTAGGTTTATAGCAGTATAATTCATAAGCGCTAATCTTGGCCTTTCAAAGTTTTCATATAAGACCTATAGGCAAAAATGGTGGAAGATACTGTAAATGCCTTCACATTCTAGACAGAGCAAGAATGCAGCCTCTCAGGAATGATCAAAACATGACAGAATTTGCCTTGTTATGGTACATGTAGATGCCTAATCAATGTACATAATGTATATTTTCCCCAAGTTATGAGTACCCAAGTTATAAGCATTTGAGTCTTAAACTTTCACAGGTACAAATAGAAGGTACTGGCAGTACAAATATTCATAGAATCTAAGAAATCACAGAAGTGGCTCACATCTACCTTACCATATTAAGATAACTATAAAAGTAAAAATAGTAACTGTACTACAACTTAAAGTAACTAAAAGTAACAGTAGTTTATTTACAATACTTTTCTATGTATATTTGGTTTTTTATGCTTTACATGGTATATTTGTGTCAAAAGTGCATAAGAATCTGTCAGACTTACAAATGAGTTTGACTTATGAATGTTCTCCCTGAGAGAAATAAATTCGCGAGTCAGGGACTTACTGTACAGAGACTCTCATGAGTGTAGCCTTGTGAGTCATTGGCTTGAGTTAACTAAATTCTTTATCTTTCCTGTGCCATCACAGGGTTCCTGGAAAAGAAATTGTAAATATACCTTTTCTTCCACCCTCATGCCCAGGCTCTTGCACTATTAGAAATCTGAGTCATCAGCTCACAACTGTTAGGGAGGGAAAGTGCTGAGATTTTTTACTTTCTTCTTCATCTGTACCCTATTGCAGTTACCAAGTGAGAATGGTTCTGGGGGAATCCATTGTAGAACCTAGTTTTCATCAGGGATAAGAGACTGCTGCTATGTCAGCCCTTATTTACATGTCTAAATAGAGAACAGTATCTGTTTGAAGATTTCCTCTGTGAACCTATATGAGAACTTGAGAGAAAACTCATGAGAAATTACAACATATATGTTTTTAAAAAAAGCTGGACAGAGAAAGATGTCAGCGAAAAGGCAGTTGGGGCTAGATTTCAACTGAGCAAGTTCACATTTAGAGACAAAAGTGCAAACGTGGATGGTGCAGAGGAAGATTGGAGCATCCAGATCCCCTCTCATATCTGACAATACCCTTGCAGTGGGAACCCTCTGAATCTCAGGATGGGTTACTGAGAAGAACACACAGGTAGCGGAGCTGCAACTGTTTTAACTATGAGGACAATCATCTCTGAGTGAGCACATGACTGCCTGATCACATTGTGCCCATACTTTTCAGTTACATGAAAGAAGAGAATACCATTACAATTTATGAACAGTGGCCACACAACGTACTGTTCAAGTTGGAAAAGTTTGGGACAAAAAGGGATTTTATTATTAATTTCATTAAAGGATAAGCTCCAATCTGGAGTTTTTGAGGCACAGTGAGATATCTAATCATCCTTAAAAAATCAATTTGTTTTATATTCTGATAATAACTATGTATAGTATCTTCACTGATATTTAGATGAATTAATTATATTTGACATGATAGGTATGTAGTTGTAAAGCAGGAAATATAGATAGCCAAGGACATAGACTTGAAACTCTTCCTTCCCATCTATATGAGGGGTTTCACACAGCGCTATTCTTACACAGGGCAACATTTGCTGAAGGAAGATCATAAACTAAGAGCCTGGAAAACTGCTTGTCAAATGCAGATACGTTAAGTATAAATACAATATGTTAGCAATTTAATCATATTTCTTGTCTTGCTTATGTGAACATCAAAAGTTCTACTCTACTACTGTTCATTATGTCTTCTGATTTACTTTTACTGTATATTTGTTTTCTTGAATGTTTTAGAATTCAGGATGGTGAACAAATCTTACCTGTGGAAAACTTGTTTCTCCAGAACCACTGAATTTTTTCTATTACATGTATTCCCAAAATGTAATTGATTGGGCACCTCATTTTATTTTATATTTTGCTGGAAATTTTCTGATCTATATGAGTTACACAAATGTGAAACCGTAAATCTCCATTTATATTTATAGATTCTAAGGGATTGTTCTCAGATCAGAACAAGTATACCACTCTGTAATAAGTGCAGTATACATATATGTATACATATATGCACATCGCTACTGGACTTTTGTCTGTAGAGCTTCAGGATATTTGGCTTTCACACTACCCAAACTAGAGACAGAAGCTGATACTTGAGATTAATTAGGCCTTAATTTTAAGTAAAACTTGTGTTTTAGTAAATTTTCTGTTGCATAATCCCACAGGCTGAGTATATCATAGGCCATAGAAGTTGATTTGGCTTATGTTTCTATGGTTTTGGAAGTCTAAAATCCAAGCGGACAGGCTGTGGAGTTCACCCGTGTGCGGCCTTCAGGCCTGCATTCGGTGACCATCTGTTGCACTCAAGTTGGAAGGAGAGTGGCAGCTCCAAGGCCAGGGTGGACACCTAAGCAAGTTATCCTAGTGCAGTACTGAGGGTGATAGGGAGCTGAGTGAGGCTGGAGGAGGGATGATCCAAGACGCATTTCCCCTCCAACCAGCACCAGCAAAAAGGGACTTAGGCCCTTCACATCTGTCTCACTGTTATAAAAAGGCAGAGCCTTCATGACCTACTCAGCTATGAAAGCTCCCCATCCCCCAAAAAAACCTGGCAACTAGAGGAAAGAAATAAAAACAATCTCATAGTCATTTATATTGCCAAGTGATTGTCACCTAGTGAATACCTGTGCCTAAGTGGCATGGTAGCCAACTTGGATTAATGAAGGTCTTTCCTTCTGCCCGAGGTAATCCTACAAATGGCATGGATATCACCCAGTGGGATTCTGGTACAATGGGTGTGACATGTCTAATATATCTAATCTGAAGATTTGCTGTTTATCTTTGTTTTATTTTATGATATACAGAAAAAAGAGGAAACCTTACATGTACATAACGAAACAACAAACAGATATACACTTGTAATCTGATTAGGAAAGTAAAATGAAAAGATACCATAACCAAATCAAAAACAATGAAGTGTCATCTACTTTATTCTAAATAATAATACAAATAATATGACAGTTATTACAGTCATATTGTGATTTATACTTTAAAACACAAAAAATTATGTAACCAATGACTTAGATGAAATGTCATTTATGTATTCATTATTAAATACTTTAATGCAGGTTACAGACAAATGGTTCATTGATCAAAATGATATACTAAGGTTCAGAAAAATCATTATCATAGAATGTATACAAAACATTATAAACATTTGTACAGGAAGTATGTTTCAAAAATATCTATAAAGCAGCCTAAAATTTAACTTATGGAAATATTTTGCAATGATAACCTAGATTAAAAATCCAGAAATAACTCTGTATACATTGTCAAATAAGATTGGGAAATAATTGACTTAAAACAATAAAATAAAATGCAGTCAATTTTCTCTTATTACATAAAGCTATGCTCTGGCAATTGTCAGTTGAAAGAGCAATTCCCTAGTTGTTGAAGTTGATAATTAGTGTATAAATATTTGCAAGAATCACCAAAAATGTTACTACGAATCTTAGAATATGATATTCTTTAAATAAAATTATATTAAAGACAACACAAATACCCACCCATTGAAGGTTTTGTAATAAAATTACAGTGTTACTATGCATAAAATAAGCAGATATAATAAATGGCATTTTAAGACATTTTATTATCTAAAATTATAGTCAGGACATACAGTGAAAAAGACCATACAATTTTCTTTTGCTTGCAGCATTGAAAATTATTTCAATGTGTGTGAATTGTGATTGAGGGAAGTGTCATTAAAAAGAAAAGGAAATCAGCTGGGCAGACCACCAGACACAAGCATGCACAGTTGATCAGAACATAAAAAATTGTGAGCATTAACTGTTCATTTCAATACACCATCACACAACAGCAATACAGCCATCGCAGCTATTCATATATATATTTATGTTTTGTCTTCCTTCTTTCATCTTTTTCCCTTATCCCAGTCATTCCTTCCTTTGAGCAATTTCTTTCCCTTTCCTAACATTTATTGTACATTTACCTAGTCTTTCAGATTCCTGCACCAAGGAAACCAGGTAACAATATGCAATGGAATTACAATGGTGAACTCCTACCAACTTGTCTAGTGAAACTCTGTATTGTCTCTAAGGCTCTACTGAAGAATTATTTTCTTATTCTCTTTAATGGTTTGAGCAATCTTTCATTCTTACATCTGATATTCTCAGCAATGTAGTTGAGGATAGCGATATGCAATGTAACAACCACTGTTGATTTCTATTAATTTGTCTTGAGACCCTGTATCACTTTGAATGTTCTTGCTTTGATTTGTTTATGTTTGTGATACTGGTATGCTGCTACTGTTCTATTTTTTTGTTTGTCTGTGTCTCATGTACCACTCTCTTTAAAATAAAAATAAGCAAAAAGAAAAGGAAAACTTGTATTTGTGTTTGTGTGGATTTCTTGATTTTATTTTCCAGAATATGTAGTATGTTCATGACTTGAACAAAACAATTTGAATAATATATTCCTTAAAATGTTAAAGAAATAATTTTTCTACTTTAAATTCAAAATACTATGAGTTCAGGCTAGACCATGCTACACTAACCTGCAATCCATAATCACAACAATGCAATACCTTTGAAAAAATAATGCCTGTTCATGCTATCAGCTCTAATGATGTCTGGCTGAAATTCTGTGATCACATTCACCTTGGACAGAGAGACCCTTAATAACACCTTTCTGATTCTGGTGGGGGAAGGACAAGAACTTTGAAAAAGTACCCACTATGTCTTAAAGATTTCATTCAGAAATATTTGTCACTTCAGCTCACATATCATTTTCTACTTTCACTTGAAAAATCACAAATATCACAAAGAAAATCCTTATAAAGATAAAAAACTTTAAAGAAGGTTTCAATTATTTTATGACTGTCATCCCACAGAAAAGTATGATTACTATGGTACTCGGCATTTGAAAACAGCTGCCCAGTGTGTTTTCTGCTCTATGAACCTTGTGTAATCCCAGTCGTTTGATATGGGAAATTTTTGAATATTATGAAATATTATTCATGTTAATATATGGTTTCATAAGGACAAAGTGACCTTTTTTTCAGTTGAGTTTCAGAACCCTAGTTGTTGATTTTGAGGTAGTTCATGCAGAGATTATCTCAGGTAAGTCTGACTTAATCAGATAAACCTTTAAAATGGTTGGAGAATTTCGAAGGCAGGAAATTTTACTGCTGGTTTTGAAGTAGGAAACTGCCCTACTCTATAGATACTAAATACCAGACCATGGGGATCAGCATATAGTAGTCAGTAATAGCTATTAGTTGATAACTGGGACATAGAGTCCCAGTCTGACATCCATGAGGATCAACATTCTGTCAAGATTCAATGAAATTAGAAGATGCCAAGGGTTAGAGGAAACTGTACCTGGATGACATCTTGACTGCACTCTGCAAGCTCCTGATCAGAGCATCCAGGCAGTGCTAACCATACTCAAGATCCGTGGGAGATATGAAATAGTACCAGTAGTAGTTACAGAGAAATAGAGAATACAGTTACCCACTAAACCTACAAAATGTTAATAAGTTCCACAGTAGAATATTTGCAGCAATTCCAAATAGAAGGGTAACACCTCTTTATTTTATTCTTTTGATGCTGTTGAACTGTCAGAGTATGCACAAACGTGCTGTTTAACAACAACAAATTAAAGAAGAGGTGTTGTTTTCTTATCTGTGATTAAATAGAGTAACAGTGAATTGGAGAACAATGACCTTTGACTTTATTTTATTAACGCCTTCAGCAGATATATTCACGTTTTACTCTCTCTTGCTTTTAAAATTAACTTTGTAGTTATTTAAAATTCATTCTTGCATGTGTGAACAAATACGGCTACTTAATTTTCAGTCAGTGTTCAATAAATGAGAAAAGGAACATTAAAAGTAGCTATCTATCACTTAATATTTATGCCTATTTCATACACATGTAATTAACAATAGTCCATACCAACTACATACAGACGAAGGACTTTCTACTTCTACTTAGGAAGGAAAAACCTGGAATAAGTATCACTTCTATCTTGGCAATAAGAGAAAAACCATATAAAACCATAATTCCATATTTTAACCACAAATGCTTTGAGGTCACATGGCAATAAGACTGAAATCTAAGAAAAAACATTCTTATAAGAAGATCAAGATACTTTCTGGGATCACTGACAAAGTCTCACACAGATTGCCAGGTATTGCTTAAAACTCTGATTATACAGGAAATTAAGCAGTCTATTACACTACCCATCACCAGGACCAATGAACAGAAAAATAACATAGGTTAAAAGCACAAGTGTAGGGAAAAGCTAAAGAAATATAAGGAAGAAATATAAAGGAAGATAGGAAACTCACACAGACCAGACATTGAGGAAAACTCATTGGTAAACCAGTCTGCACTCTGAGCACAAGGTAAAGGTAGAGGACATTTGGTCAGTAGAGGTGAAGGTAACGTTACCCACAATAAGAGAGAAATCTAAACGGGCTCCTCTAAATTGGTTAGACCCACATGACAGCCACTTAGGCAAAGAAGAATAATAACAGCTTTCAGGTAAAATATAGTTATATCTTCCGTATATGCTTACATGTGAAGTCTACTTCTCAACCCAAAGTTAAGAGGAAGCTATGAACAAATTCATACACAGCCAAGAGACAAAAATAGTTTTCCACTACACAAGCATAAAAGCTCAGATACAGTAATGAACATAGTATCAGACACCATGAAGTGGCAGAGAAGGTATTCCGTCCTTTCATTTCTCTTTAACTTAACTATTCTGCTTCTATTCTCTTCTTGTTCTGATTATCTAATAATATATTTAATTTAAAACTTTTATATGACTGTGTTAATTTGAGAAAATGCATTATCACAGGTGTTTCCAAGCAACTTTAAATATAGTTATGTTTACTTAGCATCTTGGATGATTTTTTCCACCAATCCTCTTTCAAATGTGTTCTCTTAACAACTGTATACAAGATGCGATATCTATACCAGTGCAGGCCATCAAACGCTCATACTGCTTAAAAAAGTGTTTTTACCTGGTGTGGAAGAAGTACTAGTTATTTACAAGATCAATGTAGCCTTTGTGTGTGAACTGCTTGAGGGGACTGGGAGGTCATTTATTAGTACAATAGGGTCCTTGAAAATGCTCTACCTTGGTTTCAGTTCTCTTTAAATCCCTGATTTAAATAATCAACATTTTGTGTTTCATACAGAGTCTACTCACTCTTGTGGATACCCATCCTAAAACAACCATGCCAGAAAACAATTTTAAAAGTCTGGATATCATTTCTAATATGTCAAGTCACCTTACACTAAAATGCTCCACTAATGGCTCTTTTCCTTACACAAGTAAAAAAAGGAGTTTGAAATTTTAACTCTGATTATTCAGTTATCCTCTCAAAATATGACATGATTTTATTATAATTTAAATGAAGTAAAGATGTACAATGGTCTCTTACTTTATCCACATTTAATACATTCAAATTCCCATAGTGGAAGCCTAAATTCTCAAGTACTATATGCTAGATATTATTTCTCATCCATATGCATCTATGATAAAAATTATGTATAAATTAGGCACATTAGGAGGTTAAAAACAATAGATAATAAAATGGAAAAATCACAGTGTATCATAAAAAGTTAATTAAAACTTATACCTCTTTTATGCTCGGACTTCCTATTTAGTAGTTTAGACCACGATTGATCACAAGTGGGTGAAACCACAGTAAATGAAACTGATGAGGAATGAATAGTATGTCTCACAGACTACTTTAAGAATAATAAAATTGTTAAATAATTTAGCTCAACTTTCAGAATTACATACAGTATTAATATATTTCCCGGGGCTGGGGATTTAGCTCAGCGGCAAAAGCGCCTGCCTGGCAAGCGCAAGGTCGTGAGTTCGGTTCCCGGTACCGGAGAAAAACCAAAAAAAAAAAAAAAAAAAAAATATATATATATATATATATATTTCCCAATTGTTTAAAGTTGCTTCTCCATTATCTTTCATAATGCAATGGAACATCAACCTATAAACTTCTAAAAGTGAGTAACAGACAAATTCATAAATTTCTCTAGAAGCATGAAACACTATTAAAATGATAGTTATATAAAAATGTACACTAGGGGCTGGGGATTTAGCTCAGTGGCAAAAGCGCCTGCCTGGCAAGCGCAAGGTCATGAGTTTGGTTCCCGGTACCGGAGAAAAAACAAAAAACAAAAACAAAAACAATAAAAATGTACACTAGCATGAAGTTTAAAAAACAAAATATTGAACTACTTAATTTAAATTTTATATATATGTATAGTTGCAATAATTATAAATGTAATTAAAATAATAGTTCTAATTTTTATTAAATGCAAGGTACCGTGCTCTGTGCAGTTAACAATGTTTACAGGTATTGCTTGCAAATCTCATTACAACCCTAAGAGATAGGTACTATTATGCTGACTCCATAGGTGAAGAAATTTTTGATTTCCATAAATCCTTGAAACTTTTCCAAGTAATGGGGTAGTGAACGATTACATATATCACTTTAAAGCCTTTGAAACTGCACATATATTTTAAAAATAAGTAGAAATATGAAAATCATCACAGTAAGATATGAATCATTGAATTGAAGTGGAGGCATTACATATATATATATATATGTAGCTGAGAGAGTAGCTATATATATGGATATGTAGTTGGGAGAGAAGATATTATATATATAAATATAGATAGATAGACAGTTGAGAGATTAGGAACTTAAGTTATGGATTTAAAAACATGTTTTCTCTGATCCCTATTCAATTCTTTGCTAATTTTATCTTAATGTGACTGGTTTATGGATGATTTTCCTTAGTATTTTATATGTCCTTACAGCATTGTTTTAAAACTCTGCATGTATTACTTTATGTAGTCATTAAAATAGGCATTCTTGAAATGAGAACATATGCAGAGTGAGTTGGTTGTCTCTGCAATGTATAATAATTCTCAAAATTGGATAATTAATGCTAGAATCATTTACTTAACTTGTAGATTGAAAACAAATCATGTATAGCCCTCCTCTGCCTTTAATTGAGAGATGGTTAAAGGAGAAATAAAACGTGTTATCAAGTTACTGAGTATTTCTGTATTTTTATTTTCAGATTTCAAACACTGTATCGCACTGGTTAATTATGACATGGAATTTGATTGGAAATAGGCCTGGAAGAAGACACTTCCTTGTCTGAAATCGTCAAAAAAGCACTACTGAAAAGCCAAATGGCAGTTCTAGCCTTACCTGTAACTTTCTAATGTCTTACCAATGTATGCAAAAGCGGAAGAGTTATGTTTTAACTTAATTAAACTTGTTCATGGATGTATTTTTATAGTTTATTGCTTTAAGAAAGTGTAAGATTTTAAAAAGTATCCATCACTTTCCTAATTATTATTTATTATTTTATTATTTACTCTAAATAAAGTCCATATACAAGAAAATGAAGTATAAAAAGAAAACAAACAAACAAACCTGAACACTCATGCAATGTCTTTCTCCCCAATGGGTAAGAAGAAACACAGTATTTTCAAGTATTGTTTCGTATCAGTTTTAGCTCATAATAGATTTAAAGTCAAATAAAATCATGTGAAAAAGTATTTTTAGTAATTATGGTAGTTTCTGTTTTGAGTAGGTATTAGAGGATTGTCCATCATTCTCTTTCCTTGGGAAGCTACTTTGGCCTTACTTTCAAACTAGGACATGTTTACAGTACATAATGACTACAATACTCAAGAGCAGCTGGTAATGTCCACCACACCTTTCAATTTTGTTTCCATGTACTTCCTTTCCCCTGTCTCATCCCTGCTTCCATCTGCTATTCAACTTCTCCTTTGCAAAAGTTCTATCTCCCTATTTCCTATCATCTTTTATTTTACTCTTTATTTATATCTGGATTCAATTTGTTTTCAGACATTCAGTTTTTGCTACAGAATCAAGGTACCCAAAGTTTTTAGATTTAGGAACTAAATGGAGAATATCTTTAATTTAAGATTCCCAAGAGATATCCTGATTTCTATTTCTCCTGTTGAGCTGCAGGTAAATATAGCATCAATGTTAGTATTTGGCAACCAAAATTTGCTTCTAATCTGTACAACATCTATTTCATATTGCACCTTAGACACAGAGAGGGAGAGGGAGAGAGACAGAGACAGACAGAGACACAGAGACACAGAAAGACAGAGACAGAAAGAGACAGAGAGACACAGAAAGACAGAGACGGAAAGAGACAGAGAGATAGGAAGAGAAACAAGACATTATTCTACAAGACGTAAGTGGAGCTTAAATTGATTCTGCAATATAAATTACTTAAGTCAGCAAGTATTTAAAAATCACTATTCATAATCATATAGGAGAAATATTGTAACAGTCTTGGACTATGCAGTGTAAAGATTTAGATTAGACATTAGATAGAAACTTCATTAGAATATAGGACAGGAAGAATGGCTCAGGAAAAAGGGCAGTGCTACTAATATTTTAAAACCCATCAAATTTCATCTATTCATAGGTTTTATTTGTTGGACTGTTACAAATATCTCTATCAGTTCTTTCCTCTAAAAAAATGCGACGTGATGGAACTTGTGAATAAAGTAAAATTGAAGACAAATATTATAAAACAAATCTTTAAAACATTAACTTCAGTTATTTAGGTGCTAAATTTTCTTCGTTCAAACCGTATTTGACTGCTGACCTTTATATTCATTAAACTCCCCAGGAAACAGGATAGTCCAATAATATATTTATTTTTAAATTTTTTTTTATTCTTCCACAGTAGTTCATATTTCAGAAAGTGAGTTTCTAATGCTTAAGGAAAATGTAAAAGTTTCATTATTGTCTTTCCTTTTTTCAACATACTTGGATTATATCAGTGATTATAAGTGATTTTTTTTCATGAAAATTACTGTCATTTTCCTCATCCCATTTTAAATCCCAGTTTAAAAGAGATTTCCCCTGGATCTTTCCATTTGAACAAGCAGAAGATTCATAATTAGGCAAAATTTCAAGTGAGAGAAACAAAATGAAAGGTTCACAATTTATGCAATTTTTTGGGGTTTTTTGTTTTATTTTGTTTTGTTTTGTTTTTGTTTTTCTCCGGTACCAGGAACCGAACTCACGACCTTGTGCTTTTGCCGCTGAGCTAAATCTCCAGCCCCAATTTATGCAATTTTTGTGGTTTGTAAATATGAAATTTAGCATTTTTTAGAGTATCATTAGTTACCTCTCTGTTGGTGATCAACAAATCATATAAAGTATATGTCATTATCATGAACACTGAAAACATGGTATAAAACTTTATTATATCCTAGCTTATTAAAAGGCAAACATTTAAATTTCTAATCATATATCTATATAATAATATATAAAATAATTTATTCAAAAGTCTTGTCTGTGAAATAATTTTCTGTTAAGTAAGTACTCTGTTTAAGCATTCAAATTTATAGTGTTGTAGATGTTATTTTTCTTAGAAGTGTTTAATACAACATCAGTGAAAATTAGATGTTTAATTTAAATTATTGACTCTAGCATTATGTATACTTTCAACTTTCTGAAAAATATTGTTCTAAAATTGTGTAATGTTTATTTCATGAATTTAACAAAAATCAAATAGTAAAAAAAATTTCTTCAAGGAAGATGATTTCAAAAAAGCACATATATAAAATCTGAATGGGTAATTTTATTTTTTCAAAAGATAACTATGATTAAATGCATATTAAATGGCTAAATCAAAGCAATTGAGAACACATATATTATGAACAATATATTATGAACCACATATATTCCACATATATGTGGAAGAATAAAAAAAAATTTAAAAATAAATATATTATTGGACTATCCTGTTTCCTGGGGAGTTTAATGAATATAAAGGTCAGCAGTCAAATACGGTTTGAACGAAGAAAATTTAGCACCTAAATAACTGAAGTTAATGTTTTAAAGATTTGTTTTATAATATTTGTCTTCAATTTTACTTTATTCACAAGTTCCATTTCCATAAATGCTGACAATGATGTGGAGCTAAGTTATTGGCCATTTATCCCCATTTTGAGAGGAAAACAAATGGTGCAACATTATGGAATACCGCTTGCCAATTTCTTATAAAAATAAAAACTATTCTTTCCATACAAATAATTATTACACTCTTTAATATTTAACCAAGGGGATTGAATATTTATCCTCATAAGGCAAAACAATCTAAAATGAAACAATAAAATAAACAACTACAAGCAAAACTGCCAATAGATGCTTATACTAGCTTTATAATTTACGCATAATTACAAAACGTGGAACTAAGCAACTACGATGTCCATCAGTAGGTAAATAGATAAAAAAGAGTATGCAATTACTCAGTATAATTCACTGTGTGAATATACCGTGAAGTATTGTATTTGTTCATTCTAATGCAATGATTCCTTTAATTTCCTTTTTATAAAATTTACTACAAATTGTGCTGCTATAAACATATTCACATACATTCACATATCTGTTACAATTAACTTTAATTATGTAGATTTAATTGGTTTGGGGTCCCGCAAGGACTAGTAAAGCATGTGATGAGCATGCCTGGGTAGGTCATGGAGGCATCATCCTATGTACCTTACATGGCTCCAGGGCACATCCTCTCTGGTGTGTTTTGCCTGCTCTGCTTCCTGGCTGCCATGAACTAAATAGCTTTGTTGCACAAGGCCCTTCCACTGTGCTTTTCTTGTCTGGGAGCCATCTCGTTGAGTCATATGAAACAGTGGACGAATAAATATCTCCTCTAAATTGTGTGTGTCAGAAAATTTGCCTCATCATTTGGAAGGGTGGCCAAGAAAACTGGTATCACAGGAGTGAGTTGCTGTGTTTGTACATGACCATGCAGATGAAAGACTCTGCGAAGAGTATAGGAAGGTTTGAATGTGGGGGCTACAGAAGGGTTAGAATGGTGTAAGCAGAGATTGATGGGTGATTCTAGTCAGATGTCTGAATGCTCTAGTAATATGGAGTGTAAAGGTGAGGATAGGATGTCTTAATTTAGAATGAGCTCTCTGTTGAGAAATGGACTAGAAGGTGTGCAAGTTATACTTTCTCAAAAATCTTGTCTACACTTTTTTTTATTTGTAGAAAATTTAAGGAAGGCTGAATTTGATGGCTATTGATTAAATAATCTGGTGGAGAAAATTTCAAGGCAAACCAATGTTCAGATCTGTGGTACAGATAATCCTGACTGCTTCTAAGCACATCTACAATTGGAATCCAAGGAAAAAACAAAGTAGAACAATTTGAAAAACTTAAATTTGTGTCTCCCCCAAAAAATTACATGTAAAATTGAAACAGAAAGAAATTCTGGAAGCTGAAAGTATAATAACCCTAAAAATAAACTAAATACTTTAAATGGAGAACAAGAAGAAAAATGCCTTGAGGGAATTTAAGAAAAAAGAAAGCGTCTACCCATTACAGACTTCAGGTATAAAAAGTGTAATTCTCTCATTTGTGAACAAAATCTTTGGATCCCCTTTTCAGGAGCAGGGGAATTGATTCTCCAGGATTTATTTTACCATTCTCAGTCATCCAGACACTAAGAGGTCCAAAGAACCCTGGCAGCACACAGTGTGTTACCATCGTGATGCTAGTTTTATCAGCACTCAGACTGCAAAAGTATATAGTCATCAAAGAAGCTGCCATCCTAATTTCAAAGAGAGGCCTGAGAAACCCAATAATAATCCCTGAGAGTGCAGTGTGTGATACTGTAGAGATGGAAGGGGATTTGCACTGTATACACAAGAAAATCAGAGGTGCTAGAAACAATCAATAGCTACCAAGGAAAGCTGCAGGCAGCGAATGGAACCAGCTCCAAAGAGAGGCCACATGAGAGTACCCAGCAAGGCCACATAGGTGGGACTACCTCTGAAACTCATTTTTTAACACCGTGTATCATGGATACCAGACCTGGAGTTGTAAGATTTAGTTATCGCTCTACAGGCTTTCTTCCTTCCTTACAAAGCTCTGTTCTTTGCTATGCCTTTATACCCTTCTGCTTAAATTGGGATATTTACCAAGTATCATTGCATCTTGGGATTATGCATGTCTTTTTTCATCATTTTTTGCAGAAGTTCACAGCTTCTTCACAGGTAGGACTTTGCCTTGAGTCTCATTGGAGGCTTGGATTTGAAAGAATGCTGGAATTGTGGAGCACTTGGGGGAAAGATTATTGTATTTTTAGTTGTAAGTATGTTAGTTTCATCATGTAAGGCAGAATTATGAATTAGTTGTTTTCTTTTTTGTTGCTTAAATATTTGCTTAGGGAGGTATATTTGAAAGCCAAGTTGACAAAAGTTGGAATATGAAGGCTAACTCTGAAAGTCAACATGATTGACTTGGTAGCCACATAAGCGATCAGTGTAATATACTGGATGTTTCTGGGTGGGATACGAAGGCATGACTTTGGATTCTATACATGGTCCCTGGTGGTCTGTCTGTCTGTCTGTCTCTTGTAAGGGTCGTGACACTCGCCGCGTGAAGGAAGACTCTAAGAGACGCTCTCTCATGCAAAAAGCAAGGGGATTTTTATTTATCAAGCATGCATGGGGCTCACTGACCTCGCAGGAACAGAGAGCCCCGAGCCAGGTTAGCTCTGGCTTTTTAACCCGAAAAACCACAAAGGAGGGAGTTGTAAGTGTGACTACAGGGGAGGGGAAAGTGCTCTGTGTCAACACAAGATGTTCTTTTTTCCAAGGACAGGAGATAATGTCCGGACATTTCCAGCGCCTTCTTTCTGGGCAATCTCATGCTGCTTATCTATGGGTCAGAAGCTAGCTGGTTTTTACAAAAATCCTTACTTTTATATTTTTACATCTCTCTCCCCTTTTCTGCTTCCTGCTGGCCTTGAGCTAAGTGGTTTTGATTCACTACACTTTTCTGCCAAGATGTTCCTACACTGGTCTCTGCTGATCATGGACCGATTGCCTCGAAACTGTGAGCCAAATATACATGTTTTTCTTTAACCACTTAACAGTTAGCCCTGAGCATCACTAGGGCGATACGTTTGTTTACTTGCTGGCTAGCTCAAGTGTCACTATGGCAGATGTCATTTCAACCAGTCTATATTTGTATTGAATAAATTTAATAAAATTGTCATTAATACCTCTAAAAGATTAACAAAAGTGTGCAATTTTTCATCATCCTGTATTTAAATAACTAGACGGGAGTTTAAATTGTGAGTGTCTGATAATTTTGCACAGAAATGGGAAAGCTAATAAATAACAGTATCCCATGCAGACTTATGTCTTTAAGTATTTACTTTGAATCGGAAATGTAGTCATGGAGTAGAAAATATTTCAAAATTATAAGGAAATGTACACAAATTTTCAAATAATTGTAACATACCTCATCAATCTAGTCTCTCTAATAATAAGCCTTGTAAGGTTACTTAATTTCTATGAAATTGTAATAATGTAAGTATTATATTATAAAGCCTATTCAATTTTTATTTCCTGATTTTTGGTTTGATAGAGCTCATCTTCATAAGTGTAGTAATTTTATCTGCTTTCTATTCATCACAATATTATTGGTTCATGAATTTTTCTAAGTAATCCTCTAGGCAAGTGAGTTTTAGGTTACTTTTAACAACCTGTATATAATTCTATTCAGTTATACATGCAAAAAAAATCAGAATAATTTCTCAACTATGGTTATATATTCCATAAATAAAACAGACAAAACAATAATTGTGTAAGAAAAAAAATGATCACAACAATTTTCTTTACAAAAAGGCACCTAAAGAAAGCAAAAGAGGTAGACCATTTACTGTGAAAGACTATTTTCCACTCATGTAATTAATCGAGTTTTTAATTAAGACAGTTAGAAGGACTCATTGACCTTCAAAGAAGCAAAAGAACAAGCTTAAATGCCTTAAAGAAAAACAGAGGCAATATTACATTGGAAATTATTTACTACAGTTTAGATTTATGGTATGTTTATGGGGTTAAATCTCAATATTTGCAGTTATATACAAGTAAATTAAATAGGGAGTATAAACAAAGGCATAGGCAAAGTCGATGCCTATTGATGAAATTAGCATATGATGCCAACAAAAAGCAAAAATGAATGATTTTCAAGGAAGCTAAAGAACTTAGTATAAACATTGATTTTTATGCCATATAGGACATCAATGAGAAGATGCCAAGTCACTTTCAAATAGGATTGAGGTTATTATTGATGTGTAGTTAGAGTTAACGTGATGGTGGCAGTGATTACCAAGGGTGTCTGTTGTGAAACTGAGCTACGGGAATAGAAAGTAAACAAACATATGAAAAAATTCTGAGAAAAACGAGCATTTCTCAGCAAAAGAGTTTAGTGCAAATTATCAAAATATTTGGAGTAAAAGCAAGATAAAGTTACTGTGTGAGAAAAGTAAGAGGGGAATTCTCATACGAAGTAAACAGCCAGCACCATCAAATGACTAAAATACTAGATTTTCCCACTCATTCGGTGACAAGAATCATGTCTGCAATTTGGTAAAATGAGTTGTGTTTTCTCTGCATCATGGATATGCCAAGAGATAAAGACTGTTTTGTTAGTTCATCTTTTAAGTGTTTAAAACAGTATCTGTGCATACTACATTAAAACATCAAATAAGGAAAAGTGTGTGATCCTCCTTTTCGGCTTCAACCTTCCCTGGTTTTTGTACAGTGATTATCAACTTTGATTTTTTAAAGATATTCTAATGCAGGTAAATGACTTCAAACACAAGTAGCTTATTTTAATAATTTATTATATGTATCAATAAATAATTTACTGTAAATAGCTTATCTGAATAATTTTCTGTCTACTTGTTTAGAAAACTTTATGTAGTTAGGCATCAAAGAGGAAGAATAAACAATCTTTTATATAACAAATTGTTAAGTCCCTACATTTTGAGACTTTAAGCAGAACATATGAGAATAAATAGTTGGTATTTATACTTTCAAATGAGGGAAGTTATTACTTCATAGGTTTAGCTGAGTGCTATTGTTTTGGATTAATCTGAAATCTACCATTTGAGAATACTATGGAATAACATTAGAATTTAAGTGTTCATTTAACAAATGAATGACTTATATCTTAGGCACTCCTAGATATAAGCACAGACTTATATCTTAGGCACTCCTCTAATTATAAGGAAAAATTGTGAATAGAGAAAAATCATCCCACTTATATTTTATAAGATTGACTTATATAACAAAAAAGTACACAGACACACAAATGCACATAAAGTCACATACATGTAAAATGGTACATGTTACAAAAATAAAACTATAATAAAGGAATAATGGAATATGTGAATTAGTTTTTCTTAAAATATGGCATTTAAGCAGAATATTGAGGGGGAAAAAGGCTAAAAGACC
>NW_004955428.1:7446428-7541631 GCF_000276665.1 Chinchilla lanigera
GTGCAGACCAAATACGGAGAAAGAGAGAGAGTGAAAAGCAGTGACCTCACAAAAGTTATCAAAGGTCACAGATTTGTGGAGCCTATGAGAAGTATTTACACTGAATTTACACTAAATGAATAGGAACACTTACATTTTCACTGAAATGTGTTTCATAGGAACTGTAGTACGAGGGATACAATTAAAAAGGTTTATTACTTAAGAGGTTTCTGTAAGCTTCTAGATAGACATGATTATGGCCTTAATGAGTGTCTGGCACTGGGGTGGCAGAAAAGAAAATTGGTGGGATTTAGGTGATATTTTGGAGGTAGAAATAAGAGGGTTTCTGTACAGACTAGATGTGGGGCAAAGATTGATTCCTAAATGTTCAATCTGCTCAGCTGGGCAAGACTATAATTTATAATTATGGATAGCCAAAAAATAAGTATTTTCACAAATAATAAGAATTCTGTGTTAGACCTGTTGATTTTTAGATATTTTTATTGACATCAGTAGTTTAGGTTATGATAAAGTGATTTATTTACTCTCAGGGTTTAATAGTTTATCACAGTATTCTTCTTACAAAATTCCTTTCATACGATTGTAGAGAAAATGAAAGGCTTTACCTTCTGTAGGCTGAAACATGAGAACCACATTTTAATAATCATAGAATATTGATAAGATCTTCTAAAGCTTCAGTCAAACAAAAAATATGTAGAAACCCCATACACACTTTTGTGTTTACAACTAAACATTGCACTTTCCTCTCCTGAACCTTTGCCTCAAAGCGTTCACACTGTCCTAGTACAAGTGTCTGGGAGAGTAATCTGCCTTGCTCATGAAGATACTGGACATCCAGGGGAAGCAACTCATGTCTGAGATTGCCCAGATGTGCACAGACTCATTTTCAGATATTCTCTCCTTTAAACATAAAAAAAAAAAACTCTATGTTGCCAATTACATAAAGAAAGCTAGCTTCTAAGTAGCTCATAAGAGAAAGAAAAAGTGGGGAAGTTCAGAAACCCATGAATAAAGAGTCTCAAAGGGAGAGAAAAGGTAATATTAATAAATGCTGCCTGGACATAAATGAAGAGCAAGACAAAAGTTGATCATTTCATAAAGAAGGATGGAGGGTATTAAAGACTTTAGTAAAAGTTTATTTAGTAGAATGGTTGGGAAGAAAGTCCAGCAGTGGAATCAAAAGAAAATGAGAGGTAAAAAGCAAACGGAGTATATGAATACATGTAAGTACTTAGCACAGTGCCTCTAGTACTCCTTGAAGGCCAACAAGTTAAGTAATTATATATAAATTTACAGGTCGGGGCCATGGGGCAGAATTTGAAGAAGAGATGATATGAAGTACAGGGTTTTTCATTATTTTTATGGGAAAACTTTAAGCATATTTGCAGACTGAGAGGAATAGCCAGCAGGAAAGGAAAGCAGAATTAGTTATGACAGAATTGAAATAATTGTAGAAAAAAATGAATTTAAATATGTGAGAAGGGTTCGATACTACCTAGTAGAGAACTGGAGAAGTGAAGGTAATTTAGGACAGAGGAAATTACTCCAAAACAGTGGACAAATTCACAATACACGGATGAAGTTGTGAATGGATTATAGGACTGGCAAGATACATTTAATATTATAAGTATTTTAAGTAAATTTTTAAAGTACAAAAAATGTAGAAAGTTGGTTATACCATGTTCAAGAAAATGCAAAAAATATAGAATGGTTAATTTTGAAGAATGGAGGTGTAAATTGACAAGAAAATTTTGATAATATTGATGCTCCACATCCACAGTATATTATTAATTTAATTTCACAGGCTTTGTTTTGTGGTTATGTGCAAATTTATCAATAGCAGATGAAAGTGAAATGGGAAGAAAAGTTAAATCCTGGCCATGTGCAACCACAGCAAGAATAAGGAGTGGCTGGGGAGCTCAGACAGCTTGGAGAAGGTAATCACAAGGGGGCCAACGGCATCTGGGCTGAGTGCTGCAGAAAATGAGCACACAGGGGAAGAAGAAAAACAAACATGTTCAGATTGGTGGACTGAAGGTCAATAAGTATTGGCTGTGTCTTGAGTATAAAGGATCCAGTCCTGCTGGAGAAGGAAGTAAAGGCTCTGGGATTTATGATTCCACAGTACTGGAACCCATCCCTGCAACTATATATAGCATTGACTATTATTATATGCGGACGTTTAATTCTTGATTACTGTGGAAGAATTTTTCAAATGCAGAGAGATAGTGATGGTAAAAATGACAAATAAAAAGAAATGAAGTCTGCTCTTAGAATAAATGCACTAAAGTTTGGTAGAGATTAGTTTAAGCAGTAATAAATCACAGTCTGATGGCTTGTCATTCAGTGGAGCTGGATATTTTTGATGGAGGAGGAAGGGAAACACGGAACCCACAGTGATTAGCAATGGGGACATCTACACTTAGGCTGGGTCTTGCGTTGATGTATCCGCAGGAAAAATTAGAAATATTAGATTCACAGGAAACTTTGGGGTAAAGAGCAGACATAGTAGAAAGCCTATTTTATATAAAAAGAAGGAAACATTTGGAGAACTCAAAGTTTGTTTTGCTGATGGCAGACTGTAAATTAGAAAATACATGGATGTAATTGTTGGGGATGTTGAAAGAGACGACATCTTAAATGGGGTGATGATATATGCAAGGTTGGTGATGATAGTGATTAAACATAATCAGCCCTCATCTGTAAGATTTGGACCTATGGTTTTGACTGAAGAAAAGAGGAGTGTCGACAAAGACTCCACTGCCATTTTGGAAAATGGTGGTAAATTCTAAACATGTCCTTCTTTGAGGCTTTTTGTGAGGCTAGTGAATGTGGAGAGGAATCCAGGGGCTTTCTTAGGCTTTTGCCAGGAAGCAGGGCTCACAGAAACCTGCCACAACCTTGTCTCCTTTCACACTTGAGGAAAATTTCCCAAACTTTCAAGTTTAATTGCTCCAATTGTAAATCCAATTTATCCTCTTTCCTCTCATTTTCTGAGACAATGCCTCATGTCTTCCCCTCATCTACACCTTTGTATTCTGTAACTATAATGAAAACATTAAAGTAGTCCATCATTGTTTACTAGTTTTTTTCCTAAATCATCCCATTGCAGGTTGCCGGCATACTCCCTTTGACTCTCGTGTTTATGGAGTAACAACTGCATATCATTTGTCAAACACATATTGAATCTCTGAACGTTTCCTTTGTATAATCACTTAAGGTTTGTACAGTTGGCACAGAATTCAAGTTGTGGCAGTGAATAATGCAATGGTCAAGGGATTTAAAATATGTGATGTGGAAATTCATCGCCAAGACAGAAAGGTTATTTTATGTCCAAACATATAGGTCTTTTTCCAAAGTAAAAACAAATTAAACACAAGTTGGAAGTGGCAGCTTTATGCTCCTTTGGATATAACACAATTTCCCCAAAGTATTTTGAATTGTCTTTAGAGATGTCTTCACAGTTCATTCCCTTCCCCAAGGTAAAAGACATATGTAGTTGTTTTGGATATAAAATATATTTTATAGCCTACTGTATCATAATGGAATGAATTGCATTTTTTTAAAATAATACAGAAAGTCCCCACAAACTCTAATAATCATGCCATCATGTTCTTCCCAGGAGCACAGAAGATTTCTATCTCATTTTAATAGTTAGCTATTTCTCTTTATACTAGGGTCATATGAATTCAGTTTTAATGAATATGGTGTGTATTTTACATTCGCAGCACTGGTACTTGCAGCAATTATTTTGAACTCACCTATAAGATTACATATTATAGAAATAACACTTAAATTGAAAACGATAGATATTACTCATATATTTTAATTGACCATAAGTGTTTTCTGTCTGTGTACAGACCTAAGATTTATTGGCAATCTGAAGTATTGTTTTTATGCAAAATCTATGAATGTTTATTTCCCCCAAATTGTCCATTTATAAAATGTGATAACTAACATACCAAAAGCCCTAGGGATATAAAAATCAAACTATTACTTTGTATTTATTCAGATTTTTTACTTATCTAGTGGGACACAACACAGCTACCTTGTTGATGGCAATATTGAACAAACTTTAGTACAGGAAAGAAAATCAGTGGCTAAATCCTCTTTCCCCTCTCCACAAAGTGCCACAGAATCCTTTCAGTGTCTAGACAGTGCAGCCTAATGAGTTCACTCCGCTCATATCCTCTAAGGTTAGCCCAGCTTGGACTCTTATAGGTAAGTGCTTATTAAATCTTTTGAATGACATCGTTGATTTTGTGCTTGAGATGAAAAGCAGCATGATACTAAACTGGATTCCACTATCCAGTTTTAAGGCATGTTATAACTACATTAAACATTCTCTATTAGCACCAGAAGAACTCATCAATAATTTTATATTTTCTACTTTCCTGTTGGAATATATCATGCATGGTACTTCTAATGATGGAACAATATTACAGAATTTGGGAACAGAAATAGATAATTCTACCATTATGTTGAGTAATGAGGACTGCTCTTTCTCTTATTCTTCTCAGTTCATGAGGAGAAGCTGCTAAATGTAAGGAAGATCAGAGGGAGGTGCAAGATCGTGCCAAAGGAGCATGTGTAATGGGGCTGATATAGGACGCGTGGAAGGGAAGTTAGTTCTACCTGGTGGGGTCCTCACACAGCTGACTGGAGCAGGAGCTGTATCATGCAGATGTCAGAAATATCTAGAAGTTTCTTTAGACTTCAGTTTGTACCACAATGAAGGGAGAAAGCTGGAATAGAAGTGACTCATATCATGTCACTTTGTAGAGATCATAAGTTTCATTATGCCTTAATGATTCTATTATTAATTAGGCCAATTCCCAAAGACAGTGCTCACATCATATAGTCTCTCAGAACTGGAAAACCTGATTCAAAAGTTTAAGACAATGTTATGAGAAGATTATTCAAGAAGAGGCAAGAAAATGATGAAAAAGGAAGGGCAATTGGTATTAAGGATTATCTACTGACTATTAAAATATCAAAATTAATCATGGGGATTGTGTGCTAGGTTCACTACCTGGCAATGTGAAATTTTATGAGGTCATTTCTTAATGATCGTCTTTGCTTGAACAGGGGTCCAGATGCAGCTGGCTTTACATAATGCAGTAGCTGGAGGTCCAGGCCCTAGCACTCCTGGGAGAAAGGAGTGAGGCCAGCTGCTTGCCTGACCTCAAGTCAGGTGACCTCAAGATAGAGTTAATGGTATGTGAGAAGATACTTGAGGCTTCCAGTCATCATTTTAATGTCATTATTTAGTAATATATTTTATATCCTATATGAGTTATATTTCCCAACTGCTCACTACGGAATTTAACATGGGGGTTTGTTTCTTCCATGTTGTTCTCCTGTTATAGGATGAAGACAATCTTTAAAATTTATCATTTCAGCATATTTCTTTATATCTGTACCATTCACAGATAAGCAATGCATTATTTTTTGTATGTGCTAACACTTGCTGTACCTGCCAGAGCACTTTTTGGATTCTGCAAATTGTATTTTCCCTCTTAAGTTTGTACATTGACTACCTCCAGGCAGGTATAGGTGTCTCCATTCCATTCTTTTTATATGTATTTTTTCTGTGACATTCTATGATAATCATTTCTTTGTTATTGTGCATACATGTGTATTTTGCTGATCAATCTTTTAAAATTTCCTGTTAATTAAATACAAGTTGTCTTTAAATTCAATAGCTCTTATCCAGTTTTCTAAGCAGCAGCTGTTTATTTTTCTCCTCACTACAAACAGTACCACATGTGCTATTTTCAGAGTTTAAAGATATGTTACTCATATCTTTACTGTCAAATTTTATCTCTGTACATTTAATTCCCATTTTCCTATTATGATGTGATTCATTTCACATATTTGTCATTATTCAGATCTCTTTCACTGCACATAGCTTTCACATATCTCCTATTTATTTTTCTATCAGGTTTTAGCAATTGAGAGCTCATTTTATACCCCAGAATAATCTTGAACTTAAAATTCTGTCTCAGTCTCCCAAGTGATGGAATTACAGGCATGTGCAACAATGGTAGGACTCTTTCTGGTTAACATATTTTTAAAGATGCTTCCTTGCAATTTATTTATACTTTTACATATACTGAGTTTTAACTTAAGCACGCATCCAATAAAACCAGACTTGTGTTGTATGATATAAAATTTTATTTCATTATATTTTACTTAATATGAATAAATAAAAATTTCTAACAATTTATTGACTAGTTATACATTATCTGTTTCAGTTTTATGATAATGAAATTGTGTGTGCTGTTTTGCTTTGCTGATCTATTTATTAGTACAAGAGTACCACATTCTCTTTTTATTATAATTTTCAACTTACTACTATTAAAATATCTCTTTTGTTGTTCTTGAAGTACACTCATTATTTTATTTAAATTTGTGCATCCTTTCCAGTTGCTTATATAGTTGCAAAAAACTATATAAATAGATCTTTCAAACATTACATAAAATATTATTATTATTATATTGACTTGAATTGCTTGTTTTATGATTATTTCTACATTGTATGTTGAGTAGGTATGTTTACAATATGGAGTATTATTGTTCACTTGAGGATATCAGGGCTGTAAATTATTTATATTTTAGCTAATCTTTTCATTAAACATTTACAAGTTTCTTCACTTGAATGAGGTTTTGTTACATTTAGTACTTTATGTATACTTTGGGGAAGATACTGTAAGTGATATGAAGATAAAACTTTTCAGAAAATATTCAGTTGTTTTGGGGAAAGGATTACCATTTGATATCACATCTTATTCAATTGAAATCCTCTATTGATTTTTTATTTACTGAATCTTTACAGAAATTTATCAATTTACTGAATCTTGAACTTAAATCTAGTAATTTACCTGTATATTATGCTTTAGACTTCTATATAATATTTTCTGAACAAACATTTCCAGTATTCATATTTTTTTCTATTTTACTATTCAACATTGAATGTCTTTAGTGACTGTAGACTGGGTAATCCATTTTCTTCTTTAGAAATAAACTCTAATAAAAATTGAATAGCCATTGTATATTTTCCTATGCTTCTGTTATGAAACCTTGTATCAGTTTGAAAGAATCATTCTATTTCAGCTAAGTTTTTAAAACATATTTGACCAATATTGCTTCTGTCATATACTGAAAATATTTCATGTAAATCTTGCTTGAGGAGTCATTTTTCTCTTTTATTAACTCTGAGTGCACACACACGTACACACTTACATTTACTTAACTTTTGTTGTATACAGGTTTATAGGTAAGACTGAAAGATATTTCTCTAATAGCCATACCAGATATTTAATAACAGCGAGTTAATACAAAAGTAAACATAGAGAAGCAAGGTCTTTTCAATCTTTCCTTTGTTATATTACATAGAATCTTGTGTTTAGTATCAGAACTATTCATTCTATGACTTTTTGTTAGAAAACACACATCAAACTCTGGATCTTAAACATTTTAGACAGACTTTTTAGTATCTAGCCAAATTCTATCATGCTTACAAAATTGTTATATTGAATTTTTTTTCTTTACTCAAAGATGCAAAATTAAGTACAGGTATAGAATATATTTATAATACGGTGTCTATTTTATCTACATTAAGATGCTTGCCTACAATGTTTCCAAGCATCTTTTTACATACCATAAAAGGAATGTAGAACTTAAAAAACATGATTTAAAGAATGACTGAGATTTACTTTAAGACTGAAAGAGCATGCTACATGTAATTGGAGAAGAGAATATTTTCTGTACACTGTGTTCCTACATAAAGGTAGTTAATTCTACAATTCAAAACTTTTTTAACCTTATTATATTCTTTTTAACTTAGTACTAACATGATGATAGATTTCCTGATGTTAACACTGTTAAATTCTCCTTACAATTTTACTAATACTTTATATTAAATTTAGGACTAAAGATTTAATATAAAAATCCTTGGAAGTTTTGCTGTATCATAGAATTTTGGTGATATGTTTCTTTATATCTTTTGTAATAATTAACTGTGGTACATGTTGGGTAATAGTTTATGTTTTCTTTGTTCGGGTTGAGGGGATTTGTGTATTGTCAGTGATTTTCTTTCCCTATCCAGGAATCCCAGGACCTGAAAATACCTGAATCTGCTTTTTCTCAGTTTTTGAGTTTGTGTTTTCCTGTACTCATTAATTAGTGCAGTTCAAAGTAATAAATCAGTGTATACACAGAGGACGAAACTTTGGTCCAAATTTTTAGTGGAGATTTTTTTTCGCAAGCTAGAACCAATTCTGAAATACATAGTAGGTATATTTTTAACAGCCTATCATTTCAAGAGTATTTCTACGAAGTACATTCAGTGAGTAGGAGTCAAGATTCTATTCTCCCATTTTTCCTATAAGGTGATAAAAGATTTAGGTGTTCTAAGTGATTTAAAACCTAGGGTAAGTTAAGTCTTCCATCAGTTAATATAACTATGTCGTATAAAAACTTCGGGCTCTTTTCCTCCTTACCACTCATTTTTTTTTTTTTTATTTTAAAAAGAAAGAAAAACTAACAAAACAACAACAATAAAGACAAAAATAAAAACAACACAGAAACAACAAAAACAATACATGACCTAAAAAAAAATGACAGGAATTCACACTGGTTGCTACACTACATGCTGTTATCTTCAACCAAGTTGCTTAGTCCACCAGATGTAAGAGTGTAAGACTGATCAAACAATTATTTTTAATGTTTTGTTTTTTGTAGTTCTAGAAGCCAAACCAAGTGCTTACAGTGTGGAAGGCAAATGCTCTACCATTTAACTACACATCCAATCTTCCATTCTAGCTTTAATATTTCTTTTTAAGCCTTAAGAATTTTACTTTTAACCATTTACCTGAAATGATATTTGGCATTTTTTATGCAGCAAATGTCTCATAAGTGGTGTGTTTTCTTTTCAAACTCTTTTTGCTATTGCTAAACAGAGAAACACCACGTGATTTAGATTATTTTAAAATATTTTTACAGACTAAGAACCTCAATATTTGAAATACTATAGATATTGGAGAAACTACCATTTAATTTTTTAACGTTTTGAAGCAGTAATACATAATTCTTATAATATGCTATTTTGAGTGGTCTCATCATAAAAATGTTTGACTTTTCAAATATATTCATTTTCTAGCATAAACATTTTCAAAAATTCAAGAGACAATATTTAAGGGATATTATTATATTAAAACCAAAACATTAAGAATTTGTTATATAATATCAAATGAAAATAAAAACAGTGTTAAATTTCAGATTTTGAGTAATTTTAAAGATGTGGATGTAAAATGCTCTATTGGATATTTAGCTAGCAGAATAAATTGGAAATTAGTGACCTTTTGCCTTATTACCCACTTAAAAATTTTTGTTAGTTCTTCCTATATGCTTGGGTCAATTATTGAGATTCTTGTTTTTTTTGTTTTTTTTTTTTTTTTCTGGTACTGGGAACCGAACTCACCACCTTGCACTTGCCAGGCATGTGCTGTGCCGCTGAGCTAAATCCCCAGCCCCTAAATTATTGAGATTCTTGAAATACCACAACAAGTTTCAAATCACATATATTCTTGAGTACAGCTGGCTTATGTTGTAATGGGGGAAGCTGAAAATGAGGCATAAAAATAAAAGTAATATTTATGTAGTAATAAAAGCTGGGAAGAAATAAAACTGAGTAAGTAGCCAGCAAGCAAAAGGGATAAGAACAATTTTTAAATGATTGCCAAGGAGGTTCTCTCTGCGAGGTTTTATTTTTAACAGAGACATAATGCTCTGAAGGAGAATGCCATTACAAAACTTGGGGGAGACAGGTCTTAAGAATAAAAAGATGAGAGCAAAATTAACCCATGTGTTTCAAAGACCTCAGTTTGGCTGGTGCATGTGAGGGTGCTTGAAAAAGTAATCAACACTCAGGTGGGAGAGCAAGGCAGCGGGCAGATTCTATTACGTCGGCATGCAGATAGCGTGATCATAAAATTCAACACACAAGGACAGTTTTGAACACCATGATTAAGCCTAGACTATGTCAAGATAGGTTGTGAAACTGCCAAGTGACTACAGAACAAATTGTGTTTACACCAAAGTTTGATTTAGTACCTTGGAATCAATTCAGCTGCTCTTTTGTTCATTTGTTGTACACTCTGAAATTAATATGTCAGAAAAGGGTTTAAAGTAGCAGGAGATACTGAGACCATTAAAAAAATAGATTTGTTCGAGAGGAAGAGATGCATAACAGACGATTAAAAGGGCAATGGGTGATTATGTAAAGGCTGGAAGGGTTAAAAAATCTGGAAATTTCAATTAGTAATCTAACAAATAATGAGATAAGTACTAATTTATATAAGTGTGATTTGTTTACTGCATGCTTACAAAACTAAAATATTTAGTCATGTACTCAAAGTTAATAAATTTTATGTTATTTTGTAAGATATAATATTTTTATGTAGGGAAAGCCGATCATATGGCTGCTCATATGAGTCTCAGAATTCATAACATCATCGTGTGTTTCATCTTATTATTAAACAGTGGACATTAGAGGAATACACTGCAGGGAAAATAACCGAAACCAGGGAGTTACAATGACTGTTACTTCGCATTGCATCATATTTCTGAGTCTCAACTTGCTGTCTTTGAGTTGCCCCTAACTAGCTTACAGTCTGATGAAGAGAATTTAAGGAGACAAATAAGTGAAGGATACAATTTATAGACTGTTTCATCCTAAACATCCCAGAACGTGGCAGGGTTTCTTTCAGCATCTTTATCCTCATCTTTACCGACATTCTTTACCATCTATCACCACGTACTATTCCCTGGGATCTGAACCATGATGCTTCTGTCAGCACCAGGTTTTTGAAAAAATGTGTATTTCATTCATCCTACTACACTAAAGTTGTCAAAAGATATACCAGCTCAAGGTTCTGGGAGAATCCTGGAAACAAAATTTAGCAATTTTAGGTGAAAAAATGACGATTACTTACTCCAAACATTTTTATTAAGCATGTTCTGGAAGACGTTTTTAAGAAGAAAATGTATCAGAGTGGAATTCTATATGACTTTGGTTTTTCATTTATGGAAAACTGGTATACTCGGGGAGAAAGAAGAAGCACCCCATGCAGAAGAACAAAGGATATCATTAATATTTATGAACAATTCTACTATTATCATTTTTTAAAATTGAAAAATAAACTTTAAAAAGTGCTGGCACATGCCCTATTGCACTGACACTTCATTATATCAGGTAAGTAACATAGCAGGTATTTTAAATGCACAAAGCAAAAGTAATAAAGATTAACATAGTTGGCCAGGAATATATGGTAACTTTATTCCAGAAAATGAACAATTATATTGTATAATTATATTATATAAACTTGTAAGACTATATTGCATAATCTTATTTAAATTTTCAGTATTATGAAGGCATAACTAAAATATATTTACACTATATATTTTACAACTGTATAAAATTTTGCAAGATACTTTAACATTGTTTCAACAACTCTTTAGATCTTTTTTGTTTTGTGATCTGTCATTCTTATACTGTGCTTGAGAAGTGCTTTCTTTTCTTGCCATATTTATCTAGCTATCCATAGTACCTTAAACCATGTCAAGAATTAGACCTGAAAAAAAAGATTCTAATATTGAGTGACAGAATGCCTCATAGTGTAGAATGCCTGTAAAATTGCTGTGAAATCAAAAAAAGTCTTGATTTTTAATTTTTATGTGAAAGAAATGTATTGTGGCATGATAGAAGGAAGATTATTGGTGTCAAAAGTATTAGAATGTAATTTTCATATTTCAGTTAAGGGTACAAATGACATGTCATAATAATATTATCAAGACAATTTAAATTCATAGTTTTAGAAGTTTCTGATGTTAATGATGAAGAAAATAAAATTGAATTGACTCTCACAAAAATGTAATATTCAATGCTATTCATCCCTGCAAATGAATTTACTCGACAAAAGGCAAAATACAACACATAAATTTAACTTTGGTGGAGTTAAAATATTGTTCAAGTTTGTCAATGGCATAGTAGTGTAGGGGTCCACCTTAGTACATTTTGGGGTAGTATTTAAATTCATTAAAATATTCAGATACAGATACATTGGAAGACAGAAAACTGTAATGCTTCCCTGAAGAACAGGAACCCTAAAATATACCACTACTGCTAAAACATTAAAATATCAAAATTTGTAGTTCCCTTAAAGTATGCTTAGTTCTATATTTTGTCACACTATTTCAACAGCTATAAAAATTCTAAAGAAACATATTGTTCTGTCACAATAGAATTGACCAAATCAGCTCTTTGTGGCAACAATATACTTGTAATGAACATATAATACAAATTTGCTATGATTCAGAATATTTTTTTTAAATGTAACTGTCTACTGTCACATATACATTGCATTTCACAAGCTAAAGATGAATTGATTTGGGGTGTATTGTGTAAACCTATACATAGTGCTTCAGACCTTGATTCATTAGTTGTGTTTAAATCAATTTTCCACATATCAGAATAATATTATTTTAATATTTAGTCAAAAGTTTAACCTTCACATCTAAATTTTATTGTGTGTTAATAGAAAAAAGAAGGGATATAAATTATAGATGTGAAAAATACTTTTAAGAATTTAAACAATATTATTAATTTTACATTTGTGAAAAAATATCCTCTGAAATAAAAATAAAATATTATTTTGAAAGTACAAAGTCACACAAACAAGGAAATAACTTATTAAGATGCAAAACTATACCACAATCATTTGTATTTATAGAGTTAATTCAGTGGCAAATTATATGACCTACATTCAGAACTGCAATTAACAATTCAACTAAATCTCTTACCCTGAACTATTGAAAATACGTTGGTGCCCATGAGACCCAGCAGGGCACTATCTATTT
Source organism: Chinchilla lanigera (assembly GCF_000276665.1). NCBI lineage: Eukaryota > Metazoa > Chordata > Mammalia > Rodentia > Chinchillidae > Chinchilla > Chinchilla lanigera. The sequence goes on from NW_004955428.1 coordinate 7,459,350, forward strand.
TGAGTATTCCTTTATAGCAGGTTATGATTAGTTTTAGATTATTTTCATTAATTCACTGATTTATAATTTTAAGGAAAATAAAGCTGGATCTAAAGTTTTGGATAAATGACACCCAATTTGTAGTAAATTATCAGCAAGGGACAAAGAAAAGATAATTTTTTTTTCATATCACTTTTAAATTCCTAAGCTGAACTTAAGCGGCACAAAAGAATAAATTACATTTCTTTTATTTTTTTGTTAAAGGAAATTGGAAATTTCTTTTTTTTTTCTATGACAGGCTATTTAGATTTCTGTTTTAATGGTGTGAAGGTTGAGGGTAGAGAAAGATATGAAATAGTACTTTGTCTTTTACATTAAGTTAAAGTTTACGCTTGTATATTGGGACATAATTAAATTTTGAGTTTAAGTATTAATCTCAAATACTTAACAGACCGAATTAATACTTAACAGTCTGAATGTATGTGTCCTCCCTTGAATGCACTGGTGCAACCTAATCACCAATGTTAGGAAGTACAACTTTAAGAAGTTATTAAATCATTAAGGTGCAGCCCTCGCGAATGGGATTATTGCCCTTTAAGAGTCTCAAAAAGCTGCCTATCCCTCTCCCACAGGAAGAGAAACCAAGCGGCTTTCTGAAGAACTATGCATTGGCCCTAACCCTATAGTGACTCTACTAGAGCCTTAACCTTGGACTTCTGAACCTGTGGAACTGTGAGAACTAAAGCATTGTTTACAAGTCATCTTGTTCATGTTATTTTGTTGTAGCAGCCTGAACATACTAAGTCTTACCTGTAAAGTATTCAAGACAACAGGGATAGTCATAATATTGTAAACAAAGGAAAGTTTTAGACTTGAATGAAATAAACCTCATTTTCCAACTCCCTTGGTTAGCATAGTTTCAATCTCAATAACAATGTAGTTTTCAAGATGTAATAGGCTATAATCAAACATTTTTATAAAAAATAACTTGGTAAGAATTTTATTTTTTAAGAAGTAGCATATTTAAATTCTAGGAGACTTTATATTAGCATTGCTGCTGATTTATATTAATGAAATTCTATGATTACTTACATTTCACTTATTTGGATTAGTCATATATTTACACAAAGTGCTTGCGTATGTTTTACCTACTCATTATATTTCAGATTTATTCCTCACAAATGATATAGGAATGTTTCCTCTGTGGCTTCGTGTATTATATATTTGAATATCAGTACATTATCTGGTTTAGAAAATGCGAAAACATGAAATTAAATGATGCTGCACTTATCAAGATGACGAATGTCAACAATGTTAAGTCAAGGAATGGTGAACCATTGGTGTTTCAATGATTTATCTTCAGTTAGATGCTTTAAAGGAGGAGGATCATCTTGCAGTTTTGAAAAGCAACAGTGATCCACTAAAGAAAAATTGTTCCGTGATTTGACATAGCTGCACACAGAAGCTTGCATTTTTTCTCAATGGGTCTTCAATTTTAAGAGCTGAAACAAGTTTCAAACACAGAAGATTAACTTAAAAGACCACTTAATTCCTCTCTCACATTTTATACTGCTTCCTAGTGGTAATTAATATTTGGTATTTTGGGGGTCAAAGACCTAAACTCTTACCAGGAAATACTGTGCTCTAATTTTCTGTCTCTGTGTGGTCTTGGAGGGAACTTGAACACAGTTCAAAGCTTAAAGAGCTAGATCCACCCCCAAGCAACTCTCCCACTGTCTGTGGAGCACGGATGCTATTGTGCTCCAGCAATGTGACGTTTCTCCCAACCACTTTCACGCAGTGAAGAAAAGATGCGTCCGTGGTGTAGACTTTGAGCAAATATTCCTGTGTCTGTTCTGTTCTGTGGTTCTTGATGCTAGCCTTTGAAGTACCCACAATTTCTATACTTTCACCAAGCATCCATTTCCAGCTATGGTCTATATGTGAGTCTGTGATAAATCACCAGGTGAATTTCAGGTATGCCTAAGGTAAACTGAATTAATTGTACCATTCCACAGTTTACAAATTAATACTTTTTTGCATGCACTTTTCCATATTGCAAATTTGACATACAAATACAATATTTTCCCTTCAAGTTCTATATTTCTGCAACTCTGCCATTTTTAAGGAAAAACAAAGTAATGTAGACTTTGTTCTGCAAAAGTTTGAAGAAATATAAAGCCATATTTTGATAAAGTCAATTTCTTTTACATTTAATGACTTGGATAACCACTATAGTGGTTTCTAGCCCCTATATTCGGTTTGTCTCAAAGCTCATAAAAGAGAATCATACAATATGTAGTACTCTTTTGGGGTATGGCTTACTTTCTTTATTGTTGTACCTATGAGATTCATTCATATCATTCTATGTAGCAATAGTTGTAACTTTTTATTGCTATGTCATATTTGATTTTATAATGATGCTATGGTTCTTTTACTGATTCTACTGTTGAAGAATAATGCAGTAGTTTATGAAAATATTTCAATATGTTTGCTATGGATTGTATTACATGTGTGTAATATGTTTGCTATGGATTGTATTGCATGTGTGTTTTGATAAATATTTGCACTCATTCTCATAGACAGATATACCTATAGATGTGCGATACAAAAAAGTTTTATATTTTTTATTTGTAGAATATAACAAATAACAAATAAGAGAAAATAAGAAATTAAAAAAATGCTTTCCTTCAGTTGGAATTAATGAAAAAGCTTGCCAGCAGTGTTTAATCAACTTTTATCCCAACAAAATTTATAGCGTATAAGGTATGTAACTATCAAATAAATGTATGCAGAAAATTACTTACAGTATGACTAAATGGATTTGAAGGTCTTAAAAGGAGGGCTGAGGATTTCTAAAGAAGAAAATTCTCTCTGCGCAACTTTGCCCTGCTCCTGGGGTGCTCCTTTCTGTAGAGTCCAGCAGAGGCATTCCTATGCCTCTATCTTACAGTCTTAGGTTTGTTTCATCAGGCTAACACCTACATAAACCAATCCCTGCGTGCGCGCGTGCACACACACACACACACATACACACACACACACACACACACACACACACACGCTTTTCCTTATTTTATCTCTGGATGCACCCTCACTGATACAAACATGTTTTTGTATTTCTTTTCACTTTATTTTATTTGAAAGTGTTATAATAAATCAGAATTTCTACAATATTCCAAACAGCAGTTATAAAGGTGAGTCTTCATATGTTCTATTTCAATTATTAATCACATCTAATTTCTTCCTTTACTTCACATTTTCCCTGTAGATATGGTACCAAGGGCATAACCTTCCTCGGTATTAAAAGAGAAGGGGAAAGACTTCAGTATTTTAAATATTTGCAGCCGTATTTTTCCAACTATAGTCAGAGTCTGCAGAAAAACAGCTAGTGTAAATTCAAATTTTCATCCAAATTGCTTCAGAATAAGGCAACATTCTGAATTCAATCCCCAACAAGTAAAACAAGGCAGAACAAAAGCCATGCAAATTTTGTGACTTGAATGAATGAAGACAGGGAAAAATGTGTCAAGGAAAGGAAAAATCTAGGCAGGTATAGATGGACCAATAACAGCAGTGATGGACCATTATTAACTTCACAATTCAGTTCCTTCTAAAAAGCAACTCTGATCTTCCAAATTGGGGGGGAAAAAAAAGCAGTATAGATTCTTCAGAAAAAAATACAGTGACTTTTGTTCTTATCAAATTTTCCTTGGATGACTAAAAGATGCATATCTGAGGAATATATTATGATTCATTTGAATGAATCATAGTTCTGATGTCTTCAGTATATGGAAAATTTTGTAACAAACATAATGATGATAACAAAATATATTTGCAATACACAGTATAATGTTAAGTACTTTATCTGGAAATGATTTATGCATTACTGTTGTTTTAATTGCTGACATATATCATGAGTGACACACTAATTAATATTTTAACTACCAAAATCTCTACTTTCTGCATCATATGTTGAATTAAAGTCTATACACAGTAAATTTAATACTCTCTTCAGAACTTAGATTATCACATAGAAATTTATACGTTGGCAATGTTCTTTTGCCCAGAGTAAAAAAACTCAGTTAAATCAAAGTTACTCTTTTGAAAAAGCAAATTTATAACATAAAAATCTAACATTATGTAAGATACTAATATTAGTTTGAATCACATTGAAAACACATATAATGCTAAAATTCATCATATTGATATAGGAAAATAGAAACTCCCAACCTAAATGATATCTAAGAGGAGTTAGTGTTCTCTAAAATCAAAGAATGAATTTTAGAAACAATAGAGGTTAAGAGTAGAATATATTTATTGAGGGAAAGAAAGCTTTAGTCCAAGAAAGGGACAGAAGGGGGCCCGATTGGGCTGCCAAGGACCCTGCCCTTCCCAGGGACTTCATAGAGCAAAACAAGGAGATGAGGCAAGCCCAAGATAGGGGGAAAATGGGACATTACAAGGTGGGCATGAGGTGAGACAAAACTAGGGTCAGCCAATAAGATTGTAAGTATAATTGTTTAGATAAAATTGATTAAATTGGGACCAAATGGGGAAATGAGTCACTTAGCAAGCAGGTATGAACACGGTACAGGGGCTTTTCCTGTAGAAGACTGGGCTAATGACACTTCCTGGCTTTTCCAAGGTGGTTGCTACCTATTTAGAATATCAGTCTCTGATGTTCACACCTAGGGAGGTATGTAGGTGCATGTGTTTAGTCTTTTGTCTTGAGGTCTGGCCTACAGCAAGTATGTGTCCATTCACAAGGTATCTTGTCATTCATGTTGGCTGCTTCCAGGGCCTGGCCCTGTCTGACTTCCTATAATATTTCTGTCTAACTCAGCTGCCTATAACAATATGATTATAATAAAAGCCAAGTAATTTCAAGAGCTTATGGCGTTACTAAAATGGATAAAGGAATTACAAGTGTAGTTTCCAAATATTTTCAAAGTTACACTTGAAAATTATTGAATACCACAATGAATCTTAATATTTCACTGTTGATACATTACTGAGGTTAAAAATGCAAGTTAATTTTTTTGGAACTTTTTATTTTGAATGGTTTTATAAATGCTATGTATGGAAGGGATCACGACCAAGAAGGATGTAAGCGTCTGCTTTACCCAATTGCCTAATTTTCTTGTACATCGTATAATGTATGTTCTGCATAAATATATCTTGCAATGATGACAGCAAAGCTGTAGGAAAACTAAAGTATGCAACATGACTTGAAGATGCCTGATGGATCTGTCAATCTTAATCTTCCACTGAATTTCTGAGCTTTAACTTTTAATAGAACACATGCACATCTTAAATAATGCAGAAATTCTCCTTTGAAAACAATTGGACCAGCAGCAGGGGAAAGAGTAAGGAAGTGGTCCCCATTTAACGGGGGTCCTCTGATTAGTCTAGTAATTTAAGAAGCTGCCATTTTGGAAATCAGAGAGAATGAGGTGTTTAATGTCTTAAGAGAGATGAGCAAATTTCATGAGTTGGATTAGGAGACAGAATAAGTTTCAGACATTACACAGGTATGTAAATCCTTAGCACCTACTTCAGGAATCATGAGATGCAAACAAACTCTCTAAGAGAAATTTAGTGTTTTTGCCCAGCTTCCGAGTCTACTTAGACCATGTCTACTTGCCCTGATCTTCTCCAGCCTCCCTCTAGTGTACATCACTAGACAGGAAATGCTGTGGAAAGTGGGAGGGGGCCTTCTGCATGTACACGAGGACAGGCTAACTGCTGAGCATTTTCCCAAAAATAATATAGGTAAATGATAAATGTTTCATTTTATATATTACTTTTAAATACTCATCTTTCTTCCTAAAGTAATATTAATTCAATTTATGAAAAATATTTTTTCTAAAACCATCTCCTTCTGGTAAAGGTTAAACAGTTTCTTGTCAAATAAAAGCATGCTATTTCTTAAATGAAAGGGCAGGTATGTTAATATAACTTGGATTTACTTGCACATCTGTCTGAAATCTTACAGGATGATTAGATGAGATGACCTTTATGGCAGTCAAACCTTGCAATTTTATGATTTCATGGTTAAATAATTTTTATTCTTAGTATATACAATAGGAAATGTGATATATCAGCAACAATTTGAATTAAGTAGCATTTTTCTAATCATAGGGATTTTTGTGCCGAGCATCTGGAGGTAAATTAAGGATGACTACCTCGAAGAGTTTGTTGTGATGGTGTTAATGAGTAAAAGGATCAGCATTTCATATTCCAAGATCAGTTTCCCTGCTTATAATTTCATCCTCTTTCCATGTCATCTGTGTCTTTCTTTCCAATGCCTCCTTAGTGTTCTTTTACAAATATTTCATATTTGATATTATCTCTGAGCTCCATGAAAAATGCATCTGTTTTGTTTACTGCTGTGTCACACATCCTAGAATTCAGTCATCTCTTGAATGAATGAGTGAGTGAGAATAGTATGTAGTTTCCAGTAAATCATTTTAATTTATATTTAATATATACATCCACAGATATATTTATTTCCTCATATTGTATGAAAAAAGTTTCTTTCTGATACATGAAAAATAAATATCAAAGTAATGTGGTGCTTTAATCTATACTTAGCCTTTTATATAGTTGGAGGTGAAAGAGGAAAATTGCGTATTTTCCTGGTAGAATTTAACATTTTTGAGACATAAAAATTTGTTTTTTCTTAGACACCTCATTTCAAGATTACTACACAACACTGAGATTCTGATGCTCAATTATGTAAACACTAAATGGGATTTTTGTATTGTAAATTTATTTCACTCCAGGGTCCTATGGAAGCTGGCAATTCTTATTTAAATTGTTCTTTAAATTAGCACAAATTATGTTGCTTTCACTACATATTTTAAGAAAGATATTCTGTTCAAGCTCTAATCATTTTATGCTTTCTTATAGTGACACACAAATGCATACACATACAGCAGTGATAAGCATGAATGATTCTAGTGAACAAATTTTGAACAAACAAGATTTTAGTTTACATTTCCTTTATTTACAAGTTTTTTCTTTATCAAGCATTCACTGAACACTATGTGCAAATCGTATTCTAGACACTCATAAGAAGCAAGTGGCATTTATAATTTCATAAGAAAAAAATAATGGATGAGTATATGTGCTATGCAGTATGTACTATGAGACTGTACTGATTAATGAAATGAAGTCTTTAAGTAAAGCTGTAAAACATGAGGAAGAAGGCATTGAAAATTTATTTACTCATTTTGAAGTGAGTAACAGGTGGAGGGGACAGCAAATTCAAAATCACGTTCAGGGAGGAATTAGTGAAGAAGAACACAGAATTCTGTTCTTGAAAAAGTGGTTAGAATCCAATGTCTAAAAAAAAACACAGAAGATAGGAGGAGAGGTGGGAAAAGGAGCAGGGAAGACCATGTCCAGCACAGTGGGCACCATCTGAGAATATGTCCAAGTGCATAAGTCACTGTCTGGTCCTTGTCCTGACTTTGCTCGGATCACTCTCATTCTCAGCATGCTATATTTATTTTTTACAGTACACTAATATAATGACTTCCAATTCCACACTACTGACTTCAAACAGTTAAGCATATCCGCATTATATGCATATACAGACATACCTTTCCCTTTTCATAAAAGGAATGTATATGTTATATGTAGCCATAAGTTAGAATTATATATACATATATAATTTTGGTTATCAAAATTTTTTAAGTGGTTTGTGAAGTAACAGGGATTTGTTACGAGTCTCACAATAAAAGTGCTTTTTACTTTAGTTTTTCAGTTACTTGCAACTCTTAATATATTGTTAAGTATTTCACAGCTTGTGTTCCTAAGGGGCTGGGTTCCAGCACACTCTACGTGGCAAAACACAAGTGGGCAGGAGCCATCTCCAGGGAGAGAAGAATAATAGGCATCCTCACCCCCACACACCCACAGCATACACATTTTTCTTTTGCAATGACTTTAAAAGTATGGGGTGCGTGTGTGTGTGTGTGTGTGTGTGTGTGTGTGTGTGTTCTTCACAGTTCTGAGTTTTTCTTGAAAGAAGAAAAACAGAACAAAGGCCTGTGCCTTCCCCTACAGAGAGGTATAAACATGAAAGACTGGAACATTCAACATAGACACAGTAAGTGCTATCCATAGGGACAAAGTGGTTACCAGAGACTAGCCCTATTCCCTGATTCCCAAAGGCCTTTGGGTGCAAAGCCAAGCAATTCATGGAGCAGAGAAGGAGTGGCTCTTAGACCAGCATGCTGTTGGTGAGAGTCGAAGGGAAGCATATACCCTCAGGTGTTCACCAGTGAAGAAACGGCTGCACCAGTGTGCTGTTGGAGAACATTGAATGTCACTCATGCTCATCAAGACCCCCTGATTGGCTTTGCTGCGGTGCAACCACAGACTGGCCATGCTTTCTTTGTCTTCCTGAGCCTGAAGAATATGCAGTCAGACTCCTTTCCATGCAGATTCCCAGCAGGGCCATGTCCTTTGGGAAGGACAGGTAACAGGCTGGGGAGGGATAATCTTAAATAAGCTTGAAATACAGGATTCATATTGAAATAACAAGGTAATGGGAACACTTGACAGCAACTAGAATTTTAATTGCAGGTTGGACTTTGCAATCACTCTTGTGGACTATGGAAACAGTTTCCTGAGAAGCAGATTGCAGGATTAAAATTCAGTGGAAGTAGTTTACTTGGGAGATAAAATAAGAGGAATGGAGAACTGAGAAGCTGGCTTTTCAAGACAACTGTCCATGTGGACACTCCTGGAGATAATGAGGAACACATAAGAAAAAGGGGTGTGGCACTAAGAGTGTAGCCTGATGCAAAATCCTTGTTTTGATGCCTAGTGCCACTTAATAATTAATAAATAAATATAAAAAATAAAATAATTTAAATTGTGCACATATTTGAATGATGACTGCTTAAGGGTTTGTTGTGCATTTTATTGTGACTAAATATTGAGTTTCCAATTGTTGGTGCAAAGTACAGAAATTTTAATTAATTAGGAACCAGCTATCTATTTACCACCTTCCAAGAATAAATTACTTCATTTAATTTCATTATAGCCCTTAGGTCAGTATGATCCCTACTTAGTAGCAGACACATGGAGTCTTTTGATCTTTCACTCTTAGAACACAATGTAGATGAGATTTAATACTACATTTAACTTTTGATCTTTCACTCTTAGAACACAATGTAGATGAAATTTAATACTACATTTTCAGTAGTGTGTAATGTTATATTTTTCATATTATTAATGAACAAATGTACAAAATGCCCAGTAGGGATGAATGACATTTAAAATATGGACATTTTAATTAAAATACTTTAAGTATATATATATATATATATATTATAATTTCGAATTCTCCTTCTTTATATATAACAGCATGAAATTCTTCCAAGCTGTGATTTGTGGTGTTATAATTTAGCCACTTTTGTATTCAAATATCAATCAGGTTAAAACATCATATTCTCAAGCTTGTTCCCATTTGCAATTTTTTCAAACGTATTTTGACCATGTCTGCTCTGAACATATCTTTGGCCATTGCAAAACATTGAATCTCCCTGAGAACTTGCTCTAAATGGTACTCTTTTGCAGTGGAGAAGGCAAGAAAGCTCTCAGAATATCGTTTTGTCATGTACCAAATATGAAAGCAAAACACAGACTATCTAGTCATCTCACTATAAAGAGGAGATCTACCCTTACTTGAACATCTATACTCTCCTTACTTGAACACCTATACTCTCTTAAATTTAGTGTAATTTTGCTTATTGAATAGGAACATCTATACTGTAAATATTATGTTTACAACAGGGTTTCACAATATCAGAACAGTAAATTGTGAACATTCTACTATATGTAGAAATGTCTACAACTCAGAAACCTGAGAAAGGCGTATGCTAAACATAATTTCAAATAATATTCTGTGATAAAAAACTACATACAATATTTTTCAAATGTATAATGTGTGTCAGATAGTACATGATATTTTAATTTTTGTTGTTGTTGTTTTTTTCCAGTACTGGGAATCGAACTCACAACCTCATGCTTGCCAGGCAGGTGTTGTGCCGCTGAGCTAAATCCCCAGCCCTGATATCTTTATATGGAAATTAGAAAACATAATCTTTTGGGGGGAGGAGGGATACCGGGAATTAATTTAGGACCTTGCACTTGCCAAGCAGGTGCTGCACCACTGAGCTATATCCCCAGCCCAAGAATAGATAATCTTTAACAATTTATAGTATAAGAAAATTATTCTTGTGAAGTGCAGTGGAATATCACTAAGCTTTGTCCTATACATGAATTTACCTGACTAGTAGAAAAAGACATCAAAACATAATCAGGTGTGGTGGCACATGCTTGTTTGTATACCCAGCACTTAGGACGCTGAGGACAGAGAATCGCTGCTAGTTCGAGGCCAGCCTCAGCTCCACAGTGAGTACAAAGCCAGTATAAGCTACTTACTTGGTAATATATTGTGTCAAAAAATGTATTTTGGCGTGGTGGTACACGCCTGTAACCCCAGTACTCAGTAAGCTGAGGCAGGAAGATTGCTGTGAGTTCGAGGATACATACTACATACTGAATTCAAGGCCAGTCTGAATTGCATAGTGAGACTCTGTCTTTAAAAAAAAAAAAAAAAAAAAAAAACCAAAATACACATGCATGAATGTATTTTGATGTGCAAAGCTAAACTTTAGAATACAAATATGACCATATGACTTATGGAAAAGCAAGAACATCCATAAATCTATGTAAAATACAAACATTTATTTAAAAAGAAAAAAATATGACATGAATGTAGTAAGTTAACCATCTCCCATGATTTAAGTAATGCCAACTACCTGTTTTCTAGGTCATTATAAAATTACTATAATGTAGTTACCATTGTGTTTGGGTTGTTATGAATAGTTAAACTTACAGTGAAGTAAGAGTCATATGAAGTGTTATTCATAATTTTTCACATGGAAACACTAAATATGTCCCACAAATTTACTTGGCTTTCAGTGATAATTAATAGCACTAAATATCAATCTTCTTTTCAAACATAACAATTTAAGAATGACATTTAGAAACAGAGAACAAGTCAGGCATACAACAATTGAATAAATAAGGCAAACAGAAGAAAATAAGAAAATTCATGTTTTTCTTAAAAGATCCCTGAAGGAAGTATTTAGGAAAAAAGAAAAGAAAGGAAAGAGATACAGAAAGCAGGGTTAAAAAGAGATGAAAAATTATTTTCAAATGGAAAACAAAATAAGATGGTTGGTGTAAAAAGTCTTACTTTGGTCACCCAAATAATCGATATTACTACTACTCAAACAAACAAACAAACAACAAACACACCAAAAATTGATGCTGTTTATAAGTGCTAAAAAAGACAAATGCTAAAAGAAATGATAAAATGTCAATAAATAATTGATTGGTTAGACTTAAGGAAATTAGTGAATTCAATATCACAGTATTTTAAGCATGTTTCTTAAAATGAGTATATTTCATAGACAAACTAGAGTATATCATCGAGTACTACAAAAAGTAGTACTTCAAGCATCTTCAACATTAGACAATTTTCATCAGTGCTACAAATTAAGAGCAATGAAGCCCAAAGCATAGCCTAATAATATTATAAATTAGGATTAAAGCCAGATATTGCAGATACATATAATATTAAACTATAGACTATTTCTAAGCATTACGATTCTATAAGTCTTTTACAGCATGTGTGTCTAAAATATGGAATAAGTATTCTACCTTTTTGAAATTAACCAATATATCTCCAAAATGTGTAAGCTGGAAGAGATTTATTAAATTATGGCATATGGAGGATACATTAGATACATGGTATCTAATGTATAGAATACTATTTTCTATTTACAAAGCAAATTGGCTGTACGTAAATGGTTTTACAAAGATCCTCCTGACAGTTATTTAAAATCTCACTTATTTATTTTTATTGTTATGTCATATTTAAAATGTATAAAGGGACATTAATGTTTCTGACTGTAGTAAAATGAAATTAAATTGTAAGTAAACCCAGCTAGAAGAATCAACAGTGCTGGGGCTGGAGATTTAGCTCAGCGACACAGCGCCTGCCCGGCAAGCACAAGGTCATGAGTTCGATTGCCGGTCCTGGAGAAAAAACAAAAAACAAAAAAAAATCGAAAAAAAACAAAAAAAAGAAATCAGCAGTGGTCATGTCTTCATGGAGCTGAGGCACAGGTGCACCCCCCCCAATAAAACAGAGAAAAGACAACCTTCACATGTATCTCCAATTATGAAAGACAATTGTGATCATGTTTGAATTCTGATCACTTGAGTGGGTTATGGGGCAGAGAAACATTCATGCAGAGTAGAAACTCACTGAAATATGAACTGGTTGCCAAAGGAGTATACTCAGAGAGTGAGGGGTAATAAATGTAATCCAAACTCACTAATGGATTCCAGACAGTAGTTGATCTTGAAAACCTGCCTCTGTGTGTCAGAGAGCATTGTTGAGCATATTCCTGGCATGTGAGGCATAACAGGGTAGGTTAATGATGCTGATGAGATAAATGTTTAGACTCCTCATCCCTCAGTGAACTCGTGTACTATAATTCGTGGTCCAACCCAGCTTTATGAATTCTTTAATATATAACACAATTTCTATTGTTCTGGATTTTCCTAGATAGTCTTCATCTGCAGAGATACTAGTATGGCTAAAAAGGTCAAGTTATTTTATCCCTTTTAACTTGCCCTTATGTTTCATTACGAGTAGGAAGTGTCATTCATTCAAACCCGTGAAAGTCACCAAACTTAATAAAGTAACCACTGTGGGCAAAGGTTTTGAATAACAATCTGCAAAAGGTGGACTGCTAAAAATCTTTTAGAGAAAGTCCACCTGTCTATTTTTGTTTCAGACAAGCTATATTTTGAAGTTACTTTACTTTTTAAGAAAGTAAATTTAGTCTTACCCTTTCATCCTTATGTCTGATTCATTGTGAATTATAACTTACTTGGAGAATTTTTAAAAACTATAAAATTGATCATTTATATTTACATCATTTATATTATATTTATATTTCCTTTCAATCAAGTATTCTAAAACCTAATTTCATGGCAAATATCTATTCACAATAAAGCATACTAGATTATTAAATGCAATCCAGATTTAGAATATGACAATGAATATTGATTTGTTAAGCTTGAAGTGTTTTCTCCTCAGTGGACTTGGTTCTTATTGAGGACAGTCATAAATAACTTTAAAATGTTCTGATGTGATAAGAAGGAGCTGTGGATTAGGTCATTGTGGAATTATAGTTCCCTTGCTTAATGATTGTAGAAAATTGCCTGGCAATCGAACAAAGAGAAAAAGGGTGATGTGGTGAATGCTGGCTAATTAAGCCAATAATTGCTTCTTGTTGTGTACCCAGATAATGTGCCCCTGATAATTTTAAATGAAGTCTTGAAGCCATCTTCTTGAATGAAATGCTGTGCTAGTGAAAGCTCTACTATATGCAGTTCTTCTGCCTAAAAGGTGGCCTACTTTAGAGAATTCTCTGTATTGCTTGATTAAAAAGGAAGAAAGAAAAACAGTAGTGTGGGAGACTTCTCATTTTATTTGTACGTATGACAGATATTTTTGTATTGCTGTTTTTATTTCTTATGATCATGTCATGAAGTTTGTAAACATTTGGCAATTAATTATTCTAAGAATAGAGATATCACGCTTGGGGAGAAGTTTTTAATATTAAAATGTGTTGACCTCCAATATTTTATTGCTTTCTCCAAATGTGTTTTATAAACTTGACCTTGTATTATTAAAACAACATTAAGCTATTGGGATTTTATGTCATCAATACCTTTCTTTTGATTTATTCTCCTGAAAGATCACTTAATCTTGTTTGGAATATCTAGTATTTAAAAATATGATTTACATATAATATGCTAGTATACTCAATGAAATAAATTTAAATTTTTGCAACTGTATTTTTGCTTAATGATCCAACTTCTGGTGAATCATTTTTGTACGCATTTTCTTACAATAACCAAAAAAGTCTCATTTATGCTACAAACATGAATAATATCATTACTTTTTAAGAAACAGAAAAGGATAATCTTGTATGCTTTATTGCATATAACATACTTCAATTATTAAATTTTCTGAATGTTAGCATCAATTAAAAACTTTAATTTTCATTTGTTTGTTAACATTTCAGGACTTTGATAACTTAATGATTGATTTTCCACTAATTTCCTGGGGGTACTCTAAAGTGCTGGTTTTGTTACAGGAAATTATCAGATGATGGTTACTTATCATTGTTTAAATGAAGATAGTTATCAGTCCAGGTAGACATGCTAAACATCTAATTATTTTGTTTGGTTTTATTTTTTTTTTTTTTCTTTTTTTTCCAGTACTGGGAATCGAACTCATGACCTCGGGCTTGCCAGGCAGTCGCTGTGCCGCTGAGCTAAATCCCCAGCCCCGGCTATATTATTTTTAAACAAGTGTTTAATCCAAAATTTATGGTTCCTTCAGTATTAGTGGTTTCAAAAACTAAACACTTCACCATATCCAAGATGAAATACTCTTAATGATACATATATAGATATTTCAAAAAATATTTCCAATTTTAATAACAATGAAATTTAAAGATGTGACCTTTCAACTTCCCTAAAATTTCAGATTGCAGAAATGTACCTGTGAATATTTCTAAACTGCTGTTTTCTCCCTTCTTCCTTAATAAACAATTTTCAAGTACAAATATTTAATATTTACCTATCAACAATTATTAAAAACTTCTGGAAATATACTTCTTCAAACCAACTGAGAAACATAGCAGGAAAAGTATATAGAAGCAACACTGTTATTTCCTGTCTAGCTTGTAAAACTCTTCTTCATCTGTAAATGTTTGACAGAGCTTCATGATCATAAATACTTCCTCAATAATTTCAGCCTGTACTATTTGTGTTGGATTATAAATTTATATTATGCTTAGTTTTGTTCTTCTAGTCAATAAATGTCATTTAACAAAGGATAAAGAAACTGAAGTTTCTATTTTATAAATTGACTCAAAAATAAAATTTATAGAAATGTAGACAAGTATATAATTACATGTATGTATTTCAAATAAATAATTAATATACCTATATATTTTTGTAAATGAAATTTAGTTTATATATTTAATTTAATTTTTTTAACTGAAGTCTTCACTTGATTGTAAATATTTGCAAATATGAAATTAAGTAGAACAGAATTAATTAGTAGGGGATACTATATGATTTAATGTTATCTTTTTGTCTCATTCAGGGGGCTTATTTGCCATCTTGGTATTTCCATATGTCTTTTCATATATACATTGTAGACATCGTCCGAGATTCTCCTGAGTGTTGTGAAGTTGTCAATACTGAAACAGTTGTTCCTGTGACTGTACCTTGACCTTTATATCCATACCATATATACCATTCTGCCCAGTGGTATCTCAGATGAACAAAATAAACTTAGCTTCTCTCCAATTTCTAAATTTGTTGGATGAACTTTTGAATTTATGGTAATAACCATGGTAATACTAAAAATATGCTCTTTCTGGTAAAGTAAAACATACAAGATATTTGCCTCTGAGACATGTTAGTAAACATTTCCACAGAGGATGCACAGGTGCCTTTTCATGTTTGTGAGCATTAATATTTTTAATTTGCTTCCGAGAGTAACATAGAAGAAAGTTACAATATTGAGTACAAAATATAACAATACATTTTAAATATTTTATGTTATTTTAATTTTAATGTAGACCTTTCAAAATTACATTAGAGTTTCACCGTCAACTTGATTATAAATTCTGTTCCTTTAAGACAGGAAACTTTTTTGTTTTGACTCAACTCTGTTTACATGAAAATAGTATTTTTGGTCATTTTATTGTTTGCTACCAGGAATCTTACTCCAGACCTTGTGCCAGGGCAGACGTTTATGCGACTGAGCCATGTCCCAGCCCTGTCATGGATTTTATAACATACAGGAAATGCCTATTTCAACAACAACCACAGGAACAACAAACATGGACACAGCATTTTATGAGCCAAAACCAGGGCCACATAACAAGGAATCTCCACTATTATATTCCCTCATTAGCTCTTTAGGAATAACGGGGTACTAATACTGGAATATAATGTAATGTCATCTTCACTTGTTCCTGATATTTTAGAAATAAAACAAATGATAGCTTATAAGGCTATATGTTAACTATAACATCAATATCATTTTACATAATGTGTCATAGTATAAGTTCCACAAAAGAAACACAAATCTTTTCATGTTGTGCTGGCATCTCACTGCTCTACTTGGGTTACAGGTGGCCCTCAGCATAGATTTAAAGACAGAAGTTTCAAAGTAACCCATTTTCCTAGAAAATCTGCTGTTCATTCAATGCAAAATAATCCTTACTAGTCATTCCTGCCAGTAGAAATTTACCAACCTATTTTTAACGATAGCAAGTACTTTGAACATTCATGCACTACTATGTTAACAAGTCAGGTGTCATAAAATCCAACTTTTTAAAACGTGTCCTACAATTGCACTATTTGGAATAAGCATATACACATTTATAAATTGTGAATTAGAATTTCAGAGACAAATATGTTCAATATGCTTGAGTTGGCAGAAATTCATACCGTGTAAGACAGTTTTGCTATAAAAACTTATTTTGATTTGTTCTGTCTTTACAAAAAAATCTCTGATATAAAACCATCTGTTTAAGACTTGTAAAAATATTCTCAGTGCATCTAATCCTAAGCATCATAAATTAATTGAGTCTGAAATGTGTTGATAAAGATGATTCCAAATGATGAATGAATACAAAGAATGACAAAGCACGTTGGTGTAAGTGACTAATTGAATATCATTTCTCTTTCACATACAAATCATCTTGATTTCTCATTTCAATATAATATTCATTTGGACTTATGACATAATGTTTATCTTTACCCACAGCACAATATGTATCACTCTACTTACAGCACAAAACATCAATGCAATGAAATATTAACATCATGTCAAGGAAAACAAAAAGAACACTACACCTGAGAAAATAAATTGTACCAAACACATTATTTGGCTAAATATTTTTCACGTTAACTGAGCAATAAACACCAGATTAATGATGTAGTCACAGCAAAGGACTCAAAGATCATAACTCACTATTAAACAAAGAAAGAATTCAGTGTTGCATAAAAGTAATAAAAAGTTTGAATTATGATGTAAAATCCAAAATTCCTAGAAAAACTGTTTCAAAGGATGAGGTGAATATGTATTTAATATTTCACCTGTAAGGATGTCAGATGTTTGGTAATTGTAAACACAATAAGATCCATGACAGAAACTTGTATTTAGGGCGTCTGAGAGGTTGAAAAGCCAGTGATAGCTTTCATGGTAGAAGTTCATCTACATTACTTCAGAGAACATTTAATTAAACCTAATTCTACTTTATACTCACATTATCAAAAGTGATTATTTTGCATTTCAGTACATAGAAAACATTCAGTCTTTAATGAACTTCCTTTTTACATTCCAGTATTCTAAGATGAGCTTTCTACACACAAAGGAAGTGCAGTATATTTGCACATCTGTCAAACATGTTAAAAAAATCATGATGGCACATGTGTCTCCAATGTGAGATATGAAATACAAGTATTGTAGTTAATTTGAAGAAATGTAAATATTGTTTCATCTTGCTACCAGTTATAATGCCCATCATAACAACATGGTTTATCTTGGCAAACACAAAGGAAATTGTGTTATGTTAATGAAAAAAGAGGATTCCAAAATTCTATCTTCAAAAAAATACATGCATGTGATAAAGCAAAAAAGTAAAGTGATTGAAAATAAATAATCAACAGAATAATGGTGATTACAAAAGAGAAAAGGCATGAAAGATGTGTATCTGCACAAGTAAAATATAATCTAGGAACTATGAAGGATCTAAATGTAGTTTTAAAATTACAAAATTTATATCGCACTAGAGATCATAATAATCGAAAGTTATACCCCACAGAAAGTAATTAAAATCATAAAATGAAAGCTAGAATTTGATTTAATAGGATAAAATACATGAGATTAATGCTGTGCTCACTTAAGTTTCTACTGCATAACAGAAAATGTATAAGAAGTAATCTGTATTAAATCAGTAAAACTAATAGAGTGATTATATCACTAGATCATAATGCATTAAAATTTCTTATGGGACTAACAAAAGACGTGATCATGTTGATAAGTAAACAAGGGAAAAATAACATACTTCAAAACCACTGAGGAAATCTAAACCACAAGTAAGTGCCAAGGAAAATCGAAATTTTCAGAAAATAAATATAAGAAAAATGGAAAATCCTCCATATAATCACACTAGATACCTGTTGATTAAACTCCTAAAACATTGGACCGACTACCGCAGTTTCAGTGTTAGTCCTACCATTTTTAAGATATTACCAAGAAAGTTAGATGTAGCACAATGTGTATATTTACATATTATTGGTGATTATGTAGATATGTATAGCCTATTACAAGGCATTTTTCAGTACTATTTATATTTTAAAATGCCCATGTTCTGGTATTTTACAATTCTGCTCCTGGAGGTTTTTGCTTAAAATGTATTCATGTACAAAATTCAGTCCTATTATATACAGCATTTTTTAATGTACTCTTACATGTCTGGTTTAAAAGAATGTGGGGAATTATATACTATTACACAGATAGAAAGGTTTCCAAAATATAGAGAATGCTTATCTTAAATTTCAGGACATCAGCAGTACAGTTATCCCAGCTATGCTTCTATATTATACATTGCCTTAGTATTTTCTTTCTTTTTCTTCATTCCCTCATCCCAGTTCTTCCTTCCTTTGTGCAATTTCTTTCCCTTTCATATTATCTATTGTACGTTTTGGGTTTTATTTACTCTTTCATGTTCTTACACTAGGGGAATAATATGATGTTTACACATGTGGGCCTGATTTATTTCATTTATGAATGTGGTCTCTAGTTTAAACACCTTCTTTAAACTGTGAGTGCCAGTAGTGGGATTCAGTAATGAAAAGTTGACTAATACTGGAAATTAGTACCCAGGAAAGTTTGTTGCTCTGAATCTTACTGATCACATGGTATAGAGCCCCTTGGAAATAGTGTAGGGGAAGAGTTTGCAAAGGGTCAGAGATGTAGGCGAGAGAAGTCTTGGAATGGTGTAAGCGGAGATTGATGGGTGATTTGTGTTGGAGTTTAGAAGATCAGAATACTGGGTAGAAGTGTGGTCATCAAAGACCACGCTCATGATGTTTATGATAGGAATAAGGTTTCTGTTGGTAGGTGGACTAAACAGAATGCAGGTTGCAATTTGGTATAAAATAGTCGAGGTATTGATCATGTCCTGAGACTTTGGGAAGGCTCATTTTAAGGGCTGTTGTAGAGGGAATTTCAAGGCAGCCCCATATTCAGATTGTGACATGGATAATCCAGGCTACCTTTAGTCAGATATATAATTCAAATCCAGTTTTAAAAAAAAGGCCAGAGAGGTGTGCACAAACTTAAATTTTGGGCAAAAAAGGAATCATCTATAGAGGGGGGACCAATCATAGATTTGATTGCTGAAGAGATTAGAGCCCTACAAAAAATGTACTATTTACAAGGATAGGAAGAAGGAAATCTTGAGGATGTCTCAGAAATCAGAAGACCCCACCCATTTCAGGTTCAAAGACGCAAAAATGTTAACATTTCATTTGAGAAGAGAGTCCTTTGGAGTCCCAGGGAGCCAACTAGCTGCCCATGTCCTGAATTCTATGAAACTGTAAGTTAAATTAAACTTCTCTTTCACATCATGGGCATCAGATATATTATCCAGGAACATAAAAGCTGATGTCTAATAAAGAGAAGAAAAGTGCTCGGAACTAAATGACAGAGGGGTAAATGTTTGAATTCTAGCTATGTTGTGAAGAGATGTCTTGTGGTTTATTGAAAGGAACAGTTAATGCTTAATTTTTATATATTTTGACGAATTTTGCATGCTTATATCTGGTAATCTGAGCAACTTCTGTGAAGACAACAACATACAATAGAACAACCATTGGTGAATTCCTACCACTCTTTCTGGTGAAACTATATATTGTCTTTAATTTTTTTTTTTTAAAGAGAGAGAGACAGAGAGTCAGAGTCAGAAAAAGACCAGTGAGAAATTAGAATAGTGCTTAATACTTCATAAACTATCAACTTCATTTATCTTTTATTATTAAAAAGATAAAAGATAAATATTCTTGTTTATGATTATGAAAGACATTTCAATTTTAAAAATTTCAAATAATTTTAATTTTAAAAAATGTTCTAAATCACACGAAATCTTATGTTAGAAATTTAATGTATTATGCTATGTACTAAACATTTTGAAATAAAAATGATGGCATACCACAGCGATCTATGTGCACCCATGTTTATAGCAGCACAATTTGTCATAGCTAAATCTTGGAAACAACCTAAAAGATGTGGTATTTCTACACAATGGAGTATTACTCAGCTACAAAAAAGGATAAACTCGAGGCTTTTATAGGTAAATGGATGCAAGTAGAGACCATACTCATAAATGAAATAAATCAGATCAACATGTGTAAACATCACATAGTCTCCCTGGAATAAGAACATGAAAGAGTAAATAAAACCCAAAATGTACAATAGATAGTAAGAAAGGGAAAGAAATTGCTGAAAGGAAGGAACAACTGGGATGAGGGAAAGAAGAAAAAGAAAGTATATATATATATATATATATATATGTATGTATGTATTTATATTTATATGGATTGGTGGCATAACTGTACTGCTGGTGTCTGATGGTTTGTTGAAGGGAACAGTTAATGATTAAAAGTTTTTTTTAAATTTTCACCAATTTTGCATCCTTATATCTGGTAATTTGAGAAATTTATGTGACAAAATCAATTTGCAGTATAACAACCACTGGCGAATTTCTACAATCCTGTCTAGTGAAACTATGTATTGTCTCCAATGTCCTTTTAAAATATTATTTTCTTATTCCCTTTAATGATTGGATCAATCTTCTATTCTTACATCTGGTAATCTGAGCAACTTCACTGAAGATAACAATATGTAATATAATAACTACTGTTAATCCCTATCATTTAGTTTAAAACCCCATATCATTTTTAATGTTCTTGCATTGTTTTGTTGTATTTTGGTATTGCTCTTCTTTTGTACTATTTTCTTTAAAATAAAAATTAAAAAAAAAATGATTACGAGCATAATGTGCTGGCCCAAGCTATAATCCTAGGCCTTTGGAAGCTGAGAAAGAGATGGTAAAAATTTGAATCGAATTTTTAAATAATAAATTCACCAATCTAGACAGATAATAGATAGATATTAGATAGGCAGATAGGTATTAAGTTCTTTCCAGTGTAAGACTGACATTTTAACAAATAAATTAAAAAAAATAATTTTTCTTAAAGAAACTCATCCCATGGGAAGTTGTTTTCAAAGGTATATTTGCTTATTATTGTTATCTGATTTTTTTATCTGTAAAAGATTTCACACACAAAAATCCTAGCTTCTCATTTGATAGTTAATGCTTCAACAATGCCTAATTCACCTACAATTCTACCAGCTCTTCTAACAAGCTAAGGGAATTTAACAAAAATTAATCTCTTTATATTTTAATTCTGCTTTAACTACACAATCTAGGACTGATTAAAAATAGTGCTTATAATTCCTGCAAACAAATCCTTATGCTATCATACAGGCACTTGTAATTATCCTGTAATTATATGCCATGGTCACCTAACTCAGTTATGTTGCCAATCCTTTTCATTTGTAGATTTACAAGTGATGACAAATGAGGCATTTACACCCAGTACTCCAAATAGAATTTCTTCCCCAACTCCATGATGTTTTACCAACACCAAAGTGAATAATCTTATTTCCCCTGCTGGGAGTGATGCCAAAAGATCCTATCCCTTCGGTCATTCAGAGTCATGATCCGCTATGTAACTTGATGCGGTGTTAATCAGCCCTCATTCTGAGTGACTTGAAAAGCCCTTCAATTGTATTGTCATAGGAATTTTTTTAGTTCAACAAAGCCACAATAATTTGAGTGACTATGTTCTTATCCTATATGGAATTTGGTGGTAAGCTACTGACCTCATCTCTTACAGCGAGCCATTAAGATTCTGAGAACTACTCCATACTTTTCATGTTATTTTCACTACATTGTTTGTTGTTTTACTTTTGTCTGAGCAATTCTCAGCTTTTTTTTAATATGCAATTCCATTCAGTTTTCTTGGTGATATGATACATGGAAATTTTGCTTACATCATCTTGCTTCTTTCCAATAAACCATAAAATGAGTCCAAGAAATAAGAACTAAATTTATCCCTGTCATCAGTTATCCTTTCAGTCAAAGGAATAGAGTCTGTAAAAATTTCAGTATCAATCTAAAATAAATCACAGTTGTTTGCATTCTGAACATTTCAGCAGCCATAGCATTTCATTAATGTTAAGGACAGGGTGGAACAATTTTCTATGATTCAAATTGAGAGCTGATTTATCAGTGAACTTTCTGCAAAAGATGCTGGTGTGTGAAGGGCTTGAGTAAATCCAAAGAGAGTTTTCCATTTGGAATTTTTAACTGCAGGAACAGTGCATCCTCCTTTCTCCCATCCATACAATGCCCTTTGACTGTAGCTAAACATATTCCTCTTACCCACCCTTGAATACAACTGTCTCTTAACTGAATAACTCAGTGTGATCTACTTAGTTAAAGTTGTTTTTCTATTTTAAAAATCAGAGAATGAAAACATATTAACAAACATATATACCTTTACAAAATAACGCAAGAACAATACAAGAAATACTGAATTACAGACCAGGTGATAGGAAATTAACAGTGGTTGTTGTATTATATATTGATATCTTCAAAGTGGTTACTCAGGAAAACAAATATAGACATGTAAGTTTGATGAAGTAATTAATCATTAACTGATCCTTTCAATAAAGTGACAGAAGTCAGTAAAGCAAGTATATTAACTCTCCTGTATATAAATATATACATAATTTTCCTTGATGCCCTAACCCTGAGAAATATATTATCTTTCTTATAATTATTGATGAGCTGGAGATATTGTTTTAATCAAAATCTAGTTCCCCAACTCCTGTGTCATGTTGTATCACTGGCATGCACAAGGGAAGCACTACACAGTTCTGTCACGCTTAGGTTGCTTGTTAATTGCTTTTATTTTCAGCAAAATGGATGAAAGCTGCCAAATACTACAGTGTTGATTGAAGTGCCTATGGTTGAATTTCCTTTGTAATCTACCAACTCTTTATTTTCTCTTGAGCTTTCATGTTTAGCAGTGGCCAAAGTAGTCCAGCAACTTCATAAATGGTATGGGGTGGAAGACATACTCAGAAATATGATACTTCCTTCCTCCTCCTTCTATCTACCAGGAAAATCTTAGGCTGTAACTTAGCAGTCTTTAAAGTGTCTGCTAATTTTCATGTGTTAATAAACATTACTAAATTCACTTATGAATTCTCACAAATCTTTGGTGGTGAGTTTCTGTCTGCAACCAAATAAAAATTATATTTGCTTCTTTCCTATTTCAATGTGCTTATTTCTCTTTTGTTTAACTGCACTCTGTAAGATATTCAACACAGTGTTAAATGAGATTGGAGAAATTGATCATCTTGATCTTCAAATTTTATAGAAAATTGTTTTAGCTTTTCCTAATTCAATATGATGTTGGCTGTGGACTGTCATATATTACTTTTATTGTGTTGAGGTATGTTTATTTATTTTTTTCTCCATTTATTGAGTTTTTATCATGAAGCACTATTACATTTTATCAAATCCCTTTTCTGAAACTTTTGCAATATTTACATGACTTTTATCCTTCATTCTGTTGCCACGATATTATATTTACTGATAGGTTCACCTTGAATCATCCATTTATTTCTGGGATGAATTCCACTGACTCATGTGTAGTAACTTTGATGTGCTATTGGATCAGATTTGTTCAAACTTTGTTGAGATATTTTATATCTAAGTTGATCAGAGATTTGGTCTGAAGTTTCCTTTTTGTTATTGTTGTTGTGTCATTGTTTGGTTGAGCTATCAGACTAATATTTGCCTTTTGGAAAGAATTTGGAATCATTCCCTGCCTTTGATTATTTGGATTTTTGAGGACTGATGTTACTTGTTCTTTAAATGTTTGGTACACTTTATTGGTAAAATTCAGCTTTGAGGGTACAGGGCTTTTCACTGTTGGAAAAATTTTGATTATTAAGTGAACTTAATTACTTTTTTCCATGTGTTCAAGGTTCTATGTTTTCAAGGTTGAATTTTTATAAGTAACCCTTATCCCAAAGTTTATCTACTAGTAGATTTTTCAACTGGTCAGGATACAGCTGTCTATATAATGCCATATATTATTTTTTTCTTTGTAATGTCTTTTTTGGTATCATTCAGACTTTGATTATAATGCCTGATTCTCTTGGCATTATAATCCTGTGTGGTTTCTGGAAGGAATATGACTGTTAGTACAATAGGCATTCCTATGTGGACTTAATGCTTTTTTCTTGCTGGTTCTGGAATTCTCTCTTTGTCATGGCCTTTTGACAATTTGGCATATATTCACAATGCATAATAATACAAATCCACGGTTACATTTGATACCATTTTCTTCCCTCCACCTTTACTTAATTCTTTCCCTTCTTTACTTGATCCCTTCTCCATTGCCAAGCAGTTGGTCTCCCCATTTCTTATCATCACTCTTGTACTTTTACTCTTTAGTTTATTTACATTTTGGACTCCTCATATAAGACAAACCATGTGATAAACTTCTACACTGGGTATATTTCAGTTAACAGTATGGCTTTGTAGTGAATTGATAACTGGTGGTCACCTTATAACCCCCAGCTGAAATGAGTGAGTGTGGTGCTGGGTATGAGAGGCCCACCTGGGGACTGTTGCCAACAGCATAAGAGGCAGAACTAGAGAAGGACAGGAAGGCCGTTGGGAGCAGAGAAAGGCTGTTGGGAGCTGGTAGAAGCTGTAAGAAGCTGTTGGTTCTGTTGGGGGAGCTTCTCATGCTGGCTTTCCTGATGAACTGGCTGTTTCCATCTTCTGAAGAGCTCAGCTCCTCATTGGTTAGGAGAAAGGCTTTGGTTCACTTTGGGGGAGCTCTGGTGCTCACTTTGAGCAATGCTTCCTGGCTTTGGAGGGGAAGATGGTGCACTACCGGTCTCCAGGAGAAGGTTGCTGTGTTGACTTCCCTGATGGGAACTCAGCCATCTTGATCATCAGAGGAGCCCTTGACCTCACTGTTACTGAGGATGGCTGTGGTACCTTTTGGGGGAGCTCTGGTTCTTCTGAGCATTGCTTCCCAGCTCCAGTGAAGATCCCTCAGCCTGCTCACAGATCCTTCATCCCCGCTGGCACAGATGATCTGTATTCCACCACTGATCGTTGGGCCTTCCCCCTGTAGACCTGTGCACTTTGTCTATCATTCTCTGGGTGACTATTCTAAGTAATCTTATAAAATATGTGTCCTATATTATATTGTGTTCCCTTGCAAAAATAAACCCCAAACCAAAACAGACTTCAAGCCTCATTTTCCTATAAATGACTCAAATTTATCAACTTTATGGTGGAATAATAATCCATTATGTAAATCCACCATATTTTCTTTATCCATTTATATTTTGTTGGGTGTATAAGATGCTTTGATAGTTGGCTATTGTGAATCATGCCGGTATAATCATGACTATGCACGTATCTCTATAGTATAAGGTGTTAACTCAGGAAAATGCCCAGCTGAGGAATATCTGGGTCAAATTGAATTATCTCTATTTCTAGGTTTCTTCAGAATCTCTGTGATATATTGGATAGTGAAGAACACATAAAAGAACAAATACTGATGAGAATGTAGGAAAAATACCTCTATAATTTATTTTATTGAATATGTTCTGTGTGACTTTTTTCTTCATTGCTTGATTATTTATAGTGTGAATATTTGTTTTTTTAATGATGTCTCATAATCTTTTAGACTTTCTTTTTTTTTTTTTCTTTTAGACTTTCTTTATCCTTCTTAAGTTTTATTTTTGTCTGATTGGAGTGTTTCAAAAGACTTCTCTTCAAACTTTCAAACTCTAGAACTCTTCTTTTGTTGAGGGGTCTCAACTGCATTTATTTCATTTGTTGAGTTTGTCCATTTCAAGATTTGCTTGGTTCTTTTTTTCCATGATCTGTATCTCTTCAGTGAGTTTTTTATTCCTACTATGAATTGTTTGCATAAGTTCATTAAATTCCTTTTCTTCTTTTGTATCTTGGTGAGTTACACTGAAATCATTAGTTTCAATTTTTTCTCACTTATTTATTTTGAATTTTGTATTTTATTGTTACCTTTTAGATATACATAATGATAACATTCATCATAGGGAATTTGTACCTGTATATGACATATCTTGCTTCTTCTATTCATCTCTATCTTCTCCCCAACCTTCTATGATTCTTCCCCTCATTTATAAAAGCTTTGTTTCCAATTTTTCCTTCTATTTTCTATGTTTTATTGTCCCTTATTTTTAAAGCAATTTCCAGTTTCCCTCTCATGGGGAAATTCTGTTGATAACGTGCTATTTTGATCTTTTAGAGGTCCTAGATACATGGCAGGTATATGTATATCTGGTGGGTCAGTTTCCTTCCCTGATTTCTTTGAGCTGTTTTAGAGCAAAATATTTTCTTCTGGCAGTGGGTCAAGGCTATCATGTGGGCAGATATGTTGGTTTCAGTTCCAGGTGAGTGTAGTAGTACAGACTCAGTGGAACTTTTTCAGTTTTAATCAAGACTGTCATTACCTGTGCAAGTCTTAGTGGCCTAGACTATGGGAGTTTGCTGCCAACTCTTGGCAGCTATGATCCCACTGTGTTATGTGGGGCCAGCCCACCAGTGGCTTTGATTATAACAAAAGGGAGTGCAGAACACATGGAGTTTGGCCTCTCTCTGGGCCATGATAAGACCACTGCATTTCCCTCAGCAGCATGGTTGAGGTCTTGTTGGGTTCTGAGAGCAGTGGTGATGTGAGGCCTTACCTGCGTGCCTAGGAATAGTCTCCATTAGGGCCTGCGATTGTATAGATGCCTTCAGGAGTCTATTTGGGTTGAAATACTCAGGTAGGCCACTTGACTGCTTCCCAGGACCTTTGATGGATGGAAAGTGTCCCCTGGTCACTTTAAGGGCATTGCTGGACTTACTTGCATAGGGTAGACTACTCTACAGCCCTCTGAATTTGCAAGAGTATAGATGAAGCTCTTTTTCTAGGGCAATACAGTAGCATGGATTCCTAGGAAGCTACCCACCCCGAGCACAGGGCCTGTGAGTGCTACAGGATTCCAATGTAATTCATGATTCAGGGATTCATGGCATGAGTGAGAACTTCATTGTGCTCCATTTGCAAGTTCCCTGGTTCAGAACGGATCTTGACTCAAATTCCCTGGTTTAGAATGGGACAGTATATATATATATATATATACGTACTTCAAGTTTCTTCTTGACAAGGTCACCATGGTTCTCCTTACTCTATGGCATCTCTTTCACACCCTTACTGTACTCCAGGACTCTCTTTCAAACAGAAGAGGGGATAACAGTGACTTTATGTATTGACTTAAGTTGTGGAGAGAACACTGGGACTCTCTAGTCAGCCATCTTGAGAAAGTGTTCCAATTGTTTTGCATTATCAAATTTAGTATATTTATATTAATCATTTATATTTCATTAATTTTGTTATAGTTTAATTCTACAATTAAACGTTGGATATAAATAAGTTATAATTATAATTGTGTAATTATTTACTCTGATTGCAAACATTAACAGATGTATCAATATTTAAAGCATTACTGACTCGGGGGCTGGGGATTTAGCTCAGCGGCAAAGCGCTTGCCTGGCAAGCACAAGGTCATGAGTTCGGTTCCTGGTACCGGAGAAAAACCAAAAAATAAAAAATAAAAAATAAAAAAAATGAAGCATTACTGACTCATAATGAAGAATAAAGATTTCATTAATCTTTAATCATTCTGAATAATAATTATTTGAAATGTTTTATTTTATATATCATTCTCTTTAATTACATTTTTATTTTATGGAAAGAGTTTCAATAACTTTTTCTAATTAGAAATATTTGTAGTTACTTAAATGCTGTAATGGCCATTATGGCTAATTTCCTCTCACATTACATGGTCTAGCATTTAATATTTTTCCGTTTGGATATGATACTATTTTTACATTGCATTCCAAAATGTAGTATTGCAAATGAGAATTCTGAATGCAATATGTTTTTACTGCATAGGTGAGCTTGATTTTTTTTGTTGTTGTTGCTTTGCTTTATTTTTATTTTTCTTCTGAAGGCTTTCAGAATGTGTTGGAAATGCTCATTTTTGGAAGGAATGTTGATCTTTTTTCAGTCATCCTATGGGAACCCAAGTAGGACTGAATTCTCTCAGGAATTCTAATTAGAGTTCTACAGTGAAAAATAAACTGTAAAGATCTCCCTTATGCTGGTTTTCTTCTTTATTTCTCTGTTAACTCTAAACTTGTGACTTCTTAGCATCATTACATTAGTGGAATACACTATATATTAGTCAAATAAGTTAACTTATACTCCTAGACAATTATTATGTTATAAATTTTGTACAATATTATCTGAACATAGTGGCAATGCTTATCACTATGAAGGTTGACCCTGCAAAATTGTGCTATCATTTATATTGTTAAACATTATCTATGACATAACCTGTGATATGTCAATTTATTTATATTGGATCTGTTTGTAGCTATATCCATCTATTAAAATGTCATAAATACTATGTCATGAACAACAATTATAAAATGTTGATAAATAGAAGAGTTTTCTATGTTATGCAAAATTTCTGTGGAGATAAAACAGGAGTGAACATTAGATGCAGTAATATCTGGATCAATAATTTGCTTTCAGTGATTCATTGCTGAAATCCATTTTTCCTGACTACTTATCCATGGTTGTTCCCCTTGACAAAAAGCACTATTAGTTGGTGAATATGTGCTATTTGTAAGTTTTATATTAATGTAATATTCTTTATCCTATAACCACTTTGCAATTTGGAAATATGATTATACTTTAGATCCAACAGATCAGACAGTTTGGGGTTTGGCTGTCAATTTCACTACTCAATGTTTAAGACTTGATCTGTAGAATCTCAGCAAAGCTTATATTTGACATCTTTACAGTGGAAGAATCCTTCTGTGTTTCAGTAATAAAATGAAGTTAAGCAAAAGAAGAATGTATTGTTATGGTTTGTGTCTGGATGTTCCCCTAAACCCTCATGCAATATTGGAGTGGGCTTCTAGAGTTTACGGCTGGTCCATGGTCCAATGCTGGGATGATGGGTGTGAATGCTACACCAGCCCTGGGGCGGGTAGTTTGCCTACATTATAAGGCAAGGAAAGGGAGAAGGGAAGAGGCTGTTTGCTTCCACTCCCTTTTGCCCTTGTTGCTTTTGGTATCTTCTACCTCCATGAACTGTTGCCCTCTGCCATATGCTACTCTGCTTTGGAACCAGCCAAGTATGGACTGAAACCTCCACAAACTGTGAGCTAAATAAACTTTTCCGTTCTTAAATCTGGGCATCAGGTATTTTGTCTCAGCAATGAGAGAAAAGTAACTGAGATAATTGTCTTCAAATATTAATTATTTCTTCACTTTACAAATGTGATGATTTTCATTTTTTTTGAAAAAAATTTCCTCAGCAAACTTTTTAATTTATTTTATGAAAGAGAAATATGTAATCTATTAACTTATTAAATAAAGCTTCACATTTATGTGTCTAGTAGCTGGGATTGTAGGTGGGCATAACTTCAGAAAGCTTCCTGGAGACAGTAAACACTGAAATGTAGTAGACACCTAAAGATATTGTTTGGCATTTACAAAGGCGAGATGCTATTAGTATATGTGTAATAAAGTGGTTGCATATCCTTAATGTACTTCTTAAATGATTCAAGGAAGTTATGAAATAAAATGCTAAATGATAAACCATAACATTAGTGCTCTAGTACAGAAATGCACACTGACTATTTTACATTACATCATCCTTGTCTCTATGGAAAGAGTGCCACTACAGAGAAAAAAGTAAAACAGGATTTAGCCTTTCCTATGTTAAGCTTCTTGACCTGAAAATGTTTTACAGAGTTCCCCCTCTGCCTTAATATATTATTTTCATCTTTTTCCTTTCATAGTGGAAGTTATGTTTAGCTTTGTTTATTTTAAATCATAATGTGTGAATAGGGAGCAGATTTTATGATAAAAGGGGTGAATGAGGTGATAGGACCAAACTTTCATCTGTGATTAAGACTTGTGGGTGATTCTATATGTATGATTATAGGTAAAGATAGATATGGAGATAGATAGATAGATGATAAATAGATATTCTGAGAAGTAGCTGTTGCTATTATTTCTATTTTAGGAGAAAGGCAAGTGGCTCCTTCAATACTTTATATGATTTCTTGGAAAATGCACAATAAGTGGTATGGTATGAACACAGATCAAACCAGCTGATTGCCTGGTTTTGAGTATTTCTAGTTAAATCTTGTGTTGATAGAAAGTGCTTGATAGTTGCTTACAGAAGATAAAAGCTTAGCCTTGGCATGCAACAAGCAGGAAAATATCTCATGATGTATATGTTTAAGTAGGCTCTGAGCAGTACAATACTACGATACCATAGTATATAATCGTGTAAGTACATAAAAAGGAGGGTAAAAGTTTTTCTAGCTGTAACTTTATAAGTAAAAACAAAAAAGTGCTGGCATTTATATTAAATCTTTTTCTGCTAACCAAGATGGCAACAGATTTTCGAAGATTCTGCTTTCTAGTTAATGTTTTCACTTGGAGATCAAATACAGATCACAAATTAAGTATAAAGTGGAAATATTTATTTTTTTTCTGAAGCCTATTTCTCTTCTAGCTTTCTTTTTATGAGCACATTCCTTTGTTATTAACTAATATTGGACATTGCATACCATCTACTTTTGAATTTTTCCACTACTCCAACAAATTCTATTCCCTATCAGTACAATAAATGGAATTGCATCTCATCAGCCTGATTTCAACAGGTTTAATACCTTGAGTTTAAACCTATTGAGCCATAAGAAAATAAATTTCTGTTGAAACTTATTGTCAGCCACCCCAATTACAGTAACTTTTCATCCCACCCTTAAAAACTAATATAAGGTAAGTCCAACAGTATGAGACAGAAAATAAAGTTAATTCATCATGTAGTATAGATGTATTCACACTAGATAATGAACATAAGAAGAAGCAAAGCTTATTTCACTCATTATGCAGTGCATACAAGGGTCCAGGGCTTGTGATGGCAAATGACACCTGATATTTTATAAGTCTGCATTAATAATTGTAAACACAAACACAATTGAAAAATATAAATATTCATAAAATACAAAGTAAGTCTAGAGAATGTTAAAATATGATAAATAACAGAGAAATATGTAAATTCATTTTTATATTCCCCAAATTAAAAAGAGCAAGAAAAAATATAAGATTTTGCCTAAAGAGTTTTCTAAGAATGAGCTGTCAATTCTGCAGTTAGCTTGCTTTGAACAGGGTAAAACTCTTTGTTTACTCTTGCCATATATCAGATGGAAGTTTTCAAACTTTATCAAAGCACTAAGATGGAATTTTCATCCGTTTGAAAAGTCTTATCTAACTAATTTGACGTTACATAAACATGAGGTGGATGTACACATCAAAAAAGAATCAAAATCAGTCAAAAGAACTTTAGTTTAGACTTTGCAAGGACCCTTTGATTTGCTCCTAAATATGTTAAAAATAGTCAAAGATTACCAAAATTGTGTTTTCTTTGTTTTAATTTCAAATATCTGAGTAGTTGAAACTTCTGCCTCACATCTCAGAATAGGAAAGGAGGCAGAAATACGTTCTGTTTATGGCTATACTTCATGAATATGATTTAAAAACCAAAGTCAGGAAACATTCTGACACCTGCTTTTATAACCTAGATTATTAATATGATATTTGATTAAAATTTGCCTTTTAGGGCATAGCCAACATTGTTTTTGCCACAACTAACACATTACTTATGACCAAATACATGTGTCTCCCTCCCAGGGAATGAAGCATAAAACTTTCAAAGTGTATTTTGTCTTCCCACTTTTGTTTCCTTGTAGGCACTTATATGTCATTGCTTTGATAGCAAAATAAGTATCTTATGGTGACAAGACTTAGAAATCTCCTCACCTGTCTTACAAAAAGGAAGAAAACTATAACAATGGCAAGTGAAAATGCCTTGGATTGAGGGAAGTCTGTCCACAGATAAACAGATATTTGCTGTCTAACAGTGAAGCCCCTGGCAACACCCAATGACTAAAATCATCATGTGGATTCCAGGAGGGTAAGCACAGTAGAAGTCATCCACACTTTCATATCTTCATCTTCACTGTGTCCTCTTCTCATACTCTTTCACAATTCATAACTCTCCTTGAGGTGTACACCCTTATGAGTGAGACATTTTTCCTCACCATGACAAAATATTTTGAAAAATATTCTATGCTTACAGCTCTTACTTCTTTTCTTTGTTTCCAGCAATCCACACAATTTTATTTGTTATGGTTTCTGTCCAGATGTCCCTACAAAGCCTCACTCAGTCATCCTAGGTGGGCTTTTCAGAGGGAGCTGAATACAGAGCTTGTGATTGATTCATGGTCCAATGCTGGGATTAATGGTGTGAGTGCTATGGATGCTGGTGGGTTGGAATCCTGGATACATCATAAGGGACAGAAAGAGGCTTTCCCCCTTCCTTTGGGTGTTGCATTTCCCAACTTCTGCTGCCATAAGTGGTTGTCCCTCTGCCATGTGTTTCCCTGCTTTGGAGCCAGCAGACTATGGACTGAAATCTCTACAGACTGTGAACTAAATAAATCTTTTGTCCCTTTAGCTTTGAGCATTTGGTACTTTGTCTCACCAATGAGAGAAAAGTAGCTAGGACATTATTTTCAATATTTACCTTTTTATTGAAAATTCTCTATCAATGATCTAATACTGCAAAATTAAACTTTCTAGGTTCTGTTATTTTCAATTTATTGCTGTAATTTTAGCTTCCTGAATACCATTCAGTCTTGAAACTGGTGTCAAGCTCCTAGTTTCTATTCTTTGCTAAATGTTTCTTTACTTTATCTGATGACACTCTCTCAGTCTACTTAAAATGTGCCTTATGTCTTGCTTATCTCTTAAATATTGATGAAATTCTATATTCATAATTTTAGTTTCAAGGACCTGCCTTCTGAAAGGCATAACATATAGATATTGACTAGACTAGATTGAAAAACTTTGCTTTTACCATTTTTTTTCATAAAGTAACTTTGTAAACAGGCATGTTTTTTCACGCCCACAAACCAACTGCATGTGTTTCGTATGGATTGTATTTCTAAAAGTCTATTATTTCAAATATTTATTATAATGCATGCAGAAAACCATTTTATAAATATGTAGAATAAAGAAAGTGATTAAAGAAAGCTGTATTTTAATGTTATCAAAATATACATAAAATAACTAAATTTCATGAACATTCTTTACCTAGACTATTTCTATAATGTCCATATCACTACTTTTGAAGGAGATTAAGGGGTTAAAGGTGCAAGGAAATAGGTGATTGTCACACAGT
This sequence comes from Chinchilla lanigera, assembly GCF_000276665.1. Lineage (NCBI taxonomy): Eukaryota > Metazoa > Chordata > Mammalia > Rodentia > Chinchillidae > Chinchilla > Chinchilla lanigera. The sequence goes on from NW_004955428.1 coordinate 7,493,056, forward strand.
ACCACAGAATGTGCCATGAATAGGAAAGTGCAAAAAGAGATTTCAAAGATGGGATGCTTCCTCAACTACCTTTCTTGCTGCCAGAGATGTGAGATGTATATATCTGGTACAATCTCTAAGATTAATTTAATACACAGTGTTAGATAAGTATTTGTATTTACTTCTCAAAAACCATAATTCATACAGAACAAATGATATTTTTCATCCCAAGATTCTCAGAGAACCTGTTGCAGTAAAAACTATTATATTTGGGTCATGAGAATTACAATTTGAGGACAGGAGATTCAGTTACAAACCAAAATATGCTCTTTTATGAATCCATGTAGAAGGCCCTTTTAACAGGAAAGAAAGAGCTTAAAAAGGTTGTATAGGTTGTTTGTCAAAAATTATATCTAGAGAATAAAGTAGCTTCTACAACTCATTTTTCCAGCACAGACCATGGCATTATCTTAGGAAAGAGTTTCGTCTATGTAATCTTTTAGATGTTACCTCTAAGCAGATGACTTTCTTTTGGCACTTCAGAAAGTTCACAGAGTGGTCGCTGCACATAGGAGGGAGCCTGTGTCATAGAAATGGGGTTAACGCCGTCAACTTTCTTTCGCACCTCAAAATGCTCACGAAAGAGTCTACGTGTTGCGAATATTAAGTTCCAGTCTTCCTGTGTCTTAGTTTTATGCGTTTCCTCGACATCAGGGTTATGCATGACTGGTAGTGAAAAGAATGGGGTCTGTTTGGAAAGACTGAAATTCCCTGGTCAATCTTGTCTGCAAGGGCAAAATTGGCTCCAGTTGCGTCCGCAGGACATGTAATTGTGCTGGCATCTGTAGCTTGGCACTAGGGACCCTCTTCACTTAAGGAAATGAAAGTTTTGTATTGAAATGGAAATAAAAATGGTGCGATTCTCAGTGCATTGGTTCCTGCGCATGCTTCCCATGTTAGTCTTCATTGTACGCACTTGATGAAATTCGCTGTGTATGGCACAGAAGTAACATTTTCAAATTCTACCATTACAAATATAAATGTGCTGAAAGAGAAAAGTGAGTACCTAGAGTGTGGAGGGAAATATTGGTAGCTTGCTAATAACAGATTTATACTAATTCACTGACCTGAATTCATATCTTTTCTTTAGCGGCTAAATGTGCTTTGCCTGTAGGAACAGCTATTATGCACCCTAGCAATGCTATTCAGCCATGAAGAACCCTAGATACTCTGAATCGGATTACTTGCTCCATGGTCCCTATATTTCACCAGAATTTCCACAAGCTTATATGAGTGCTTGATTCTCACCTACGTGATAAACTAACAGGATACAAGGCAGAATTTTTTTATCAAAGAGCACCCCACATATGAAAAATAAAGAAAAAAATTATATTTTACTCATAGAAGATCCCATAATGAGTATTTACACTACAGAAGGACTTCAATCCTTATTATACCAAAGGCTTATAGGCTATGTAAATTAATGGTTTAAGTAATGAAATGATCAATCTCATGAATATACACAATAAAAGTTTGCAAATATATTTTGAGGTAATTAAAGAGCTAGTCTCCTTCCAGCTCTGCTGAGTGTGGATTAATTGGTCATATTTTAAGCCTTTTATAGATGCTAATTTGCATCTTCTAAAACCAATCCTAAGGCATAATGTCCGTTTCCTCTCAGGTTTTACACATCATTCTCCATCTCTATGGTGAACATGCAATATTTTTTCTACTGAAGCAAATACCCATTCTCCCAGGGAATTTGTTTTAACTCTATTTGGTCACTCATCCATGACAATCTTTCTCTCAGAATGCAGCATTTTCCAAAAACATGAGTCACCATCGTCTCCTGGGGCACTGGTTAAAAGTGTCACTTCATATCTCCTAAGACAGAAAGGATGGGGCAGACCGTCATCTTGAGCCAGCAGCCTTGGTCAGTATCTTGCCCAAACCAGGTTGACTTCAAATAAATGATATAAAGTCAATCAACTGATTAAATGGCTTTTATAAAACCTTACTGTTGAATTGTTGGCAGGGCACCGAAGTTTCCAAAATGTCATCGATTTGGGAATCCTTTTAACTTTTATGAGCATATATTAGTTGATCTGTTATAATTGGAACCAGTTTAAATGGTCACTTTCGGGGGCTGGGGATTTAGCTCAGCGGCAAAGCGCCTGCCTGACAAGCACAAGGTCATGAGTTCGGTTCCTGGTACCGGAGAAAAAACAAAAAAACAAACAAACAAAAAAAAAGGTCACTTTCTTGAGCAGATTACCTCTAAAAGTATAAGGCAATTTAAGTTTTAGGTGTACTAAATTTTATTACAGAAATTCACTATTCCTATTGACATTCAGAAGGTAAAAATGTTCATTCAGAAAATCATTGGCTGTTTTTGCAAAGTTTGGGAAAGAAGAGATAATCTGCTGAATGATAGGAAAAGCAAGAAATCCTACGTTTTGTTCTGTTGCCAAGAAATGTTTTCTCTGTCATCTATTAAAAACTCACAACTTGGGACTGGGGATTTAGCTCAGCGGCACAGTGCCTGCCTGGTAAGCGCAAGGTCGTGAGTTCAATTCCCAGTACCGGAAAAACAAACAAACAACAACAACAAAAAAAAACAAAAAACAAAAAACCTCACTACTTATAATAGCCGTCCAAATTTTTTTTTCAAAATCATTACATTTAATTTTTAATAATTCCAAGATTTGAATAAATACTAATTTGAATATGTTATTGTGAAATTGTTTGTTAAGAAAATTAAATAGTCTTCTTTATTTTATTTTTCCTTGTTTATTTTACTTATATTGTGAAGTTGCTGTTCAATGGATGTTTACTGCTTTCGACAGTCATGGGACTAAACATAAGGAAATAGCAAATGTAGTACCAAATGCTATCAGCTGGCCAGCATTTACAGGTAAAATCCTTCAGATGGGGATAGCACTATCTACCCGTCTGTTGATAAGATTTCTGCAGCTTCAATGGTCACACTCTCAGTTACTTTAAATCAGTCTAATTTGTGCTAACAGTGATGGGCAGACATGTGAATAAGTACACAACGTTTACAAACACACTTCACCTTAGCTTCCCTTATATTTTTAGAATAACTTCTAACAAACGTTAAAAGTACCAGAGAGTTGTGTATAAATACACATTCACCTCATTGAATTTCTTTATTACTGATGTCCACCAAAGTTATTAAAATTGAAGTTTTTCATAATTTTGTATTCCAAGAGCACTTTGCAAAGACTGAGGAGATAGTAAAATATGGTACGTTATGTCATCTACATCGATGACTGTTTTACCTTACAAAAACGATGTGGAGGAACCATGGTTCACTGCGAATTTACATTGTGCCCAACACTGACCTAATTGTGTTCATATGTTATCCTGTTAATACCCTTTTTCAAAAATCTCATGGTATACTGCAGCATTTCACAAAGAATAGAATGTCTTAAAGATCATATTTATTAATTTAATAGTTTATGCATTACTTATTACCTAAAATGCTTGATTGTATAAAAATACTAATTTTAAATATATAACAAATATTAAAATGAAATTATGTACATCATCAACTATAAATATATCAACATAAATCCAAACATTTAATAAATGGCTAATGGTTTACAGTTCTGATGGGTTACAGTTCCAAAAGTTGACTCAGGTAAAACTCACTATGGAATCATAAGATGAACAATTGTGCCTCCCCCAAGTACATTTATACTTTTAGACTATACATAAATGTGTCTAACAATCTTGGTCTTTAACAAAATTATGAGAGTTTATACAATGTTGTAATTCATGGCCAATTTATCAAATATTACAATTCATTATTTTGCTGTGAGCACTTTTTTCTGACTTATGAATGTATATACATGGTTTAAGTGAAGCTGGAGTAAATATTGCACACTTTACAGGCCTATGTAGTCATTTAATATTGATTGTCTCTATTGAATTGAAACTCTTTAGAACTGTATTTTATAAACTCAGGAAATAAATCAGCCTGAATATTTGTGTGATGAATATTCTTTGCAATTATAAGTAATCCATATTACAGACACATATGTCCCTCAAATAAAATAATGGTGACAACCTAACTATTGCTGGATAATTGAGCAACAAATTATATTACATGACTTTATGTAATATGATTTAAGAACAGTTGACCATTTCTTTACTCATTCACTTCAGAAATATTTTATTGCCTACTATGTGCAATGTCCTCTACAAGATACTTAGTTTGCAACTGTGAAACATTTTGAAAAGGCCCTTTCTCTATATTCAAAGTGCAATAGCATAACCATTATTGGCCATGGGACATTAAATCCCTATTTTCACCATTTCGCGGAGATTAAAAAATTCTTTAAAAGTCCATGTAGAATATGTTGAGTGAGAGTGTTTCTTTTTTCCTTTGTTTTTCAAAAAGCAGAATAGTATGTTAACATTCTACAAGTGGTTTATTCTGATTTGTTAGAAATTATGTTTCATGAGTTTTAGAAGTTGTTTCATCTTCCAACCATTGGTGGATTAAAATCATCAGCCTTGTTGGGACTATTTCATATGTAAAAACCAAATGCTCTTGCTTATTGCCCTCCTCACACCATGGTGCTAAGCATTTATTAGTGAGAAAGAAAATATTGAAGAAGGGAGGTAGATGCTAAGTTCAAAGATGGACCAACCCATATAGGTTATCTGGAAAAATTCTGAATGAAAAATGTTCTCTGCCTACTCAATTTGTCTTCTAATTACTTCTATTTCATTTCTGCTCTGTACTTGTGCAGGCCACATATACAACTGGTAGATGGGAGCCATTTGTACATCTATTAAAACTGATTCTGAAAGGCATTCTTATCACTCTAAAAATGTCTTTTGCTATGTTATATCTAAATTTATTTTCTCTTGTTCAGGAAATGTGTACATTAATGTGACATATTACAAAAATGTACTGTAATTATTCAGTGACTAATTCCACATTATTTAATAAATAATTATTAGATGTGTTCCTATTATTCTAATTGTTACATTTAATAGCAATAATAATAATAATACAACACATGTTCAAAATATAGATTTCCATTTTCATTTGTGTCAATAGCCATAAAATATACTTGGGGTTTTTAAAAAATAATAACGTTTAAGATCAAATGCCAACCAACAAAGGAATGGATAAAAAATATGTGATATTTTTATACTATGGAGTATTACTCAGCTATAAAGAATGATAAACTCAAGGCTTTTATAGGTAAATGGATGTAACTTGAGGCCATATTCATAAGTGAAATAAATCAGACTCATGTGTAATATTGGTTCCCTAGTATAAGAAGCTGAAAAAGTAAACAAAATGTGAAATGTACAATAACTATTGTGAAAGGGAAAGAAACTGAATAAAAGGAAAAAACAGCTAGGGTGGGGAAAAGGAGAAGAGAAGACCAGGATATTTAATAAAATAATAATGTGGGATAATCATACAACGTTATTTACTTACATTATCTCAGTCCTTAAAATCTCAACAAGATGAGCAGTATTGCTATTCACATTTTGTAAATGAATAGGCCAGGTCAAACATATTGTCTATGACACAATTAAGGATTTCAATGTGGTTCTAACAGACTAAAAGTCCTGTATTCATCATCTGCATTGTAAGTTATCTTAAAACTTAGTTGCAATGGTACTTTGCAAAATGTCTTAAAAAGTTAAGATCATTGTTTATTGTGGTTTATTAAAGAAACTGGGAAAGAGATTGCAATTAAAAATGTGCTTAATGTTTTTCACCTTCTATTAAAACATTCTAATTTGTGGATTAAAATATATATGTTCAATTAAAATTTTAGAGATTATCTTTGTTGTGCTAAAGAGTAGGATGCCTGGAATAATAGTGTACATGTGTAATCCCAGCACTAGGGAGGCTGATGCAGGAGGATTGTTGCAAAGTCGATGCCAGCCTGAGCTACAAAGTGAGTCCATGACCAGCTTGAACTGCATAGTGAGAACCTGTCTCAAAAAGCCAAAAAGGAATAACAGAAGGCCTGGGGATATAGTTTGGTGGCATAAGCGCTTTCCTGGCAAGCCTGAGGTAATGAGTTTCTCAGTACAAAAGAAAAAAGAAATAAGGGAAAAAAAGAATAAGATTTATTACAATATATATATATGTATATGATTTAAATATATTTTAGATTTGATCTAACTTTTACATCAGGAGTTTTAAGAGCAATATGAAATTGTTTGGACTGTTCCAAAGCTTCACAATTCTAAATATTCTTTCCATTTCAGAAGAAGTGGCAGCATTGTGAATAAACAACTTGGAAAATGCAACTGTTTCTGGGAGTAGTGGTGCAAGCATGTGATCCCAGCATTCTGGAGGCTGAGGCAGGAGGATTGCCATGAGTTTGAGGCCAGTCTGGGCTTCAAAGTTAGGTCAAGACATGACTGCAGTACATAGCAAGACCTTGCATCAAAGACAAAAAAATGCAGCTATTATGGCTTGTGTCTAGATGCTCCCCAAAGTCTCAGAAGTGGGGTATTTCAGAGGTTGCTGAATCTAGAGTGCACAATGCTGGAGTTAAAGGTGTGGGTACCAAATTAGTCCACTGGTTGGTTTGGAATATTTCTGGATGTGAGGATAGATAAAATATAAACAGACAGAAAGCTGTTATCGTCACTTTTCCCTTGTTGCTTGCTTGCTACCTTCTGCCGGGCCTGCTTTGTCATGAACTGTTTCTCCCCTGTGATGTCCCTCTGCCCTGTCGCCGTGCCTTGGAGCAGCTGACTCTGAGCTGAGACCTTTACAAACTGTGAGCTCCATAAACCTTTCCCTGCTGTAACTTTGGGTGCCAGATAGTTTGTCTCAGCAATGAGATACTAAGTAATTTGAAAAAGCAGCCTTATCACAAAAATACTATTTAAAATGTTGATGATTAATTTTTTTCAATTGTGAAATACCTATGAAAAATATAGCAAATGAATCATTATTGAAATATTTTTAAATTAAAGAGCTTCATAGATCTTCATACTCTATAGGATTAATTAAAAGATCAAAAGTTTTTTTGCTTCCAGTATTTTAAGGAAATATTTAGAAATTCAGAAAACATTAAAATAAGCTTCCTAGTTTGTATATCTTATACTTTTTGCTATTTTGGTACACAAACAGACCAACTTGCATAAAGTCACAGACAACTGTCCTATTTACCATATCTTTGAAAGATGATATTTTTTCATATTGAATTATTCATAGCATCCTAAGGCTAATTTATACATGAAAGAAAAGAAAAATGTAACTGGTGCTCATAAATCTTTATTTATGAACAGAAATCTAAAAGATTTATAATCACATTATGGCAAGTTTCTATCACATGATGTATTAACTTGCAATCATACCCTTAAGTCAAGAAGGCCTGTGATAGTAAATAAATCACAGGACACCGGCTTAGTTAAAAATAGCTTGGAGCAATCAGATTGTATTTAAAACATTGGACATAGAGTGGGTGATTTCAGTAGCCTGCTGGTCTCTATATAGGCTGACTACTAGTTTTATATCATAGTAAAGTAACATCATTGACTCTTCATCTGTAAGATCATTGTACATTTATAAACCATTTTATACATATTCAAATTAAAAAGCTAAAATCTGGTTTGATGGATATCACTCATGCATATGATGAAATTCTGTATAAACATTTTGTTTCAAGAAAAACATAGTTCTTTGCTTTTAAATAAAATTGATTTTTCTTAACCTATAACACAGGAATCACTGGAGATTATAATCACAGTTGTATGGGTTTGCTTTTACTTTCCATTGTAATTACGCAGGAATGCATATTGTGCTTAATATAATCAAGGTAAATTACAGAACTTATTTTTAATTTAGTATATTTCTTTTAATATAGATAATATCTATGTTCTTCTGTATATGGAAACAGAGTTATAAATCGTTGGTTAAGGATATTGAGATATAAATAAATTGGTTTGGGTTTTGGGTCCTTTGCTGTTTTTTTTTTTTGTTGTTGTTCGCTTTGTTTTGTTTTGTTTTGTTTTGTTTTACTTGTTTTGTTTTTCTTTGTTCTGAGACAGGGTCTTGCTATGCTGCTCAGGTGGGAGAAGTCAGCTGATTTTCATACCTTACACTCCTCAATAGCAGGAATCACAGTTGTTAAACCCCATGCCTGATTTAGAAAAAAAAGACATAAAGTATGCACTGAATGTAACTGAGCCACCATTCCTCAAAACTACAGGAAGGCAAGTGTACAGGAAGCCTACACTCTCCACTAGGCTGGTGAATCTTGTTACCATACGAGACGCTTCCACACAGTTTGTATCATGTTACTTTATATTTCTCTACTGGTCCCCAGTTTCCTATTATTAAAGTTTTTCCCTACCTTCAGGCTTACCATTTTATTGTGCCCCAATCATTCTGATTATAAAATATTTGTAGTACTGTCTATTAAAAGTTTTAAGCTGCCAGACCTTGTGGCTCATGTCCATGATCCAGTCACTTCTGGAGGCTGAGGAGGATGATCCCAGTTCAAACTCAGCTAGGACACCTTAGTGACTTAGCACAATCCTGCTTCAAAATAAAAACAGTGAAAAGATCTTGGGGATGTCCCTCAGACAGAGCTCAGACTCAATCCCCGGTATCACACAAAATCAAGGAAGCTTTGTCATTAAGAAATTTTTTCAAGTATTTTTTATTAGGAAAAAATAAAAGTATAGCTCATTGTCAGAATTTAATTTTACATAAACTTCTTCTTTGAGACTAAAGCAAGTCTGTCTTATTTTCAATATGAAAAGAAAGTATTCTTGGAGTTATTTCTAAACAGAACTTGCCTCTAATCCTAATATGATGACACAGTGTTATCTAGTATTTGACATTCTCAGCCATGGAGAATTACTACACTTTGCAGATGGGATTACTTCTACTAAAAGCAGAATACTAGAGGGCTGAGGATGTGCCTCAGTGACAGTGCTCTTGCTTGCCATGCAAAAGACCCTGGGATGGATCCCCAAGAAAACAAGGCAGAATACTATAAATAGAATGACATCCTTTGTTCCTTTGTTCCCAGAGATTCAGTACACTAGAGTGATTTCAAAATAAGAATGAAAGTGAAATATTTGGTGGCAAATTTTGAAGATAAGGTTAAGACTCTAATCTACAAGTTATCTTCGGGTTGAGGTTACAAACCCAAATGCTGTCAGGAAGTATTTCTGGGGAAAACAGAAAATGGGTTAAATGCTCTAAGAGGAACAAATATATAAATGATTTTCAAAAATACAGTACAGATGAATCTTCTTAAGTTAATTCATAGTGAAAAAGAATAAAGGACTAAAGAGGTATTTTGGCAAGTTATTAATAGATTGCCCTTATATTTCAAAATATTTATTTATATTAATTATATTAGGTATGGAGTAAAGATGCTTTCTTAAATACAAGTGATGTCTAGGGACATTTATTTAACATACAGCAATACAAATACATTCTTTTCTCATGTCCTTACTCTTTGTGAAACATCATTTTATGATCCTATAAAATGAAAAATTGAGTATTTTATGTGGATTGACAGAGATTCACTTTTTGGAAAAGAGAAGGATGAAATTTCTATAAAGAGTGACCAGGAATTTCTTTTGAACAGTGGACCTATGTTCAGAAATTTTCCTGCTCTTACACCACAGCAGAGGATGATGACTGTGTCTTCTGTTCCTTAGAGCACCCATTACTTAATCATTAAGCATGTGTCATTGTGCATTCTATCTTGTTTGTTCCCTCAGAGCAATCTTTCAAAACTGTGGTGAAGATTATTTGAAGTCATTTTACGTGCGTTGTGAGATACTGAGGATTGAACCCTTGCCCTACTGAGCTACTCCTAGCCCTTTTATTTATATTTTATTTTGAAATAGATTCTCACTAAATTGCTCAGAATGGTCTTCAACTTGAGATCCTCCTAGCCTAGCTTTTGGAATAGTGGATATTACAGCTGTGTGCCGCTTGGCCAGCCTTACTGGAAGTTCTTTCGTGAATAGAAAAATAGATCTCGACACAACTGCACAGTGATGGAATGATGGATATAAAAATGAGTATAATACAAAATGTTCATACATGTCTTCAAATTTCTCCCACCAAATTGCTTCCTGTTTGTGCAGACCAGTTTTTCTTTTCCCCTTTTTCTACCAAATCTATGCTTTGCAAGTGTTGACCAGACACTTAGAGGGCTCTCTTCTATTTATACGTTCAGTGCCTCTTGCCTGAAGAAAACAATGATTGTTTCACGGTCAAAACACATTTGGATGCTCAAAGACCATGACAGCCTCCACGAGGTTTCTTAGCAGCTTCCTAAAAAGGCAATTACACCTCCCTCATATGTAAAGATAAAAAAGGTATAAAGAAATAAATTAAGATGTGCTATGCTCACATATTCCAGCCACACAAGGAAAGTAAACATTATGTATTTCAAACATGTAAGAATAAAAAATAACAGAATTTTAAAAATTAAAAAGAAAACTATTTGCCTTTCGTTATAAGGACAGAAAGGGTTATAAACAATTTAAAAGGTAATAAGTGACCCTAGGAAAAATGAATGAGATCCAAAGTACAGAAATTAGCTTGCAACGAAGTTCCCTTAGTTCTGCAGAAGGGAGAGAACTTCCTTGGATGTGAACATTATCCAATTATACAGATAAAGCCGCTTAGCTAATCTCTCTGGACTGTCCTTGGAAAAGATGAAAAATCTGACTAAGCAGGTGAAATTTCAGATGAGGCCTCTACTTATACTTCAGTTCCAAAAATAAAATGGATCCAGGATGATCTAGATATTGGAGTCGGGGGATAAAAGGAAACTTCAGCCACAGGTCTGCCTCTCAAAGGCTCAATGGACCAATAACCAATAGAAGAGCTGAGTGGTGCTGGAGGCAGGAAGGGAAATTATTCCCAATGTGACCACGCTGGGGAGAAAAGCAGTAGTCTAATGACTTAAACTCTTACTCTGAGGGCTAACAACAGACTTGCGGTTATATAGCAAGGTCAGAGGCTTGTATAGCTCACCATCTGGGTTAGCATTAGGCCTGGTTGAACACTATATCAGCAGAGGTGGGGCATTGTTGATCACTAAAAAGTTGCTGCTGCCTGGGTTGTAGTTTTGATTCACAACATGTTTATTGTGTTTATCCAGCAAATATTTTGTGTGTAAAATGCAAAGTACGATAATGTCTGAGAGAAAGGACAAATCAAAGTGCAAGGTGGAAGTTAGTTAGGTTTTTATGTTTAAGGCAATGACTGTAGACTTCTGGGCATTGCCGGAAGGGTTAGGAACAGACCATTGCAAAAACTAGCAGTTGAAAAAAATCCATTAATCATGATCACCCAGCAAATCTTGACTATATCTTAGTTACTCTTCAACTTTGAAGGGAGAGGATTATCTGTTTTAGACAAATAAATATTTAACGTGTCTGTTTTTGAAATTGAGCAGGAATCTTATGCAAAGTTTATGGTAGCAAAGGAGGCTGAGGCCAGGCAAAGGCAGAGAAGCTACGCTTTCAGCCTGCTTCTATTTCTGCCCTGGGCATTGTCAGACCTAAGCAGAGTGAGTGCTTTTAGCAAAATCAGGTCACTATGGATGCGAACTGGGGCTGTGAGAAGAGACTTTGATATTAATGTGGGACACTGTTTTATGAGCCCCAACATACAGCAAATGACTGAAGGTCATAAAAGGTTTTTGCTCATTTTCTTACTCTGCTAATTTTTTTTTTGCGTGTACTTCTTGCTTATTTGTGTCTTAAGTATAATTCTAATTACTACTAGTTCACTTTTATTACTTGAAAATTAACTTTGAAGTAGCATACAGTTATCTGTCAACATGTCACAGATTTTTCATCTCTAGTGTCAAAAATATTCTGCAGAGTTTGATACATTAGATCAACATTTCCTTTTAATGAAACCTATAGTGAAAAATCAATATTTTATATGTTTTATATTGACTTTGTCATTATAGGAATACATCTGTCTGAGTGCACAAATGCACACACACACATGCACACACACAAACACACACACAAAGTATGTATACATGACCTTAACATAAGCAATGTACTCTATTTTTAGTCAAATAGAGTGCTATATAATAAATATTTCTTTGCCTTTTGCATTCTTTTATATCTTACATTTTTAAAATGCTAGCCAAAATCTTATGCATGACTCATAACCAACAATTTGTTACAGCCTATTTCGACCATAAAATTCTTTGTTAAATGCTAGAGAAAAATATTCACACTGGTTTAAGTAAAAAAAATTGCCAAAAAAATTAGAATCAGCAATTTGAATTCTTATGGCAATTTAATATTTGGGATGAATATTATAAAGTAGTAAATAGCATGAATATTTTACTTCACATCACATCAATATAAATATACCATTAAAGGTTAAATATGCACTAGTTCTAAAAAAACACTGCATGGAATAATCAGTTTATTGTACCATGAGCACTGTTGTTTTGGAGTTTAAAAAACTGTAATTTTAGTAATATATATATTTTTCCTTTAGAAAGTGCATACGGAACTGGCTTGGGAACCACAGCTGTAGAGCCCCTGTCGGAGCAAAGAACTGTCATTACTCTTGTGACGCACATCCTCTGCTAGTGCATTGTCAGACATCTCCTGGTTATTATGTACTGAAGAAAGGACAGCAGGGGAGTGATTCTGAATTTGTTGCTACCTAGACTGTTAAAAGAACGACAATAAATAAAGTGAAAAGTTTATGTGTGTCATTACTTCTGTTTTATTTTAAAATCAATTTTTATTTATTTATACAGCTAATATTTCTGTCATTATTGTTTTATAAAAACTATATCTTTAATCTCAAAATCTGTTAAATACTACAGAAGGAACATCTTGAGAAGTCTGTGTAAATCAATATACAGTACTTCACTATAAAAACCTCTAAAAAGTATAAATAAAATTTGCATTAATATTTGTATGAATTATATGCTTAATAAAAATCTGGTTAATGTCAATATAAAAATAACTACCATAAAATAAGATGTTCTAATACTTCCATAGATTTCTTATTCACAGATTTACATAGCAGGGAAATCAAACAGACAGACTGTCAATATAAACTTGTTACATTGCACTGTCTATTTTTACCAGATTTGTTACTAGACAACATTGGGTTTTATTGGTTTTACTGAAAATAAAATGGATAAATAAAATGTGAGGATATTTTTAACAAGATTTGATCCTTCGTATAACATTTTAGATTTTAATATCACGTTGCACATGGGTTCTGAGCTCGGCGTTTCCCAGTAGCATTACAGACATAAAATAAGACCTTAAATAACATGAGCTTGGATCATGGCACTGGCCTCTAACGCCATCAATATGAGAGCTTAAGAGAGGAAGATCAGAGTTGTACAGTCAACAGTGGATTACTCCATTGATGAACATAGGGCCGCCATGGTACAATCCACTTCCAAAAGTTTTAGCTGTAAACACATGAACCTTTTGAAATGTATCTTTGATCCAAACAATAACTACAGATTATATCATAAAGGAACAGAGAAGAAAAGACAGACTTACTTTCTCTTCTTACTCCAACGTCTTTCTTCTGTAGCACGAAGGAAGGTTATTTGAGTTTAATTTCAAGTCAGAAATCAAAGGCTTTTGTCATTTTTTTAGTCCCTCACTCTAAAAATAGCTGTCAAAAGCCTCCAAACACTGGAGTCAGAATTCACCCTCTGCTTTTTCCTAAGTATTTGTATAAAATGCAAGAATAGGCAGGATTCCCTTCATGAAGCAATCCGTCTACCTTCTATCCCGTCCTTCCTTCCTACGTCAAGTCCAAAACAGTGCCTAAAACAAAGGGTTTGGCATTGTGACTTAAGGAACATATAGGTAGTTATATGTCCGTGAATAAAATAATAACTATGGCCCTGTTGAATCACAGAACTATCTAATTTATCATCCAGGAACACAGAAGCAAAGACTTTCACAGCAAAACTGTGCTCATGATTGTGTCTCACAATCTCCTATTCTGCACAGTCTTGCTGGGAACCCAAATACCCAGAAAGGTAATAGGTATTAGAAAGCGCAATTGACAACACTGGAGATAAAATCAGGGCTCTCCCCACCATGGGGTGACTGGTTACTTATGGAAGAGAACTTGGTGTTTTTTCTCTTTTTTTGGCTCCATAAGAGCTGGTGTTTTAAGGTAGATAAGGATCCTCCTGCCCACTTTCTACGAAGGCTGGGCTGCAAAAACTCTGAACTGATTCACAGATCATAATATTAAACAGATTGGACTGTTTTAATGAAGAACATAACCCAAAAGATAATGGAATTTAAATATTAAAAATGACAGCATTTTGGTGCTAATGTGTGGTTCCAAACAGCACGAAGAACTGATTTGTAAAAGGTATTATTATTATGATACTTCGCTAAGTTGAAACTGCCTAATAAATTATCAAAAAAACTGATAATGTACATTGTGTTAATTTAGAACTCTTGAGTAAATCTCTTTATTGAGCAAAGATGTTTTAAAATTTTCTATGAATATAATGCGTGGCTGTATTCAAAATAAAAATGAATATTAAGAGAGTAAGTGCCATGTACATAGAGGAAAATTTACCATATTTCATAATGATACATTTCTTTCAGCTCTAATGATAGTGTTGGATTTAGCTGTTTCACTGGAAGCTTGCACATCTGTAAATGGAAAAAATGGATGATTTATGATATTTCATGTGCCATAAAGTCATTTTACTTTGACTTCCATTGTGATTGTTTATAGTTAAAATTTTAAGTGAAATTTCTATGATAGCATATCAAATTTATGTTTCTAGCTGTATTTTATGAACATTATTCTTAGTTGTGAATTATTCTGTCTGATGCAACTTGTTTCAAATTTTATTCAATTGCTGAACCAACTGCGTATGTTATGTTTGATTGTGACTAGACATCGTCTTTGTTGAACAAAAAATGTTTTCTTAGTATTACTTACTGTTTTTCCAAGAACATTCAGTGCAATTTATATGATATATATGAAATAATATAAGCCAACTTACAAAACTTAAGTTATCTTAGACACTTTACTACCCTCAAGACAACTTATTTTTGATTCACTGTTTTCATTAAGTTCTCTTTCCAGCAATAGTGTTTAACTGTAACAACATTTGTTTTCACTTCTGTCTCTTCTGAAGGGATTCAGTTATACTTGCTATCTGGCAAACAGTCACCTGACAGTTTTATTTTGCTTTCTTTTAACTTTATAGAACATGTTTATTTTTTCTTTCCATTATACCTTGGCAAAAAATTTGATATCAACGTATTTTAGTATTCAAGTTTATAAAACTATACTACAACTATAAAAAATCTGTGAGGTACATAGAAATGCTTCTGCAATAATTTTGTTCTATATGAAGTATCAGAAGAAATTTCTCAATTCAGAAGATAAATTTGCTTCTCTTCATAATATATTAAGCTATGACTGATAGAAATTTTTGACTCCTATTAAATAATAAAATTAATTTTTGTTTAGAATATTTTGCTTGAGCATTTCTTAAACAAGTTTTATTCTATTTATTAGAATGAATGACCTATGCTAAAATTCATCATTGAGAACAAACAAAATTCAGATTATTATAACAACACACTTGAAAAAGTATTATGTTTTATAATTAAAAGTATCCACACATTTTGATATAGAGGAAAGATCTCAACCTGCTAGATATCTGGTTCAAATTTGTTCTCTAAAATCAAAGAATGAATTTTAGGAACAACAGAGGTTAAGAGCAAATTGGGGGAAAGAAAACTTCTGTCTGAGAGACAAAGGGGTAGCCAAGGAACCTGCCCTTTTGAGGGATTTTATTTTTTTTAGTTTTTTTTTTTTTCTTTTTTCCGTACTGGAATTTAACTCACAACCTCGAGCTTGCTCGGCAGGCGCTGTGCCGCTGAGATACATCCCTGGCTTTGAAGGACTTTTATAGAGCAAATCCACAAGGTGAGCCAGGTCCAAGGTTGGAAACATGGGAAGTCACAAGGTGGGCATGAGGTGGGACAAAAATATGGTCAACCAATAAGATGACAAGCATAATTACTCAGGTAAAATTGATTAAAACAGTATTAAGTGGGAAAGCAAGTCACATAGCAAATGGGCATGAATACAGAACAGGAGCTTTTCCTATAGGAGGTAGAGTTAGTGACTCTTCTTGAATTTCTCAGGGTGATAGACACCTATTCAGAATACTAATCGCTGATGTTCATCCCTAGGGAAGTAGGTCGGTGCATTTGTTTCATCTTTCATCTTGAGGTCTGGCCCACAGTGGAGGTGCCCATTTCCTACACTGTAAAGTTTCTCACCTTCTGCACTGGCACCTTTGAGGACCCAGACCTATCTGAATGTCTACAATATTTTTATCTAACTCAGTTGCCTACAATTCCATGCATGTGATTATTTTGTAAAGTTAAGTCTAGCTTAACAGGCGTCTTGATGAGTCAGTTTAATTTCTATGATACAATTAACTCTATTAAAATTAGTATCATACTCTCTGTTTCTCAGTGTACACATTTTGTATTCATTTCTTAAATTTCATTTGTGATAAATTTAAAGATTTTGGAACCAAGAGAAAAGTTCATCCATTTAATGGATTCCATCTAATTCTTACTGTTACAACTATTTCATCGCATTTGATAGACATTCCGAGTTGATGATTTTATGGGGCATCCTTCATTTTTTTCTAGCAGAAGCTTGATGTTTTTAAAAAGTGGTCAATGTGATCAAAAGCAGAAAACCACTCATGCTTTTCATCACTTCGAATTATCTTTAGCCCCTTTGCAAGTTCCTGCCCATTGAACTTAAGAGGAATTATGCTGGGGGCAGATCTAGGAAGCCTTTTACTTGCTGATAAGAGAAAATGAAGTACTCTCCACTTTTTATTACATCTTTAAAGCAGAAATTTACTAGTTACCCAACCCATGGAATAACCCCTCAGAAAGAATGAGATTTTTCAGAATGTGATGACTTTATTAAAATTTCAGTCTAGATTGCAGGGAACTTAGTTATGATTGTCATGAAATCCGGGCCAATTACAATGTATTTAACTAGACTGAAAAAGTAATACTGGTAAGAGGTGAGTGGAGGTCTTGTAAAACACTATATTGAAATGCAAACTTCCAGTATTTCAGAAATTGATATTGTTTGGGGACAGAGTTTTCACAGACACAATAGAGTTAAAGTGAAGTGAATAGGGTAAGATATAATGAAATATGCCTGGTGCCCTTTTACAAAGCAGAAAATTTAGATAGAAATGCAGAGGAAATGCCATTCATTCAAAGAGATTGGCACACAAAGGTTAGAGTTTTGCTGCTACAACCCAGGTACAACCAGAATCTGGGAGAGAGAGCAGAAACAGGAGCTTCCGAGCACCTTTAGAGGGACCACGTTCCTACAGGATTCTTGACTTTGGATTCTGTCCTCCAAAACTGTGAGATCATAAATTTCTTTTATTCTAAGTCACATAGTTTGTGTTACATTACTACAGCAGAAAAATAATGTAATATTTCACAAATAAAATATTTTTTAATTTAGTCACTTGAAAAATTTTTGAAACAAATCCTACTAGTAAAAGTCATACTTCAGCACATTGTTCTATCTATAAAGAGGGTAGTAAGTATAACAGATGGTCTAAAATGGGGCTTATATTAAATCTGTCTTCAAGAAGGTCTACAATAGAAAATCAACATTTATTCATTAGATTCCTGTAGAGTTAGGTAGCCATGAAATATCTTCAAATTTTAGTCCATTCATAGTATACCCTTCAGATCAGTTTACTTTGATGTCTTTATAATGCAATCATCTAATCTATTCTCAATCCATGCTTTCTTATAACAATGTCATATGATTTATCATTTAAAATATAGTCATGCTTTTTTCAAACTGTACATGATTCACAAATTGCTTTCTTTAGCAGAGGAAAATGTGAGCTCATTTCCTGCCAAACAGAGTCACTGCATAAAAAGAGACATATAAAGCTGGTGCGAGTTTTACCTTTTTATAGAAAACGATATGCCATTAAAGGCATTTTTATTATGAAAGTTGAAATGGCAGAATTTAAGGTTCATCTATTTCAAGATGACAAGTTAACAATCAAATTAAGTAATGGAGCCATTACATTCCTCACAGCCTTGGATAGAATTAATTCTAAGACATTTAACAACAATGATATTATTCTACATAAATCAAAATTTTATAGACATTATGTTTTAGTTCTCTTGACTAAAAAATTCTACTACCTTATGTAAACATGTGAGGGATATTAAATTGTTAGACATGTTTGAAAATACATTATTATGTGACATCAATAAGGTAGACAATCAGGTATTTTCGTACACTGGTATAACTAAGACTGTAATCACATTAGTAATAGTGATGGATTTTTCAGATAGGCTAAAAGCTATCTGTAACTGATCCAAAGGGAAAAATAAATACATGTCTTCATTGGGCCTTATACCCATTTTAATTTTTCTCTGTCTACTATAGTTTTTTCTCAAGTGGATTTCAGAGAATATACTGTAATATGCTAAAGATTTTATACTTGAACAAAGACAGAAATATTATGAACACAATACTCCACTGAGAAATTACAAAATATATTAGCACATGAAGGCAAGAAAATATTCTACTGAAGAAAAATCGGTACAATGTTGCACAATCCTGTTTCCCAAATTCATTTCACCAGGGTATGCTGATTTCCATGCATCATTAATATCAGTAATGAATCGGTAATATCTCAATTAATTAATTATTGATCATAATATCACTAATATTCATTAATATCATTAAGCAATAGTATCTAAAAGATGAGAACACAAAATACAAAGCTTCAAGAAATTAGCACGTAATAAAATATTCTTTCGTAGAGTAATGGCAGAAGATTATCACCACAAAACATACTTCCAGCGAAAAATTTAACATAACACATACCTTTCAATGATAAAAGAACTGACTTGACATTGCCACAATAGACTCAACTAAAGACAAGGATCAGTAACCTTTTTCTTTCAAAAACCAGAGAGGAAACAGTTTAGATGGCAGATGTTTTCAACTCACAACTCCATCCTGATATAGTCAACTTGTTAATAGGTAAACATGACTGTATTAAAACTGGTTCAATTTGGCTAGATAGATAGATAGAGAGATCTTAAATATTACCACAGAATGTGTATATTTGTTCCTCCCCAATACTACTGTGTTGCTCACTGTGATTTTTTCTCCATATGGTTTAAGTAATGTCTGATGTCCAACTTTGTTCTTCAGAGTTATATCATCTCTTTTTATTTTGTTTTATTAGCTTTTCTATAGTTACTTAATGATCACTTTTCAGATAGACACAAAATATCTTGCTAGGATTTTGAACAATATTGCATTAAATCTATATATTAATTCAGAAAGAGCAAGCATCTTAAAAAATATGAAGTATTCTAATCCATATGTATAATAAATATAGTAATATATATAGTAATATTAAGAATAGTATTTATACTTTGTCAAGTAGCATTTCATTGTAAAATACAATACATTTTACTGATAACCGTCATTTGGAATTTTCCTATTTTGGAATACTGTAAATAAAGAGTTTAAACACCTTTTTACATATTTTGATGAACATTAGTACTCCCTTGACTGCATGCTTAAAAGATAATTTTCTAGATAATTGTTAACATCTGTATACTTTATATATTATATATAATATATATTGTGAACATTTACATTTTATAAAGATATTTATTACAGTAGAAGATATATTATCACTAACTCCCCCAGTATTCCTGTTTCTTTAAGCCCACTGTTTGCAGGTTCTATTAGTATATATTTTTAGTGCTGGTACATCTGCATATCACATCGTAATTCCCTCTTTCATCTACTTCTTCTGTTTCATCCCTCTTCCCTCCATCTCTTAAATCTTCTTTCCATTTGAGAAAATCTATCTCCCTCTTTCTAATGATCAATATTTCATTTTGCATTTTATTTATATTTTGGATTTTTTATGTAGTACAAACCATGCAATATTTAAACTTGAATACCTTATTTATTTCAATTAACATATGGTCTCAAGGTGCATCAATTTTCCAACAAGTGATTCAGGTTTATCCTTCTTTATGGCAGATTATTACTCCATTCAGTGAAAGGATCACATTGTCTTTATCTGTTGACGGACACAAAAGCACTTCAAAGATTCAGATATTATGAACTGTAACGTTACAAAAATGGGCTTGCATGTATCACTGTAATATGTTGTCTTTAACTCTGGAAAAAATGTCTTGAACAGGAATAGCTGGGTCAAATATAAGTTCTAGTTTTTGTATTTTGAGGCATTGTAATACAGTTTTTGATAGTAGTTCTGCTAGTTTACATTCTTAAGAACAATATAGAAGTATGCCTTTATCCTTGCAGCCTTGCTAGCATTTATTATTTGATTTTTTTAATCATAGCCATTCTTTAAGGTGAAATCTCAGTGCTCTTTTAAATTGCATTTCTCTAATGACTAGATATTGAGGCACACTGAAGCAAGTTGAAGATGAGATCTTTAACAGAGTAAAAAAGCATGCACTGCAGGAAAAATAACTTCTTTAATAAATGATCCTGGGAAAACTGGTTATCCACATGCAAAAGACTGAATCTAAACTTACATCTCTTACTCTGTCCTAACAAAAATCAAAATAGATCAAAGCTCTAAATTTTATAATAGAAACACTTAATCTATTAGAAGATAAGTACAACTTTCTCTGATAGCACAATAGGTAAAAGTAAATGTATTTGTTGGCCATGTGTACTTGTTCTGAGGTACGCCTCTTAATATTGCATTAAATTACTTGCCCATTTTTTCCTAGATCTTTTCTGTTTAGGTGGGGTCTAATTTTTTTGAGTTCTTTATATATTCTGTGTATTAATTCTCTTAGGATTGGCTGGAAAAATATTTTCCCATTCTACAGGTTGCCTTCGTTGTGTTGGTTGTTTCTGTCATTTTGCAGAAGAGTTTTACTTTGATATGATCCCATAGGTTGATTTTCCATACTATTTCTTGTTGTAAGCAGGGTTCTGTTTTGAAAGTGCTTATGTATGCCTATGACTTCAGGGGTTTCACCTAGTGTGCCATGAGATTAAGTTGTATCTATAACTGGTTATCCACATGCAGAAGATGGCCAAGTACCCATGGCCAACAAATACATGTAGTTTTACCTATTGTGCTATCAGAGAAAGTTGTACTTATCTTCTAATAGATTAAGTGTTTCTATTTTAAAATTTAGACCTTTGATCTATTTTGATTTTTGTTAAGACATGGTAAAAGATAGGTTCAGATTTAATCTTCTTCATGTGGATAAACAGTTATAGTAGATTAAGTGTTTCTATTTTAATATTTCGACCTATGACCTATTTTGACTTTTTTGTTTAGCACATGATAAGAGACATAGGTCTAGGTTCAGTCTTCTGCATGTGTACAACCAGTTTTCCCAGGATCATTTATTAAAGAGGTTATCTTTCCTGTAGTCAAAGATCACATATTCAGTGTACTTCAGAAAGTTTCCTCATCCTTTATTCTTTTCCATCAGTGGAAGTCTTTTTTTCTGCCAGGGCTCATTTTTATCACTATACCTTATAATACAACTCCAAATTCAAGACTGTGGTGCTGCCAGCTTTGATTTGGAAAGATTTATCCCATGGTTGCTACCGCATTCTGAAGCACTCTGTAAGTCTATTTGGGGGCTTCACAAGGTGTGTTAAAAAACATTATGAATGTTGCTACCGAATGCTATGGAACAGAAAAGCAAGTTCATAAACATGTTATAACACCAGTATCTCTTATTTGTAAGACTTGGCGATATGTATATTCTCACTCTTCCCCAAAGTTGAAATGATCATGAAAAGTAAAGATTTTAAATGAGTTCAGGACATAAAGACAACTAGAATAGCACAACTCAAGAGACTATTCAAAGTAGACTTCCAAAACTGCTTCAGAAATTGACAAGAATAATGGTGTAAGTTTATTCAAAGTATTTTGATGGAGATGAATGTATCTTTTTCTTAGTTTTTAAATAATGTAAACATGCACTGTATCCTGTCACACTTTGTATATCTTTCGCTCTTACACTTACAATAGACTTACAATTTCAGTAGAGACCTAGGAAAAAGGTAAGTATCTTTTACATAAAATACAATTTCTAGTACTTCGCCATCTGAATAGTCTTTCTTAACTTAATAGGTATTCGCCTTCTTTTAAACTTATAAAGACTAAATCTGCATTTCCATTTTCTCAACTTGTACTTTGAAGTTCAGGTAAGGGCCTTGAAAAGCATGTTTCATCGCCTGTTTTCCTGAGGCATGGCATTTTATTCATATACTAATGAGGTTGCCTTTATGTTCTCAATATTAAATACTAGATTGGTCAAGAAATTTTACACTCTTTAGTATCTGCATAGTTAGATCTTTTCACTGTCTTCTTATATTTCTAAAGTAGAAGTAAATATAACTTCAAATTTTGCAAAATCCTTTACTGATGTCATCCAACAGCACATTTTTTTAAACTCCTTAATGTTCCACTATTAAAGATTGGAATTAGTCGGTGAAGGTTTGTAAAGTTCTGTGGCTGAAAAACGAAAATCAAAACAAAACTAGTTTATAATCTTGGGGAAAATATTATCATATGGCTCTAAAACTTACATTTAGTTACTTAAATCTAAAATGTCAAATATATTTGGCATGATGAGATCTTAACACTCCAAATATATTTGGGCACTATCTTCTCAAATATACAAACTTATTCTTCTCTGTAATTTCATGAAAAATACTATTAGTGCTAAATTGAAGTAAGAGTGAATATTCATGAAGTTATTCCCTTAGCAAGATCTTCTATTAGAGATTAATGTGATTGCCATCAGTAGCCATTAAATAAGGAGCAGCAGTTTAATATAATCATAGAGGAAATAATCAGAAGAGGAGAAGAAAAAGATTGAGATGAAAATGAAATTATGATAAGCACTAACTTGAATGCATTGTTCTCATTGATTCTATTGACAATGACACAAGCTACAGTATTTGGGAGAAATAATATAGGATTGGTATTTAAAAGGGTGGTAGGAAATCCATGAGAGTGTGTTTAAGAGATATTGAAATATACAAATTAATTTTAGAACATAATTAGCATCAAAGTGTACATTAGGTAATCCCCCTTTAAAGATATAATTTCTGCACTCTTTCAGTTTTTAAAATCATAGTCTCTTTCCTGCTTTAAATTTTTTGATTTATGGTCTATATCACAAAAGAATTGAGAAAGTCTCCTAGAACACTGTTGTGTCATTTTTATCTTAAAATCTATTTAACATAGATTATCAATTAAGAACATCACAAAAATGGAGTTATTTTTTTCTCAAAATTATTCTGATAATTTCCTTATTTTCAATTATAATAATGTTCTATTTGTCAAATTCTGTTTTCAAAGTAATTTTCTCTTTATAAAACTTTTATGTGTGCCAACATGTTCACTTAAGACCAAAGGGAATTAAATCAATTTGTGCTTAACTTAGGTAATTATTTAATTTACTTTATAATTATTATTTTTGAGTATGTAATAAGCATCATCCAAGAGAATGTTAAAGTCCATGAAATTTAATTATCATTTGAGCTTCAAACATGAGGCAGCTAGTGGACTGAGAGTCTTTTCTATTTGAGGTGTATGTATTTAACTTTGAATTTTATAACAAATATTATCTTAATGCACATAGTTAATTCTTTTCTTTTGTTCTACTAATGATAGAAAATTAATTCTCTCAAAGAATGCTTATAGAAAACACCAAAGTTTTAAAATAGAATTAAAAAATAAAAGACAGGACACAAAGTAAATCATAAAAGTGTTTTTTTTTTTAAATGCTTGCTTTGCCAATGTATTATACTAATTTATATAACAGAAAGTAGTTTTGATTTGAGAAAATACAATTTAATGTTGGATACAGTAAAGTAACAACAACAAAAACAACCTATTCAATCCTTCGTCTAATACACAGAAGAGTTATCAAGTGCCCCGAATGTGCTTCATTGGAAAAGCCAATACTGGCTTGATTCTTGTCATCAGTACAAATGTCACTAGGTTGGCTTTATACTCTCCATGATTCCCAGTGGCTTGAATGTTCTTTTGTCTTCTACTTGACTGCTTCAAAAATACATACTTTCTGGCTTTTAAAAGCCGTTATGTCAATGTCCCACACTCACACATAGGAAACTTTTATTTTCCATTAACACACCATTTTATATGTTTTCTGCATATGTTCTCTAAGGCCTTCTTATGAAAAATACTTGGAGCAGAAAAAGACATAAGCAGATATTTCCTCTAAAATTAAGCCTTTGGTGATACTCTTCAACTTTCTACCATCAAGGTATTTTTTTTCTTATTTTTCGTTGTATTTATATTTTTCCTTTCCTCTCCAATTCCAATATTCCAATGTACAATGTGATCATTTTCTTACTTTCTCTTCAGCTCTCTTCTCTCTCTTTTTCTTCTTACACTTGTACACATTTGTAATACATTATGATGACATTCATCACAGAATGCTGGTACATGTCCATGTCATTTCTAAATTCTCTAGTTGGCTTAATGAAATTGCCAAATCACTGAAGAAATCAAACTTTTTCTCTCACCTTTGCCTTTCTTTGAATTTTGCAGTCTAGATGGTGTTTCTTAAATATCAGTACAAATTTTTGACCTGTGTTATACTAACATATTTTGCCTTCCATTTAGCTTGAATTATAACAAGTGATTTTACTTAAAGTCAGTAAGGAAAACATAACACTAAATAATGATTTCACCCTATTTCTTCTGCCATTGGCTTCATATGTGTTGAAAGTACAGTTTCTTACTATTTAATTATCTTTTATCATAAATAAAACATATTTACAATATAATTATTAACATAAGCTGCAATTAAATTAAAGTGGCTTAACCAATATTAAAATATTTTCCTCCTCTTTTTTCTGCAAAGGGAAAATCAGATTGCATTCATAATTTCTTAAACCTAAGCACAGCTGTTTAAAAGACAGACACTTGATTCAGTTTGGGCTATTAAATCTTATAGAGATGGGTTACACAATATATTTAAAAGCTGTAAGTTTCAGCCTGAAAAAAGACTAACAGTCTAAATGCACCATTTTGAGTCTTACATGAAAAACCTAAACACAGGTGAATTTTATGAGAAAGAAGATATGTAGAGAGAAACAAACTTAAAGTTTTGAAGGTGAAACAGAGAACAAACAACCAAATAGACTTTCTCCATGACTGCATTTCCTAGGTTTTATGTGACTTTTAAAAATTTCTTTCTATTATTTAGGAAGGATATTTCTTAATTACTACACATTTGCTCAGCAAGAAAAATGTCCTGCAAAATAAAATGTGCTGACTGACCTAATCCTGGCATTCGGTTTAAAACTGAAAATGATTGATGAATATCATTGAGTAATAATATCTTTGAAAAACACTTAATATAGAAAAAATGTCTCAGAATTTGCTCTCTCATAACATTCTTGAAAAGTGTTTGCTTTTCATGCTAGATTCAGTGATTTATTTCATTCCCTTTTATTATTTTGAGTTCCTACATACTTATGGTTTTCTATATGATAGTCATGTCTTTAAACCCCAAAAAAATAAAATATAAGGACATTACTTATTTGCCACTCTTGACAACATACATATTTATAAATAAAACTGTTGTCATGTGAGGGAAATAAACTAAACAAGTCAAAAATTATTTAATATAAAATGGAATATCTAAGTAGATATAAATATGAAATATAACACTTATAAGACAGAAAACATACACAATTTGGGCATAAAATGCAAGCTGTTTTATTTTTAAAATTTCACTATGCTAATCACTGGTAATATAATCGTGATATCTTCAAGAAAATTCCTAATCAGTGTGGTGTTGTTACTTTACATGAAAAAATGTATATCAGGTAATATCATTTTCACAGCTAATGCACTAAAGAAAATATTCCTATACATTATGGAACTAGAGAAGTAGGTTGTTATAAATAAACCTGTTCTCATATTTTGATATAAGATAAGAATATTATTTTCCATTTCCACAAAAAGAGTTGAATTTGGGGGCTGGGGATTTAGCTCAGCGGCAAAGCGCCTGCCTGGCAAGCACAAGGTCGTGAGTTCAGTTCCTGGTACCGGAGAAAAACCAAAAAAAAAAAAAAAAAAAAAAAAAGTTGAATTTGGATTTTATCATAAAAGTGTGTAAATGAACCTCAGTTTAGCCCTTTTATGCCACTGTATTCATTCTACAAAATGCAGTTACACTGAAGAGCAGCAATAAATGATAAAGATACACAGAAGTGAAACATCGCAGTGTTTGTTACTGATTTTTTGTGGTGTATTTTGCTTGTATATAAATATTAATTTTCCTTTCCACCAGATCTCGCTTTTACAGGGTCTTTCTTTGAGGAAAATTTGTTCTCTGCCCTATTTACGTCTGGCCTGTGTGTGTAACGTGACTTACACAACAGGCAGTGACTGTGCAACTCTGATTTAGGACTGATTTTGGTTCTCCTTATTTTCTTTTCTCCCTGAAATTTCCGTACCTAAGCTGCTTCTTCAGCTTTATTCTCTACATGCAGATAACGTGAGACAGAATTGACACTGAGCCAGGGTGACCATTCAAAGAAGAAAGAGATTATCTTTTTACTGATGCAACAATAAGATTATGAATTTAAATTGCAGCTAATCACAGAGTAAGTATACTGACAAATTCCCCAACCCAAATAATTAACTTTCTCTTTTAAGTGATTGATTTAGCAATCAGTATCTGATTCGATTCAAAATGTGAGCTGGAACTCTCCTGGGAAAAGTTTCTTTGCTCCAATTAGGAAATAAGAGAGATAAAGTAAATGGCCTCTGTCCTTTTGGAATTCTGGACATAATTCCTGCAACTGCTCTGGCCATCTCACATTAATCCTGGGGGTAGAGGAAGGCAAAGCCCAGAGAAAATCAGAACGAGAGCCCTAATTTGCTAGGTTGGCATTCTATCTGATCTCTAGACAAATTCAAAGTGAAATAATAAATCCTCTTATTTTTAAAGCCAATTTGATTCAAGTTTGACATTTCTTTCTTAGAGTGTCTTAAGAAGATTATATGTATTCCAACGAGAGAAGCAGAAGTTGCTATATATGTACAATAGAATATATTTTTAAAATGTGAATTTTAAAGATATTGTTGTATATAATTTTAAAATAGCAAAAAATCACAAAATACCACTCCCATCAATTCTTGGGCGTGAGAGTCTCTTAATTTTTATAGCAGTTGGTGACATAAACTTTGGTGGTTATTGGAAAACAGCTTTTAGAGAAGCTTAGCAGCATTGCAATATAATTTCTTAAAATAGTGTGTGACGTTATTGCTTCTTTCTGTCGATGTAAAGAGTGCAAAGATGTTTCATTTTCATAATTATAACAGCAAGGAATTCCACTGATAAAGCTCTTTGTGAAGATTTTGAATTCTTCAGAGCTCTTAAGTGATTGGTAACAAATGCTGCAGTCTTAAAACTTTGAGAACCTACAATATTCCACCTGGCAGAGATAGGTGCTATACTTTAAAACATTTTCTGGTGCTAAAAACCTCTGTGTATGTGTGTGTGTGTGTGTGTGTGTGTGTGTGTGTGTGTGTGTGTGTAAGATGGCTGTTGATGAATTTTGTTACTGTTTTTTATGCATACACACATTCTCTATAGAGGAGAGAAATAGAAGCACTTCGGGTATTCCTGAAGTCTCTGGAGAAACAGGAAATAGTCCATTGTGAAAGCAAACATGCTCTAGTTTATTTGGAAATAATTTGCAAGGACAATAATCCTGGCAGTTAGCACCAGTCATCAGCAGCCTAAGGAAGTGCCGGCGGAAAGGGATGAGCCATTCACTGATGAGAATCCACAGACGATTTCGGTCGTTGTCCACATTGTGAAGCTGCAATGTCAACAACTTCCCAGGCCTGTGAAGCGAGCGCACTGCATTAGAGGAGGCTCCCCACTCAGAAGTCTTATGCTTGTCTTAACGACCCATTGCTTTCATTCTGATATTCCTAATGCTTTTTGAACATGGTTTTCTGAACTGCATTTTTATTTTGTAGTGAGCTGTGAAAATTTTGTAGCTAGTCCTGTCTGGTCTCGGTACATTTAAGTTTTAAAGTATAAAAATTAGGCATAGAGTGAAATGTTGGAGTGGGAGGAGATGAATGTATGTAATACTGCCCATTAGCTAAAAGGACAGTCAATTAATATACTCAAAAAGATGTTCTGTAGTCAATCAGACGAACTTTTTGGATTCTTGGATATCATTCTGATCTAGGAAAGGTATGTTTTTCTATAAAGAATAAAAATTTCTTTTTCTTATTGCATATACTTATGGTCATAAGTGCAATTTTAATATAGATGCCACTTCTTCTCAAGTAAGGGTTGTATAGCTTAAAAAGCAAAAAAGAGCCACCTGCAAAAAATAAAATACAAAGAAATTTACAACATAAAAATTATCAATGAAATATTTACTAAAGGACTTCTGCATTAATATCCTAGGACTGCTTTGAAAAAAATAAAATGAACTAGGTGTCTCAACCACCAGGAATTCCTTTCCTTTTTATGGACTAGAAGTCTAAGATCAAGGTATCAAGATGGGCTTGGTTTCTCTCAAGGTCTCTCTCCTAGATGTGCAGATGGCTGCAGCCTGTTTGTTCCCACTTGGTCTTCTTTCTGTGAAAGGGCACCGCTGGCGTCTTGCTTCTGTGTCAGAATTTTCTCTTCTGGTGAGGATATGTGGGAATGGATTTAGGTCCAACTTGAACAGTACAGTTCCTGATGCTGGATGAATGTGAGTACTCAACGTATGAGCAGTATCCTGTGTAGTAGTATTTACAAGAGGAACGAAAAAAGCAGAGTGTAGAAGTTTATAAATTCTCTGTGATTACAAAATGCACTGCATCCAAAGGAAAATGAGGTAAAGAATAAAATGTAAGTTACATCTATAATTTGTTCAGAATTTACCCTGTAATAGAAGGTTACCTGCTGAAGAAATAAGAACATGCTGGTAAAGTCAGAAAATCCTAAATTGTAGATGAAATGATTTTACTTTGCTTCAAATTCCACAAACAGTTTAATACCTGTGATGAAGAAACCTACAGAATATTGGCATGGAAAAAAAATCAAGGTGTATGGTACCACTAATAAATGTTATTAAATCTATAGCATTGCTCAATACTTATTTATTTAGAGACAGAGTTTCACTTTATGGTTCAGGCTGATCTTGAACTTACTATTTAGCTCCGGGTAGCCTCATACTCATGGTGATCCTCCTGGCTCAGCCTCCCAAGTGCTGAGATTACAGGCACCACATCTGGCTACATAATATTTGTTAAAATAAATTTTTAAATAATGAAAGAATGCAAAAAATAAAACAACTGGACTTCATTAAAATTAAACAATAATGTATTTCAAAAAAATCATCAAGAAAATGAAAAGGTTCAGAAAGCTGGAAGAATACCTACAAATTATAAATTTCTGATAAGAATGATATTTGTACAGTACAAAAAAATTCTTAAACCTCAACAATAGAAATGAACATTTTCCAATTTTTAAAGAAAATAAAGAACCAAGGTAGATATTTCTTCAAAGAAGATACACAAATTAATAACAATCATGGAAGGAGTCATAACACCAGCAGATTCAGCAAGAGCTAAGTCAAAGCAACAGTGAGATAGATATACCTCCTCACAGCCAGCAGAATGTTTGTCTTCAAAAGAGTATTACACTGGAGAATTTAAACATTTGCACTGAATAATTTCAATATATTCAATCAGTGTATATGATATAGGATGAACATACCATATGTATTTTACAAATCAGAGATATGCCATACAGAGATATGCAATACAAAGGTATCTGCTAAAAATCAAAACTGATATTCCTGTATTTCAAACTACTTTCCAATTACTCTAAATTACAACCATCTGAGTTGAATACTCCTACTAATGGAGACTGTATGAAGAAGTTGAAACTCTCAGAAGTTAATAGAAGTCACATATTCAATACAAATGTTTAAATCCTCCAATTTAGTACAAATCAAGTGTATAACTAGCACTGGTTATTCCTACCTTGACATGAATAATATGAAAAGAAGTGGTAGCAGTCATTATTACACTATTAATAATAGACATTTGTACATTTGATGAGGTTCTGTAAGGAACAAAGGTGTAAAGTTATAGAATTTGGTAGCAAAATATAAAAATGAAAAAACAATATTTTCTTGAATTATTAATGAAATTTTAGTGTAGACTGGTGCAACAACATGGAAATCAGTCTGGAGATTCCTCAGTTAACTAAGATTAATGGTCCTATTCAACCCAGAGATTTCCCTTTTAAGTATTTTTCTAGAAGAACTAAAAAATATTCTAATACAGAGTTTCTAACAATAGTTCCTATGCAAGAAAGTATTGTTTTTCTAAGAGTTTCTCTTCAAGTGTGGCACTGGAATGCTGGTAGATGCATACTTTTACAAATTATCCAGTTTATTTATTTATTTATATATTGATCTGGATCTGGACTTTATGTCAATGGCTCAGAGTACAAATTCAATGATAAATAATCATCTTGCCTGGTAAAAATTCAATGCAGCAATTTATATGGGGGTTTTTAAAATCAAAAATACTCTTTCCAAAATTGCCCCTACTGTCTTATTCATTGTCAAGTTTCAGGAAGATAAAAAATGTTACTTATATGCCCTAAATTTCATTTTTTTTGTTGTTTTTGTTTTTTTTTTTGTTTTTCTCCGGTACCGGGAACTGAACTCTCGACCTTGCGCTTGCCAGGCAGGCGCTTTTGCCGCTGAGCTAAATCCCCAGCCCCTCATTTTTTTTTTTTTTTTTTTTTGCAATGGTAATGTAAAAGGTAGTTCTTTACAGGCCCAAAAATAATTAGAATTGTTATAGCTTATAATACTTGCTGTATTAGTGATACACATCATCACATTTATTGATACATATTGACCTAAGCAGTGGGGTACACATGGAAGATACATCATAAAATATTTGGCAGGAAAATTAATCTTGAATTAACAACACACAAATACAAACACACACACACACACACACACACACACACACACACACAGAGTGCCTTAACAAAATTAAACACGAAAAAGCAGAGATAAATAGAGTCAGATTCATGTGGTTGGAGCATTTGAATAATCACAGAATTTATTCTTTATTTCTCACTGGCATTGTTCTACGTATTTTATTTCATTATGTGATGGTAAAGATAGTCTAGACCTATTGTGTGTTGTAACAGTGACAAAATCTAGCTGTGCATTTTTTTAAAAAATCAGCTCAGAAGTGCAAGATGAACTTTTTTACTTGAAGAAATAATATACAAATTTTTAAGGATAAGGTATGTTTAGCTTTTTAAGGCTCATGTTACTCATGTATTTCAATTACTGTGGATAAAAGGTGTTTGCCCCGGCTAGATTACATGGACTTCCTGTTTATGGAATTCAAGGAAATATTAGGGATCCTAAGTTTCTAAGTCAGTATCCCTAATCTTTAAATTTTAAAGTCTAATTTTTTGTAGTCTTGAGTTATTGTTCACACCAGAAAGTTAATGTTAGAACACGAGATTTGTGCTATTTATATCTTTAAAATGCAATCTTTTACAGTATATTTAATTGGTATTTGAAAAAAATGAACAGTTCAACACTGTTATTTCAGCACCTAATACTATATTTTGACTCCATTACAATCGTTTTATATATTTTTTTCATCTTTTTGTATTTTTAATTGAAGGACTGATTGATCTGCTTCCAGGTATAACTTTCACCCTTAACATGTAGAAGTTACGCTTTTCCAAGTCTATGAACTTTATCCTTTCAAATCTTCAGGCCCATGGTCACAGACACACATACAAAAAGTCAAAATTAATCTAGGAAGTTAGTTCTTCAAGGTTGCAAGTAAAAGCAGATTTGTTCTTTCATTCCATCCTCCTAGCAGAATTTGCTTCTCAGCCAACACAACAGGAGGTCCCATTATATGGACTTACTTCCTTTTGAGCAATGCCCTAGGCATTGGATAATTGCTCATAAGGTAAAGCTCGACATTATGAATACTACATAAATCCTTTGTGTAATATTTTACAAATTATATTTCTGTACTGCATTATCTTTGAGCACCCTACAGATGTTTTTCAAAACATTTAACTCCCCTTATATTTTCAGGAATCTAAAGTGTATAAAGGCTCCTCTGTTGGATGCCCACTATACAATTCTCATTTAAAAATATTTTTCAATTCCTTATTTTGATTTATTTCAAGTCACATATGTATCAAATGACAAGCCAGTTGGTTTCTGACCTTTAAAACTCCCAGATCTTTAAGGGAAAACCATAGGGAACCTGTTCAAAATACTGCTCATTTTATAATAAGACTGCAGCACTTTTCTCTTGCAAACAAATTATAAGACTCTGTAAGCATTTTTAACAAAATTGTACAACAGGAGTTCTTATTATTTTGTTAAAAGATAGTTCTATGATGCATATTTCTGTCTTCTATTTTTCAGGATATGTATTATTTTTGATTTTATACAATTGAAAATATAAAAAGTCATGCATTGGTAAGATATTAATAAAATGATAAACATTAAATGATATTGGACATTTTTAAAATACATTTTTTAGAAAATTAAATGGCATCCAGAATAATAAATTGAAGGCAACTCTTCACTGAAGAGTTGAAGCCACCCATATGCAAAAAATTAAAGTGCTTTATAAAAACTAAAACTATATGTTTCCTTTCTGAAATTAATCAAACCATAGAACAAACTGAAAATTCAAAACTGTCTCTCTCTAATAGGAACAATTATACTTCGGTAGGATAATAAAGTTTATGATGATTTCATTTAGGACAAATATACTTTATTTTTCCTACCCAGGTTACTGGTGCAGTAAACATGAAACACCAGCAGGCTCAAAGATATTAGAGATTGACTATTTTTGGAATTCTACTACATAGATCTTCCAAAATCAATATTGTTTCCAAACCTCTAACTTCACAAATATTGTTAATTTAGAAATAAGTGTTATAGATGTAATTCAAAAATTAGCTCAGAGGCTGGGACCCCAATCTTCGGTACGGTAGAAACATTTGTGCACTAATAGAAAACAACAATTTACTGATAAAAACTAGAGCTATTAATGGAAGGGTCTGATGTTAATTGGAGAAAATGAAATTTTTGCCTAAGAATTTGAATGTAAATCCCGACTATGGGGAAATTTTGAAAGTTCTGACATATTAGTGTAATAGTGAAGTCTAAGTGTATATGCCAGATGGTACTTATGGCTGGGAAAGATCTAGGAGGAAGATTCAATTCACTCTTTTTGCACTTGAAGTCCTGGGGAAAGGAATGCTGTCCTTAAACTACCTGGATTTTGAACTCTTCCTTTCTCATATGGATCACCGGTGAATAGAGTGTGAGACCCAGACAAGGCCCTCAAGTAAATCTAACCAATTAATTGACTGATCAAAAAGTTATACTGGCTCAAGCATGACTTAGAAGTAAATTTTAAAAATGAGAAAAATCAAGAACTTCGGACAGAGTTAAACGAAAACTTTGTACGATAGACACAGCCATCAAGCCAAGCAGCCAGAACAAAATTGAATGTGGTATGTCTGATTCAGAACTGTTTAAATATATCATCTACAATACTCAGTCTTTGATAGCTAAACTAAACATTTCAAAAATTTTGAAATTACCTTAAAAGTGTGAAGTAGGCAAAGAAACAAAATGCGGCACACATACAAACTTAAAAGCAAAATAAACAAAAATGGAATATACCCCATAAAGAACTATGGTATTGGATTTGGTAGAGAAAAACTGAACCAGTAAAGAAAGAGATGAAAAAAAATTGAAGATTATTATGCCTAAAAAATTGAAGGTTTTGAGATTTTATAAAATAAAGTTTGAAAGATATTAATCATTAGAAATATAAATTATAGTTTAAAATGTTAAGAAAAAAACTAAGCAAAAATTAACAGAGCAGCAAAGGCCTTTAGTATACCATTAAATGCCCAGATGTCCTGAATTTGATAACAAATATGAATTCACATATTCAAGACATTCAACAAATTGCAAGGAAAATAAATTTAAGAAGGTTCATAGCTAATTATGTCATTGTCAAATTGTCACAAGGAAATGACAAATATTCACAACAACAAGAGAAATGTCACCTATCACATATAGCAGATTCTCAATATAATTAACATCTATCTTCTTACCAGATATTCTGGGACTACTACTGTGTAGTAGATTATACCATCAAAGTATGTAAAGAGAGAGACTGCAAGCAAAACTTCTCTGTCCAAAACAGCTTTTCTTCAAAACTGAAGGATTCAATTAATATATTTCCCAGGAGACATTATTCAGAGAATTTGTTGTAACCATTTTTTAACAAAATTGATAAAAGGAATAAAGAGATTAAAAAGAAGAGACAGAATTTTTAAACTCAAATCTACATGATATTAAAAAGTTGATGACAATGACTATATACGTAAACATATATGATATTTTAGATGCAGCTTTTTGTTTGTAACTGATTTCTTCTAATTTAAAATATAACTGCATACAGGTATAATTATAATTCTGTATTGATGGACTTGAAATATAACCTCTGAAGATGCCTGAAAATCACAGTATAGCATGGGAAGGTGGAAATGGAATTGTTAAGGATCAAAATTTTTGTACATTATTGAAATTCCATACCAACTAGAATGTATTTTGTTAAAAGGTCCATTATATGGAGCATGTCTGGGCTGGCTGGTCGGCAGCAGCTGGGGAAAGACTGCTATGTCCACCGGGGGAAAGCAGGTACGCAGAAGTATAGAGAAGGAAAAACTCATTGATTCAAACTACAAAATCCGGGGGGAGTTTAACAGGGGAAGCCAAATGGCTCCTGGACTGTGGCATTCCGTATAACCTGGGTCCCCTGTATATGTCCCTTTAGGAGGCAATCAGGCTCCTGAGAGGGCAGTCAGCATTTCCATGGTGGATTGCTGATGGAGCAGGTGTAAATCACTCTCCCTTCCCCTTCAGGAAAAAGTACACAGTGAGAGGAATTTTTTCAGACTCGTGCATCAGAGAAACTGAAAGATGGAGAATGGTGTAGAAAGAGCATCTATGGATTCTTGAGAATTTGCAAACAGGGATATCACTCCGCTTAGGGACCAAATCTGAGCACTAAGAAAACAGCAACCAAGGGACCTTACAAGCAAGCAGAGTCTGAAATTAGTGACAGTGCAAGGAAAGAAGAGTCCAGATGGCTCCAGAAACAGCTGTTCACCCATCCCTTCCACAGATTTAAGAAGTATGCTTATGGCACGTCCTGCATCCAGATATCCGTGAGGGAGCCTCCCACACCACCTCTTGGTGTTTGACTGCTGAAAGCAGAGGGTGCAGGGGCTACTCCTAGTTCACAGGTTAGAGAGTGACCCAAAGAGGACCGCAGCTGGGGAGACAGAAAATGGTACCTGGGTCAGAAAGTATCCAAGTACAGGATAGCAAAAGAGTTGTGTGGGGTGAAAACAGAGGAGGCCACGGGATTTGTCCCGCAAGGAAAGGAGCAAGAAAACAGGGGACTCTGGTGTGCAGAGAGCAGGGTGCTTGAGCATTTACGGCGCATCTTCCCTTTCCCAAAGGCACCTAGTGGTTAGATCTTGGGGCAATCAAAACCAAAGCATCAGAACGTAGGTCCCAAGAGCTGTAGGATCAACAGCCTGCTGGCTAACAGGCAGCAACTAAGCAACCCGTCGGGGCAGCAGAGGACTCTGCAGGCAGCTTGGAGACCTGCAGTTCAACTCAGACTGCTACAGAAGTGGGACCATGGGGAGGCGTCGATTTTGTGCTTTCACAACTGTATGAGATTTTCTTTTTAATGTTCATTGTTTGATTTTATTTCTTGTCTTCCTTTTTTTCCTTGTCATTTTTCTTTTCCTTGTTTCTCTTCTTTTGCATTTCTTTTCTGCTTTTTTCCCTGTCCTCTCATCTTCCCTCCCTTCCCTTCCTCCTTTCCTGCTTTAATTCATCTCAGGTTTATATACAAAATATACAGAAAGAAGAATAAGAATTAGCCAGTGATTTAAATGTACCATTCGTGGTTGTGTTGGGATAACCCTCATCAAAATATGCATAGAAGATTCAAACCTAAACTATCAAGACATTGACAGGCTCTAGAAATTTCATAGCTTCCTCTAATTATACTTGCCTCAGTTCTGTCTGTGCTCCCACTCCCACAAATATCCTCTCAGCCCCCTTCCACACCAGCCCTTTACTCAAACCATAAAAATAATTTCAACAGAGTCTGATCTCTCTGTTTTTAACAATTGGTACGTCTCTTCGCTCCCTGTTTTCCTACTCACTTAATCCTTCCTTTTTTTTTTTTTGTTACCCTTTTCTTCCCTCTTTCTCAAAAACATAGTTTAATTATTACTAGAAAATGGCATTATTGGTAATGGGCATTGATAAAAAGTGAAATTCATAAAATCACTGTTAATATACAAGTTTAATCAATGGCTGGATCATTTGATATAATTGGAAAGGATTATGTCCTTATGAAACAGTAAACCTGAGTTTGATTCTATTAATCGCAGTGAATTGAAAAGGCAGACAAGGAACAAAATTCAAACAAAGCCAAGATCACTTCACTGAGCTGTAGAGATTTCCACTGTAGAAACAAAGTCTTTCCATGCTAACTGATCCTCAAATCACAGTGCATGTGTACACACACACACACACACACACACACATACAGACACACACATTGAAAATATGACAAATCAAGGGAAGGAAAAAACCTCCAAAATATTCCAGCTTTCTCAAAGCAAGTCTAAGGGATATCAATGGGAGAAAAAAAGAAAAAAATCTGAGATGTGTAAAATGATAAAAGAAGGATCAAAAAATATAGTGCACTGAAAGATAATATAACTAAGCAAATAATTGTCTTAACAAACACAATGGTTAGTTTAAAGCAGATACAAATAAAAAATAACAGAGTGTACAAACACAAAATGAGCAGTTTAGTGGACAATTAGAGTCTATGAAAAAGAATGAAAGAGAAAAGAGAAAAAGAGTAAAAATAATTCCATTCAATATGTAGGCAGCAGCAGTGTCCACAGGGAGGAGTGTCAGATGTGAATGCTGGGACTGATGTCTGTGACTAAATGCTCAAATATACCTTCAAAATAACAAGACAGTAAGGTGTTTTATTTTGGGGAATCTATTTTTTTCAGTTCTTTATGGAGTCTAGATATTAGCTCTTTGTCAATGGAGTAGCTGGAAATTTTTTTTTCCATTCTCTTATTAGGCTCTTCTCTCTGTTTCCTTTATTCTGCAAAGTTGTTTCAATTTGGTATAATCTCATTGGTTAATTTTTGATGTTTTTCTTGTGCAGCTGAGGTTCTGTTCAAAAAGTGTTTAAGTATGTACATGTCTTCAAGAATTTTATATATTTTGCTTCCAGCAGATTACATGTTTAAGGTGTGGTATCCATTTTGATTTGTTTTTAGTAAATTAGTAAGAGATATAGGTCAAGATTCAATCTCCTTCATTTGTAATCAGATTTCCTAACACCATTTGTTAAATAAGCTGTTTTCCCTTCAGCATATGTTTAGGATGCTTTTTTCAAAGACCATATAACTGAATGTACCTGAGGCTTATTTGTATTGTCTGTTTCATTCCACTGATCCACACATCAGTTTTTGTAGCGGTACTATGCTGTTTTAATCATTGTTGTTTTATAAAGCATCTCATAGATATATAGACAATAAATATATGAAAAATGTTCAACGTCATTAGTATTCAAAAAATTCAAATTGCATTTGAGATTCCATCTTAATGTAGAAAAAGATGTATATTATCAAGAAAACAAAAGCAACCTGTGATGTGAGGAACATTTCTACATTGTCGATGGGAATGAAACCTCACACAAGCACT
Source organism: Chinchilla lanigera (assembly GCF_000276665.1). Taxonomy (NCBI): domain Eukaryota; kingdom Metazoa; phylum Chordata; class Mammalia; order Rodentia; family Chinchillidae; genus Chinchilla; species Chinchilla lanigera. The sequence continues at coordinate 7,531,067 of NW_004955428.1, forward strand.
ACTGAGATCATTGTGGAGATTCCCCACAAAACATAAATGGACTGATTGCCATATGTAATACTGTAGGATAAAATAACATGAGGATTTATCATGTTTCTTCTGAATTATTTTATTTTAAAATTTTGCATTTAATATTTTTGAGCTTTTTAGGCAATAGATAAAAGAAGACATGAAACTTTAGATAAGGGAAAATTGCTGTATATAATTCTTTTGTTATTAACACTTGTATTCCCCTATATACCATGTTATTCTACTAAGACACTGAATACATAATTTATACCATGCTCTGATTTTATGTGATGACATTCTAAAGTCCTGACTATATGAGAATATTTTGAATTTTTATTAAATCTTATAAGATACATATTAAGATATTATGAGATGGACAATATTTTCAGTAAATGGTTTCAAGAGTTCCAAAGTTCTTATAATTGATAATATAAACTTTAGGCTTGATACTCTAAAATATCTCATTTTATGTGTATGAAAACTATACACACACGTAATTTATTTATAAAAATGAAACTTATAAAACCATCGTGAGGACAGAAAACATTTAACTCTCTTTGCCTTTTACTTTATTTGAGATAGTATTTCAGAACCCTCTCATTCCACAACAAATTTCACAAGTTGGAAACTGAGTTTTAAACTGCATCAAACACAGTGAGACTCACAGAACTAACTATAGGCCAGTCCACTTAAGCCCTTGCAGTCATTTCATGAGGAGTGTTTGTATTTGTTAATAAGAAGCCACCTAAATTAGGGTTTTCTAAGATATAACCAATCAGGTATTTCATCCCAATGTAGACAGCAGAAAAAAGGCTTAATGGTTAAAACAACTAAATCCAGATTTTTAGTCCATGTGTGGTTGGTTGAAAAGACTGCCAGATGCTGTATTAGGAGCATATTTAGTTGACAGAGGAGGCTAGCGGTAGTGGTAATCTCACTGTTTTCTGGTTTGGACTTTGCATGTTTCCTGTGATAGCATTAGATTGTCTGTAAACTTTTTGTATACACACAAGACAATGGGCATAAAAATTTTCCCTTTGATCTATTTTGGTGATTTAGCTTTTGTTTTGAAGCTTATATTCAATCACTCAGCTTCATCTTTCCTTGTTTTTCTGCATTCCTTATAAAAATCTGAGAAATCAGGTTTTAGCTTTAAGTGGAGCCAAGTCAAGAGGGCGAGAACAAAATGTGAAGCATTAATGAAAGAGCTGCAGAAAAAATATTAGAGAAATCCACAAGAATGAAGCAGAATCCCAGCCAGTTTGCAGGTAGATAACAAAGCCACAATGACAATCAAAAGGAATAGAATTTAATACCTCACAAGGTGCTCTATAGTTTTTGAGAAATTTTTTCCCTCTCTTCAGTCACAGTAATGTTTATGATCAATCACTATTCTTGGCTCACTTATATTAATAACTAGGACAAGCTTAATTTTACAAGTATTTTGGTCTTTACAGTTGGTAGACTTGCAAGTGACTGGACCTGAAATTCCCATGGAAAAGAAGGGCCAAATAGTGAGACTAAAGAAGACAAAAATGTCAAATAAAGACTATTATCTGGCTACTCATATAATCTTCCAAGTAGGATAATTACTAGTCATTGGCTTAAACAAAAAATAAAGTCCTTTTTGACATATTCTTATTAAGAGTCAGCCAGGAATACGTAATTATTTGAACTGAACTACATTTTTAAAAGTAAAGTAACTCAAGCCTTTAAACCAGTAATTCTTATGTTATTTAACCACAAAAACAAGAGCTATCCCCAAAAAAGAATCCGGAACCACAAAGGCAGACAAAAGATCACTTAGAATGCCACCATTTTCACCAACCCAATGCACTACCCCAAACCTCCCCAGACAGACAGCAGCAATTGTCAGTGTGACATCAACTGCAAAAATGATGCTCTGTGATCTTAATGACTGGACTCTCTCCCAATGTTCTAATCCTAAGCCTCCAGGTTATTGCATTCAAAGCCCAGTCCTTTAGGTGGTAATTGGGTCAGAAGAGAATAGCCCATACTGAGATTATAAAAATGGCCTTTATAATAGACGACTTTGTAAGAGAGGGTTGAGGCAGTTTGTCCTGCTACTGTATGAGAACACAACTGGCAGGATTCATCTATAAACCAGAAAGCAATCTTTCACCAAACTCCAAATATGTCATCAACTTAACTTTGAACTCTGTAGCTTCCTGTACTTTGAGAAATAAACTTCTATTTATTTATTTAGTTTATGCTATTTTATTATAGCAGCCCAAATGCATTAGGACAGGGTGCAATACACATCTCTGTCCTGTCATAATTACGGGACACTCAGTGTGGTAGTTGACTGCTCACAGATGCAAGTCTGACAACTTTCAGGCCCTAGAAAGTATAGGCAGCCAAGCCAAACTCTCAGGACACCAGATGAGATAAAGAAGAAAGCAAAAGTTGACCCTCGAGGGAAAAAGTCATTAACCAAGGATATTCAACATGTAATTTCCAAGCTACATTGTTTAGCGATAATCAGGGTCATTTTATTATTTGTATTTTAGAAACCAGAATTTATACATGTGATAAAACTAATGAAACACATGAAAATTTACATGTATAATTTCCCATTGTATAAGGATCATTGAGGAAGGAGATCTAGTTCCATAGGAAAAGATGGTCATGCAAGTGTGTTGTGCATATCTGAAAAGATACAGTAACTGAAAGAAAAAGATGAAGGATCTTGATTTTCTTTCAGTTTTTTTTTTTTTTTTTTTTTTTTGCTGAGACATGGTCTTCTTATGAGCATCACTTTGGCCTCAAGTTTGAGAACTTCAAGTCTCATTCTCCCCAGTGCTGGGATTGCAGTACAGGGATGTGGCACTCTATCCAGCTAAAAATGAAAAACTTTTACAGATAAAAAAGACCTGTAGTAAATCTATTGTATGTGAAGAGCTGATTGAAATTTGCAATCCAGTGTCAGGTAAGGTTGGCAGTTTCAGGGAGGAGCAAAACACATGGGTCATCATCGTCTCAACTAAGTTAATTTTACCTTTATTTTAAGGCAAAGAAGAACTTTACAAAGGAGGAATATTGTGGCACAGTGGCACAAAATAGTACTCCCAGCACTATAGGAGGCTGAGGCAGGAGGATCAAAAGTCCCAGCCCAGCCGGGGCAACTTAACAACTTAATGACACTGTCTACAAATTAAAAATTAAAAGGGTTGGGGATGTAACTCAGCACATAGCTCTGGGTTGGATCCACAGTAGGGGAGCAGAAAAAGATAAATGTTGCTCAGTATTTCATTTTGAACTATCAGTGTGTAAATGCTTCAGAGACCCAGGCAGGAGCTTATTAGAGTGGTGTATCCGATGATGTTTAACTTCATACTGTAGAGGTGAAAGAAGAAGAGAATTTAGAGCTATGTTTACATTAACTGGTAATGGACACTGCTTTTCAACTCATCTGCCTTCCTATAAGTGATTCATATAATAAAACCAAAATAGAATTGTGAGGGCAACTCTGCCTTGCTATGGCAAGAGATTAACAGCTTGCATAAAGTCTTAAACCTTCATTGTTTAAAAATATGAGTATTCCAAAACTCTTCAACATTTCCTTAGGCTAGAGTCAAAGAACAATCTAAAAGCTGTGTTTTCAAAATATTACCCATAAAGTATGAAATCACACATATTATTCAATACTTTCTTAGTTGTATGTGGCTTTGATCATGATATTGGAGACTAGTGAAAGAATGGAACTGAGAAAACATAGACATAAATTTAGAGTTGGACACAGAGCAATTCTTACTCTTAAAGGTGCCTATCAAGCCAAACAACCAAGCTTCTAGTAATCTTCCCTTGCAGCATCCACCCCTGTGCACACCTGTGTCAGCCATCATGGATTGCACTAGAATTCACCTCCTACCTAGTAGGGCAAAAGGCTCTGTTGAGAGCCAGAAGCATGAGATGACTGAATTGGATTGGGGAATTTTCAGTTTAAGATGCATAAAAGATATAATAAGGATAAAAAATACTTGTGGTATGCAATAGAAAGAAAGACAACTAATTATTTAAAAAAGCATAGAAAGGGAAATCATTTTATCTAAGAGTTTACTTTACAATGAATGTGACCATTTTAGATGTTCAACAAGGGTGGGATATTTAAAGAGTAACAATAGTAACTCACTCTACGGTATATTCCCAAAGGATTTCAGGACTGCACACTCTAGGGATACATGCATACTCATGCATGCAGCAATGCAATCCCCAATAGCTAAGCTGCAGAAACCTCTCATTGTCCTCCACAGATGAACAGAAGAAGCACACACAGTAAATATGCACAGTAGGACATTAGCCACAAAAAGGAATAAAATCATGTAGTTACAGGAAAACAAAAGGAACTGCGGATTATCAAGTTAAATGAAGTTATAAAGACTCAGGGAGCTACACATCTTTTCTCTCATATGAGTAAAATTAGTAAATAAATAAATAAATAAATAAAGCAGAGAGGGCAAGGAAGGGGAAGTCAGAGGTGAAGCTGCAAAATGTCTAGCAGAAAGGGAAAGGAGAGGGAAAAGATAATGGAATTAAAATTAATTAAGACACACTTGAAGCATGCACCAACTTACCAAAATAAAATTCATCACCATGTGACATTAGTATGCACTAATAAAATATAGTGTTATCACTTCCCATAGCAAGCTATTAATTCTACATACTGAGAAAATATTGAGGTATTATCTTAATATCACTTCTGTAAAATTTAAAAATATTTCAAAGAAACTTGTTAAAGAATATCTCAACACACTATGAAGTTCTCTTTGGATGAGAAATCTTTTGAGAGACAAAAGGTGGTAGTATAAATTATAAAATGATTTCAATATATAATGCTCAAAAAATTAAAAGATTGTATGGAAAAACCCAATTAATATACAATGTCATTTTCCCATACTCAAAAGGAACTATACTTAAAGAGAAAATAAACAAATATAAAACTATAAATATTTACTTGGAAAAGTAGTGATTGGAATCATTATCTTCTGGAATTCATATGTGAACCAATCAGTAATAGACATTGTACATTTTATTGAATGTAAAATATATGCAAGGATAAAATGACATGTTGATGGGAATTTCACTAGTTCTTCCACTAACCAAAGCATTTTCATCAAACTTAAGTAGAACTCCAATAAAATTAATAATTTAATATTAAATTTGTTCTTGTATTATTTGAACCTCATTTAAAATGAGAATATGTAAAGAGTAGTAGAATATGTAAAGAGTTTAGTAGGCAAACAGTGCATTTGTGTAAAAATCTATTCAGTGTTCGTAGAGCTGAAAATACCACATGCGTTTGCATTTCTATCTTTAGCTATGAGGGTGTGATATAGGAAATAACACTGAAGAAGATTACTGTAGGTTTATAAAATCACAGTACTATAAGATCTGCCTATTCCTCATATTTATATGTGTCACACACACATAACACCACATATATAGAATATCAAATTACATGAAATATATAGCATATATATATATATTTCACATGCAAAATTATGGTATGATTATATATAGCACGTAAATTTTCTAAATTCACCAGCTGTTGCAAAATCCAATAATTTTTGAAGTTACTTAAGGACACCAAGAGAAGTAAACGACAGTTTCATAATGTCCAGTTTGGAATTCCTTTTATTAAATCCTGCCTTTTCCACAGTTAAATAAGGTTTCTTTTCTTTTTCCCTTGGATATTCTTTTACTTCCATTGCGTACTTGTAACCTACAATAATGAAATTATTGCTCATAGCAAATTTAATTCAGTTAGATCTTGTCATGGAAGGTTAGCATTCTATTTTTCGACTTCATTTTTTCTTTGTAGTCCTTGCATAATTACATGACTATTGAGGAAAGAATCAGCAGAACGATCCAGTCATGCCCATACCAGTGTTCTCAGAGCCTTGTTCATTGGGCAAAACCAGTGTTACAAGATGTGAATATCTTTCCTTGCTCATTGTATTCTGGTAGAGCAAAGACTACCACAGCCAGACTCATCAGACTTTGAAAGAGGAACTCTCCAAAGAGGTTGAATAGGAGACATAAGGTGAGAGAAAAGAAGAAACAGCTCTGATGTGGGATTCTAGAGGTGGACACACTCGCAGTATTCTTTGTAAAGACCTTGGCTGGTCCTGTATCACATACCTCAGTTTCGGTGACTGGATATGGCATTAGCCTCTCAGACAGAACTTGTTTTCATTAATTTTTTTTTCATTAATTTTTAAAATAGCCTCATTGTGATTGGTCTAATGCATGCTCTCAATGTACCTATCACATATATAGAACCAGCTACACTATGTGTACAAATATTAATTAGCGCTTGATAAAATGTGCAGGGTGTAACTGAAAGAAAATGAAACCAGTTTCTTCCTCTTAATGCATTCTGGAGAAAATATATTTTTTCCCTGAGGAAAACTAAAGGTCTTTTTAAAGGCTATTAACTTCAGAAACAGCATGGCTATTAGATTATCATGACTTCTAGAATCTTAAAAGTTGTGGCCACGCTTAAAGACTGTTGTAAATGCTTAAAGGAACCTCGAGTTTATGTTCAGCCATTAGCTCCTCTTCATTTTCACTTCAGCCACATCGACTTGCATTCCTTTTGCATGGACAATTCATTTCTTTTTCCCCCTCCACTGAGAAAGTCTCTAAACCTGAAAAACTCTTTTAGGTCATATTTGTGCAGTTCTTCTGCCTGTCATTTAATTCTTACTTCTATGTCATCCTCACTTACTGCCTATGCCAAGCTGCCTCTTCTCCTTTAATGTGCCTGTTGCACTTACTGCTACCTGAAATGATATCAACTATGTCTATATTTCCTATTGAACCCAAAACCAGTAATTACACAAAGAAAAGGATACCGTTCTCTTTGTACTTTGTGCCCAGGGGCTGAAAATGTCCCTGAGACTTAGTACTCAATTTGTTATGTATAGAATTAGAGAATGAGGGTGTTATGGCAGGTAGCAAGTGGCAAACATCTTCACACTAGAGCTTGGAATAAAATGCTGAATGAATCCCGGATGACAACCCTCATTGTTTGAACCTACAGAGGCCAGGAGAAAGAAATAACTGCTCAGAAAACTGGCAAGTAATCTCTGGTGTGTAATTCAGAGTTTTTGGTTGTTGGGAGGACTCATTCTTTCTCATATATGTTAGTGAAGAAGGAATCTGGAGCTCTGAAAGACAAGGGCAACAGCTACATTAGGAGGTAGAAAGGAGAAATGGCCAAGATCTTGCACATCCAAAGAAGTAAAAATCATGATTATAAATATTTAATAAGAAAACACTGTTCTTATCCTTAGGAGGTTGTAAGGCATAGTCTCTATTCAGTAAACAACACAAGAACATAGTATTCTTAGTTTTGATCTCTCTTGGTCACATGTAAAAAGGGTAAAAAAATATAAAGCCATTTCACAAAAACATTCAGGGAGCTAAAAAAGCCAAATTATTCCTTTTCTGCATTTAAATGTATTGGAAGTAATTAATCGCTCAACATGAAAGATATAGCTACGTAATAAAACTTTAGTTTTCAACTGCATGCTGAAATTCTTAAATGCAACATCTCACATTTAACATTTTGATAACAACTTAGGAAGCCACTGTTCCTTCATCTACAGACACTTATTGATTCATTGCCCATTGCTGTAGACACACAATGTCATTACCACAGAAACTCACTGAAAACAATAGTTATATAAAATGAAGTTAGGAGAAATGTTAAAAATTTATTTTTTTTCACATTTTGGTTAATTATCTTCTGAGACACACTGTAAGGCTTACATTTTAAGAGGAGCAGGCTAAACCATTATTAGGCATTTACACAACTTCAATGAATTTTTAGTGGATCAAATATTTTTTTTTTGGTTTGTTTACGATTTTTTTCTTTTTTTGCTTTTGTTTAATGTTAGGAACAATTTATAAATTTAATTTTAAATTGGTAAAGAGAAAATTTGCAAGTCTGATTATGAATTTCTTCCATTTTATCTTAATATTTAAATAAAACAATATCTTCTTTTGATACAAAAATAGCCATTGAGGACTTTGATGGCCATAGTATAATAGCAATATTACTATCATGCATGAGCCTTTATTTTGAATGTCATTTTTATCAATTCTTATTCTGCTATAGTCTAGATGTGCAAAGAAGTTTGCTTAAAACTCTTAAATTCCCTACAAGAGAATGATTTTCACTAACTCTTCAGAAGGAAGGAAAAATATAATAGAAGAAAACAAGAAAAATTACTAAGAATCAAGATGACAGAAGAAGACAACTTGAATCTGAATACCCTTATCATTTCCAGCAACACTGCAATAGTTGGTTAAATATTTTTAAAATGCCATTCGTGGTTCTTCAATAATCTCTTTACTCATCATGCATATATGAAATAAGGATTTATTAAAGATAAGTACTATGCAAGCTGAAATCATACTAATGTTCTATTTATTTTGAAATTTTTTAAATCAAATTATCTACAGAGGACAAAATACCTCAGAATGAGGATCCTTCTGTGTACAAATTACAAGGCAGTGTCCATAGGACAGTAAGGCTGAGAAAAATACTGCGTCTCATTCTCTAAACTGCCAAAGTTCAACACCTGGTTTTAAATCTGTGCTTTCCTCTATCTCTCATTATCATTTTTAGGCTATTATCATATCTTATTGATTCTTCCATTTCTCTTAGATGTAATGCAACAATCTTCTTATACAGCTCATGATTTCTGATTTACCAAACTAGCCTTCTAATTGCTGTTCCTATCAGAAGATTTCCCCTCATCCTTATCTCTCTTCACATTCTTCCCTAAGATTGTTTTATTTCAGGAGTAACAAATTTGCCAGGCTTCTGCTATATGATTTTAGACCCACTGACCTTCATAAAAAAGTTAACTATCCTTAACATAATATCAAGCTTCATCAAGATCTCTCCCGTGCTGATATTTTCAGCTTCTCTTTGCTTGTTCACCCTCACCTGTAACATCTAGTCAAGCAACCTTGCACAACCACTCACAGCATTCCATTTTTAGAGCTCCACATGGAAACTCTAAGACTGTACAATCATAAAAGCAGAATTTATCCTTCCAGGAATCACCTGACTAAATCACATTGATCCTAAAATTTACCATGAACAGCATACCACTCTCATTTATACGTTTACTAAACCAAATAATTATTTCTGTTTCTTTAAACTAAACACACTGAAAGAAGAATTGTTTCATTATTTTAACTGAAATCTGGAATCCAATGCTTGTCACATTCTCAGTGTACTTTCCAGCAGGAAAGATGAACAAAAAATAACAAATTAAATACAACAAAGCCTGATCCACCTTTCCTCAATCAACAAGTAAATTATCAAGTGAAAATTTTGTGTGAATAAGATGTTGAGAAAACATCATCAAAATCCCTTTTTAAACATTTGAATATTATCTGAACATTTGCTATGTAGGAAAATTTTCAAATATTTGCTTGAGGTTTTTAGCCTACTTGCAAGAGGAACATAACTTGCAACATAATTTATGTAAACACGATTAAATTCTCTGTGTTTGTCTACACTGTAGCTTATGAAAAGCTATCAGATAGATTTTTACCAAATTAGAGAGTCTATATTTTGTATCTTTCAACTTTAATCATAGCTGGAATAAATTATGCAAAATTCAATTTCTAAATACCTGAGTGAAAGCACACATATATTTCATCATGGCCCATGACTCTTCTGAGAAGTAAGGAAGCACGTTATTAAGCCCATGCTTAGCAACTGTCCACACCACATGGGTAGCATGCTCCAGACAATCCAGGCAGCTTGGTTAACACAGCTCTTCGAGTTTTACTCCCAATGTCAATTTCTCCATTGAAAAGTTCATTTTACTTCTTTTGACCCCCAGGTCCCCACATTTAAAAGAAGAATGAAAGTAATGCTCAGTTGGCTCTGCCTGGCAGGGTTCACGCCCCGGTCCAGTGACCTCTGGCCTCCCGCCCTGTCCCACCTGGATCTCGCCCGCGCCGGAGATAGCATCTGCGCGCCCCGGGTCACAGCGGGCCCCGGAGGGAGCCGGCACTCGGCCAGAGCCGTCCGCCCCATTCCAGTTCCGGAGGGCCGCTTGCCTGGCGGGCCCTGTGTGGACGCGGGGAAGGACGAAAGAAGGAAAGACAGGAAACTCACTCCAAAAACAGTTCTTAAAAGGGTCTTAAAAGTCAGGAAGCCTGTACACTGGGCGCTGGGCCAGTGCCTTTCACCTGTAAAGTGCCCCTGCTACTAACCCTGTCTGCAGGAAGTGCTCTGTTCTGCCCGAGCTGATCGCAGCTTCGAACACAGTGGCTGAATTGGACCTAAGAACGTATCTCTTGGTGAACTAAAATATCCAGTATTCAGCCCCCTGCGCCTTGCGCCCAGGCAGCGAGTTCTCCGGGAGCAGCAGGGCTCCTGGGTCTGAGTGTGGGCTGGACGCATACCACCACGATTCCCAGCTGAAAAGCGCGCACAGAGCCAGGTAGGCCCCATCCAATCTCGGAGGCCAGGACGCGAGAACAAAGACCCCGCGGACATT
>NW_004955428.1:7547608-7550918 GCF_000276665.1 Chinchilla lanigera
AATAAAATAAAATTAAATTAAATTAAATTTAAAAAAAGAAAGTAATGCTCAGTTTTAGTGTATGTTTATTTTTTGGGTTAAGTAAGATAATACACGCACAATGCAGAATTAGTATCCACCGCACAGCGCTGGGATTTTAGACATATTCCACGAGCATTTAGTAGCGTGCAAATATTTAAAAAGCCCAGCCTTCATGAACTACATAGCTGAAAGTAAAGTTAGACATGCTCTGTTGAGGGAAATAGGACAATCCTAAGAATTTAACTTAATACACTATGAAGAAAAAATACTCCAGTTAGAGGTGACTCCATAAAAAATAGTACTGTGTCTGGAGAAAATATGAGGACTTAACTGAAGAAAATAAGTTAACCAGGAGAAAGAAAACAAAGGAAATTGAAATTTGGCAACTATAGAAAAAGAAGGAAGGCCCGGGAAATGCCATTTTCAGTAGATAAGTGAGCCAAGGTCAGATCTGATTTATTTAAAGGGTACTTGTTAGTCACTTCCCTGTGGAAAACTGATTAGGAATGTGGCAGGAGAGAATTCTGACAACCCATTTAGGAGGGCATTACAACAGACAAAGAAGTGGTTGTAATTTTGAGATTAGGTCACTGGTACTAAATATGGAAATAATAGGTTGAAAAGAAATTTATGAAGTTGTTACTTATAAATAAGTTGGATCCACATTACACAAAAGAGGCATCGATTCTAAATACTGAAAGAAAAATAATACCTATGGAAGAGCAAACCTTAGGTTTTAATCATCATTTATATGTATAAATATAAATACTCGATTGAGACCACTCTACTCTGTTTTAAACAAGATAATTAAAGTGTATTCTTGGTATATGAGCGTGGAGATATTGGATATAGATTTTCTCATAAAAAATATATTTGATTCCCTCAGTCAAGAAGTCAAGAAGCTTGAAAATCAATTACCTAAAAATGAAAGGAAATGAAATGCTTTTGATATTCAATCAAAAGAATCAAGAGAAACTAGCTAATTACATTACAAATGACATTCAAATGTGAAGTGAAAGCATACGACTTCAAATATCTGACTTATCTATTTAATAATAACTGTGCTCATGATTGTCTTGATTCTGATACAGATTAAGGGATTACTTTTTCTGTTCATTTCAATGCATAGTAATTTTCATTAAAAACTAAAACAGTTTTAGAAAAGCAAAATATTTTAAAGAAGTAGAGCAAAGAATTTGTAACTTGCTGAAATAGTCTGCATTTATTTATAAGAAAAATACCTCCTCAAATTTGTTACATCTCCTATTAAATCTAAATAGAATACCTAAATATAATCCATATAGTAATGAATATGTAATGTTAAGAAAAAATCTTATAACTATCATAGTATGTTATGGTTTAGATCAGGAATAGACCCAAAAAGCTCTAATGCACTGAAAGGTTTGGGTTTTGGAAAGTGATGGGATCATGAGGTCAGGGTAGCTAAGTGTATGCTGAGATGGTGTTTTACAGAAACTTCCAGGTCATAGGGGCATGAAGAAAGGGTCTATCTCCCTCCCCTGCTCCTCCCTTCCCTCTCTGCTTCCTGAACAACACAATAAGACCGATTTGCTCCATCACAGGCCCTTCCACCATGCTGTTTCTGCATTTGCACCAGTGAACCATGGACTGAACTTTTTGAAACTGTGAGCAAAAATAAATCTCCCTCCTTTAAGATGTGAGTTTAGGGTATTTTGTCTCAACAAAGGGGAAAGTGACTAAAATACAGTACTTTCATATAAATTATGATATTTATGGTCTTGTAACAGTGTTAGAAGTACTTTTTATATAATATTGGAGATCCAGAAAGAGGAACAAGAATTAAAATATGTGTACAATCAAAAAACTAGTAAGAGTATATTGTTTCTTGAATACTAGACTCTGGTTATAGATCTATTACCATTTATTTTTCTTTTGCCTTACTGATATCACCACTTGTGATATCAGTAGGATTTCCAAGTGAACTTTTTTAAGCCCATGATTGAGAGTTTATGAGCCTAACCAATGTATAACTCTATTGGACTCTTTTACAACACTTATTACTCACTATATTTTTTCCTACTAATCCTGAAATAAATTGTGTCCTCATAATCTTTGTCGATGCGATTATCTTGGCAGTCACTTGGGTAGAGCTGATACATGGATGTACTCTGTCTTTGACTATAAAGAAGGTTGAGAAAATTCCAAGTAATTTTTAAAATTCATCTTTGCTTAATTGACTCATAGAAGTTTAATAAAATATTTTAAAGTAAACTAGTAGAAATTGAAGGAGCACATAAACACCTTCAAAATATCCAACTTTGATTAACAGAAACAAAAATCAAAATCATAAAGATCAAGAAACAATCTTACATTCTTACATCTGGCAGACCGAACAACATCACTGAAGATTACAGTAGGTAATGAAGCAACCACTGTTAATTCCTATCATTTTTTTTTTTGAGGTCATATATCATTTTTGTTGTTTTTGTGTTATTTGATTTTGTCTTCATTGTTGCTGTTTTGTTGGTTTTTTTATCTATAAAATAAAAATAAATGCATAAATAAAAGGATTCTCACCTAAGATTTTGTAAACAGGACTTGCATTGAGACCTATCTAACATTATGACTTCGTGGATGAATTCATAATTTGCTTTTTACCCACATTACAGTATAAGTAGAATAACATGTAGACAGCTACAGTCATTGCACAGTAGGTCTTGTGGACTCTTCACATTCAGCATTATTGCCATACATAAGACTGGGCTTGCTAGGCATGGTGGCACACACCCGTAAGCACAGCTGCCCGGAACACTGAAGTAAGAGGATTGTAAGTTCAAGCATACCCTGGGCAATTTGGGTAGTCTCTGAGACTTAAAGGGATGTCTCAAAACATGAAAATTTTAATTCAAAAGTATGAGGATATATCTTAGTGTGAAAGTCTAGGTTTTAATCATTAACTCCTGAAGAAAAAAAAAGAAAACAGATTGGACTCGGCAATATTTAACACAGCTATTCTCAATGCAAAAAGGAATATAAAAGCAATGAATTCAAACAACAACATAAGATGTGTTTTTTCCAATAGATAGAAAAAAAAATCTATATTTCTTATTTGTAAATCTTTATGACTTTCCTAGCTTGAATTTTATGTGAAGTAATGGGCCAGCTGACTTTTACTATGAATATTAAAGAAAAGTAAGATAGATAAAAACTTAAACATTTAATCTCAACTCATTCGTTTCTTATCGGTTTTTTTTTTTTTTTTTTTTTTTTTTTAATTTTTTTTAGTACCAAACATCTAACTCAGGAC
>NW_004955428.1:7551018-7576852 GCF_000276665.1 Chinchilla lanigera
AGTACCAGGAATCAAACTCATGACCTTGCACTTGCAGGCTGGTGCTGTGCTGCTGTGCTATATCCCCTGTCCTCTCAACTCACTGTTTTTTGTTTTGTTTTGTTTTGGTTTTGGTTTTTCTCCAGTACCAGGAGTCGAACTCACGACCTTGCACTTGCCAGGCAGGCACTTTTGCAGCTGAGCTAAATCCCCAGCCCCTCAACTCATTGTTAACAGTGATCTTTTATTCAGTACTCTATGAGTACGTTCCAGGTTAAAGAGAGAACAGTGTTTCTCAATATAGTGTTTCTTAATAAAAATATTCTTTATTCACATTGCCTTATTTCTAAGAATCTATATTGTTTCTTAATATCTTCAAGCATTTATTACATCAGATCTCTATTTTTAAACAATTATACTAGTCTAAGGTTTGATATGTGTGTTGATGTAACACAGATGTAAAAGTTATACTTTTTCATAGATAATTAGAAAAAAGTAAGAATACTCAACAGCATGCCATCTGAGTATCAAAAAACATTTCATAGTTCAGAAATCTCAAGAAATACTTGGGAAAAAAAGATTCTACATCAGCACTCTGAAACTAACTTTCTTAGCTTTGTTCTCTTTCCCAAATGATTTTAATTGCTGGTCAAGGGAAATATAAGAGTTTCCACATTGCACTTCCTTTTTTTCTAAAGCTGTCTTGAATGTGGTTACTATTGTTACAATCATTATTAGTATTATTACTCAATGTACTAAAATAAAATGCTTGATGCATCACACATATAATGACCAGAGAAGTTAATCCACCAGTAAAAGGATACAAATGCAAACTCATTTAAGACAATGTAGCTCATATTTTCTATTCTAAAATAATATTGCTGACAATGTTTGTACATGTGTTCACAGGAGTACAATTAGGGACAAAAATACTTATGTGTAAACTCCTTTCCCAAGTACACTGCCCTTTCCAGCAAAACTAAATTATGATGATAATAATAATAATATATATGAGAAAATCAATATCAAAGAGGTAATGGCAGAGGCTGAAAATAGAATTTTAGAGAGGCTTTTTAGAGAGAGAGAGAATGTGCTGCACATAGAGGAGACCATGATGAGACTGCATGAAAGAGAAAGCGGAAATGAACTGCAGAGTATCACTCTTGGGCAGAAAGTGCCTGCTGGAAGAAAAGGTTGCTTATATGTTGCTATATTTATAATAAAAATCTGGTTTATCTCCATTTTACTGGAATATTTTAAAAACAAAACAAAACAAAAACAGCTTAAATGACTTGATGTATCTTGTCCTGCTCCAGATGACACAACTGTTGATGTAAAATTTATAGTCAAAATAAAAATACAAAAAAAAAGTTATAACTTTCTTTACTTTCTCATCATGAATTCTTATAGAAACTACTCAGCATTTTTCCCATCATGGTGCACATATTAGGCCCCTCTGTCAGTGTCTGTGGCATTCACTAGCTTTCTTTCTCTGGCTATTGTGCTTTGAAGCGACAATGTGCTGGGTGCCTCAGTCACACGATTTGGGTATCACGTTGCTGCCACTGCTGCTGTTGTTGCTGAAAATAACCTGCTCCACACAGACACTACAAAGAAGTACAAGTAATCACCAAACTGATGTCACTGTTATACTGAACAGAAGTTTTTAGATGTTTGATTCATCCATACAGTGTTCTCTGCCCTATCAGTCACTGAATTTCTCAAGTGTAAAAATTCTAGTCACTATGCTTTTCACTCCTTTTCTCATACTTAAGACTCTATTCAAGTACTTTAGTAATTTCATAAGATCTCCTAATATTTTAGTATTAACTCTATCGAACCACACTTCATAGAACAAATACACTAAAGTTATTTGTATGTTTCCATGCATGCCATGAACTTCCTTCTGGGTTTCTCAAAGATTGTTAATAATATTTGTCAATTTTGCTCACATTGCATTTCATTAATGAACTTTTAATTTTAGAGCAATGTTAGGTTTCCTGCACAATTATATAGGATTTCCAGACATATTGCTATTTTAGCTCTAATTTTAATTTCTTTTTATTGTAGTATGATTTAGTTTCAAAAAATTTTATACTACTAAAGTGACAAATACAAATAACAATCTTCCATATCTTTATCGTTCATCATTAACTTGTGCTAGTACTTTATTATTTTCCTACATACTTTTGGAAAGGGCTATGCTTTCCACTTTTTGTTGGAAATTGTACAAGAAAATTGAAATTTATTCAAAAAATTTACAACATACTAACATAGACACAAAATATAAAATACCCCAAATTTTGATATGTAATGTTTATTATGGTGACTTCACTCTATATCCAAACTTCCAGTAGCATGGCTAGTAGACATAGACAGCTATAGAAATCTTGAAATATTGCTAATAAAACTGAGCAAGTGTGTTTTAATTGTACTTAATTTCATTAGTCTTAGTTTAAAGTTAAATAGTGTCTTGGTTACTTTTCTCTCGTTGAGACAAAATAACCTGACACTCACAATTAAGGAAGGAATGATTTACATAGTTCACAGTTTGTGGAGGTTTCAGTCCATACTTGGCTGGCTCCAAGGCAGAGTGGCACATGACAGAGGGCAACATTCATTGCGGTGGAAAACAGCAAAATCATCAAGAGCAGAAGGGGAGGAGCAGCCGCAAGCAGCCTATTTCCCTCCCTTGTAGTGTATGCTGGCTACTTGTCCCAGGGTGGGTGTAGCACTCACACCTATAATCCCATTGGACCACGAGTCAATCAAAATCTCTAGATTTCCACCCCATGACTCCATGAGGTTTTTTTGGGGGGGAACATCTAGGCACAAACCATAGTAGATAGCCACATGTAGCTCCTAACAATTGTATTGAGAAACATGACTATTGATACTATTTAATTTGTATATAAGGTGAAGTACTGAAACACTTCTAAAAGTAGAATCAGGCTACAGATATTATTACAAACACAGGCATTGAATTTGTTTCTTGAATTTTCTTGGATTAAAAATGTTATATAAAGAGGAAATAATTTTATATTGAAATAAATTTCAATAAATAATGAATACCACCATCTGACAGAATTCCTTACAGTTCTCTGTAGCTTCTGAAAGGTGTTCAAGTTGATGCTTACAAGCTCTATAGTTTAATTGACTCTCTAGCAAGAAAAGTAATAATACTAGCAACTATTTTATTCTCCAATATTCTGTGTCCTCACCCTTTGCCTAATTATGTAATTTTAGTATTTTAAAGTTATATTTTAAATCTTATAACCAGCAGCAAATTTGCAGTAGTACCATTATTTTCCAATGAATTCAACCCTCATTCCTTTTTTAACCATAGTTTTTCCTTTTTGAAAAAAAGTTCATTCTTATTAAATAGTAGCTTCACTTAGAGTGATTTATGTTGTTACATCTAATAAAAGACAATATTTCAGAAAGGGTTTATTGCTTTTATTTTTAAAAGCCATTGTGATTACATTTGCTGTTAATCATAAATCTGGTCTCTGTTCCAAGTCATCTAGACTTTTACCTAAAAATGACTAAATATAAAGTGTTGCGTCTGGTGTTTGATAATGAGCTACATGGACCGTCTCTTTAATCTCCATAATGAAAGAGTCTTCTATGTCAGGCATGAATTGAAAATAAAAGGCTGTAGCACATCTACATACGTGAGATTCAGACCTTCAACAGTGTCACTTCCCTTCTTGTTCAAGGGAGAAATGGAATAAGACTCTTAAGTAGGGAAATCAGCACACATAAGAGAATGATAGCACCGAACTCTAACACAGATTCTCATTTACACACTAATCTCCTGTCGTGTTTTTCTTCAGAAATTCCTAGACCTTTTACACTCTCTTTTATTTAGCGGTGTTTAGAAATGTTAAATAAAGTCAAAGTCCTATTACCTTAACATCCCCCTTGTGCATTTGTTTTCCCTTTGCATATAAACTGCATAGTTGAGGAATTAACCTGTAATCCTCAAAATTTAAGAGGTTAATTAGTGCACATTTCTTCATTCTGAAATTCAAAGAGTTCATATAACCTCAAATTATTTTTAATTATATCCTGGAAATGCTCCCAAAGTTTATCTTGAAATACATTGGCACCTTTAGTTGATTTGCTAGTATAAGCAATAGTTATGTTTATTTTAAAATTTTTTCATATAGATACTGTTGATTATCTTAGACATTTTCTATCTGATATACATCCAGTGATATTACCAATTATTCAACAATTGCATGACTAATCTGTTATGGCTAAGTATGTACTCTTTTCAGTCTTTTTAATCTTTTCCTATTGTATCTCTTCTAACTATTCTTCATATTGTCAATGTTTTAATTAAGTCAGTCTTTGTATCACACAATGATGTGGAGTTATCTTCTCTGTATTGAGCTATGTTTCTCCTAAGTTTCATGACTTAGGTTTTGTTGGGAAGGTATGCACTTTCTTCTTACAGTACACATACTAGCTATTTATTTTTATCTTGCTTAAATTTAACTCTTTCCATAGTATCTCAGAATTCTTCCTGATTCACATTCAGGTTAGAGTTTCACAGCGTCTCTCTTCCACCAAATTTCTGTTCCCTGAATAAAACATGGGAAAAAATTGGAAAATACTTGAGTGAAGTAATGTTGATTTTTTTCTTAATATTTTGTTAAAGTTTCTAGACCAATTTTCAGACTAAATATTTGAGCAATGCATGAATTACTTTTGCAAGTAATACCCTTGTAGTTAAAATTATTTCACCATTTTATCTGATAATCTTAAAATCACATCCACTGGCACATGCTCTCCTTTTCATTTTCACTGATTTCTCCATGTAGCTTTCCTAGTACTCATATAAAATATGGAGAACTACTCAGATTTGTTAAGTTTTCGGTACAAGTGAGAATTCTCAATATTGCATTCACTTATTGGTATAGACTGATGGAAAAAAGAGAGGAGGAGCCATTTCTCTACTTTCCAGTTTAACCTTCTAGTTTTACTTACTAATCCAAAGTAATCTTCATTTTCTTTTGAAATTTTATAAATTAACTACTTGAGGAAAGGGAAAGAATTTCAGCTGGAAGATTTAATTCACTATTTTAGTCCAGATGCATGCCACCACATGTCTGGGGAAAAAAAAAAAATCCTCAAACCTGTCTTTCAGAGCCATGACAGTTGTAGGTGGATCCTAAATATCACTGGTCCCAGTACCTGCTGTATAACTGGGACTTGCCCCCCTTTTCTCATTTCCAATTTGTTCATTTCTGTCACTCCTTTGTGCCACATCCACTGACTGCCCCAGGAAAGCGCAGGGAATGCAATAGGACGGCTAACACTACAACTGCAAAGGGGTCAAGTTGTTCACCATCTGCCTTTGAGGTCTTTGGATCCAAATTACATTAAATTAACTTGTTCCCAAAGATGATGATTCACCACATAGCTACTAGGATTTTCTTCCAAACAGACTCTAGACTAAATTTTGTTTCAATTTGAAAGTTTACAAAATATGAAATACCAAAATTCCAAACAAGCGCAGTTTATTTTAAGCTAGGATCCAGCAGCATTACATTTTCCTGAGCACAGCAGTGATTTTCTTTGAGGAGTCTGCTCAACCTGAGCACCACAGCACTCCCAGGGAAGACAATGCAATCCATCCATTAATGCGCATGCTCCTGACCAAGTCCCTAATGCAAATAGGCAGGTGGTAGAAGACAGAAAAAGAATATGTAACATTATTTCCTCTGTTCTTTAAATTGGATTCTAAATTGTGTATCTGCTTACTAGCCCTGATATGAATCATGCTGCTGTTTGTTTGTTTCTTTCTACCCAGTATAAGAGGTTCCAATTTTCAGCTTTCCACTCTGAACCCCAGGCTGAATCCACTTTCCCAATGTGAAAATCACTGTAGATTTTTCACTCTCTTTACCTATCAAACCTCTCTAGGTAGAAAAATTCTAGCAGCAGCTGCAGCAGTTGACAACCAGAGCAGTTGCAATTTTATGAGCAAAAAGGATGCTTTCAAATATGTGAAGAGGCAGCATTTAGATATAATCTTTGCTTTGCTAACTGGGAAAGAAAAGCATTCTTGCAGGATTTTAGAACTGGGGTATAATTATACATGTATAGGGGCCAGACAGAATAACGCCTGTAAGCAACAATAGATGTCTGTGAATCTTTTTATTAAACTTTTTGTTACTTGACATTTATTGGAAAAGTGACTTTTTCAAAGCTGTTTAATTCACTTAAGTTACTATAACTTTGAACAGTACTTAGGAAAGAGAATTAAAGTATTACTATAAGATCATCTTGCTAACAATCAAAATAATTCCCAGGAAAAACTGTGTCAGAAAAGATGCTGTAACTGACAGTCTTCTTGCTAATTCCTATGACAGTAGCAATGACTTTTTTGAGGCATCCTGTGATACTATGTCATAGTTTCACAAAAAGCATGAAATCAGTGAACCTAGAGATACCCTAATGTCAATGCTTTATTTTCTGATTAAACAAAATGCTATCAAAATCATTTTCTAAAACTCACCGTATTCCTCTCACCAGATCGGAAAGCTGCTTAATTAATAAAACCTCATAACTAGAGTAGAGGACACCTAATGTATCACTAAATTTTCTCTCTATTAGCTATTGCACCTTCTGAACACCACACCTTAGAAAGTGTCTGCTTTATGGTTGGGCATGTAGCCCTGTGGTTGGAAGCTATAGCTCTTGCCTAGCAGGTGTGCGGCTCTGTGGCCTTGGGTCTGAGCTCCAGGGCCAGGATGGCATTAAGGGTGAGAGTGGGGGTGGGTCAGTGGTTGGGACCAGGGCCTGGGGAGGTTGGGGGACGTTTGCCACAAACTCCAATGTTTTACAAGATGTATGTAGCATTGGAAGTGTTTCTGAAATAATACATGACTGGATTTTTATTAGAAATGGAGAGAACCACCATATTGTCTTTTATACTGAACAAAAAATTCAATTTGTCATATTTTGTGGAATTTTTCAATGTACTTTCAGGTATAGAACCCCTTGCAAGTATTTTTGGCTTCTCAGGTATTCAACACTGTAGCAGTGACATAAGGCTCTTCCCTAGATTCTTTGTCGTATGGTTTGCGGAGTTATATTTTTCAACATAATTATTTCTCCTGTCCTGTCTGTCACATTTAAATGTACCATTTTAATTGTAATTTAGAGTTCTGGAGCCTATTTTCTTCTTCCTTCCTTCCTTCCTTCCTTCCTTCCTTCCTTCCTTCCTTCCTTCTTTCCTTCCTTCCATCCTTCCTTCCTCTCTCCCTTCCTTCAACCCTTCCTTCCCTTTCTTCCTTTTCTTGTTCCCTTCTTTCCTTTCCTTTCTTTTCCTTCCCTTCCTTTCTTTCTTCTTTCCATCCTTCCTTTACTTCCTTCCTTTGTTTTCTATCTTCACTTCCTTCCTTCTTTTCTTCCTTCCTCTCTCTGTGTCTCTTTCTCTCTTATTTCCTGTCTTCCTCCTTTTTATTCTCTTTTCTTCTCCTCCCTCGCTCCCCTATTCCCTCTTTTCCTCCCTTTCTTCCCTATCATCTCTCTCTTTCTTCCCTTCTTCTTTTCTTTCTTTTTCTTTTCTACTTTTTAAATTTTTGGGCTTTATGAAATTGAGATATTTCCCCCTGTTCTCTCAACCTAACATGCAATCATTTCTACTGGGATCTTTCCTAAATACTTTCACTTCTTTCAAAAAACAAGGAGGCAACAATAAAACCATAAATGATTTCAAGTATCACATACTATCTATGAGCTATCATTTTTTTCTCAGAACTAACTTATCAGACTTTTCTTACTTTCTATATGTCTATTTTGACATTATCCATTCACTCAACAAATAATGAAATTTGGATTTATACTCAATCAATCTGCTGTGATAGTCTTTATCCTGTTTAATTCAACTTCCACAGTTGGAACTTTTTCAGCCATTGTTTCTTTAAATAAATAAGCTTTCAATTCCTTTCTCTTTGCACATTACGAGACACTCAAAAGGGACGCATTGTTCAATTTGATGTTCACTCACTAATTTAAAGTCTTCTTCATTCTTTCCATTCTTTTCGGTCTCCTTTTTGTTTTTCCTGTTCCAATTGAATAACTTCAAAAAACCTGTCTTGGCGTGTAAGTCTTTCTTCTCCTTGATCATTTCTGTAGCTGAGCCACTTCTACGAAACTGTCAGTTACATTATTTTATTTTTTTGCTTTAAAAACTTCTTTTTAATGTTCTTGTCTTTTGTGACTTAATCACTTTCTCGATGTTAAAAAAACAGTTTGATGGGTGATTCAATTTACTTTTCTCAAGCAATTCATGTTCTTCTCTGTTTGAAGTCAGTTTCTGGAGATTTATTTAGACTGGGTCACTTTTATTATGTTCTGTCTTGCTTCTTGTACATTTTGTGAATCAAGCAACTGAAAGATAAAAAACAACCCCCCCCCTCAAGCTTCCAGTTCTTACAGATTTACTTCGTATGGGCAATACTTTTACCAATCAGCTTGGCTAGAGTTGTGTGGAACTTCTCAACGCTTTGACTAAGACTTATGTGGACTTGACTGAACAGGTTTCTAGGTCTAAAGATCTTCATGCTTTTCCTCAGGAGCTCATTCTCTCTTCTTCCCAGTGTTGTCTGTCTTTTGAGTCCTGAGGACCCTGTGAAGAAGCAGCATCCCACTCAGCTCATTTTGTTCTTAATCATCCCCAGGCAACTACCCCAGGCCAGGTCCTGTATTCACCCTTGGTGCAAGGAGAAAGACATTGCTCCCTCAGGCAATAGTTCCGTGCAGGAAGACAACTGAATGTGTGCTTGGCTCATTGTCCCAGGGGGAGGGGCTGCTCTGCTTCCTGGCCTTGTCTGTCACTGCTCCTTCTCTAGAGGAACGGTATATTTTCTGGTAAATTTATTATTTAATAGCAAAGAGATTTTACAGTTTTCAGTTACTATCACTTTAATGTTGCAGGGATATAAAATAAACTGCCTAGAAATGATCCAGTCCTCACATGTATAGAGGACATATTCCCCATAAAATTAGTATACATTCAAATCAGAAGTTGAATGCATATATTACAAGTGAATATGCAGAACAATAATTTCTTTGCATTTTTATCTTCTTTTGATGTTTCTATACATATATTGTGTGTAGACTTTCATATAAAAGTTGTTTTTAAGACAGACCATTAAAAACTGTAGATAGCTACTCCTAGTGGCTCTGCCTATAATCCCAGCACTTGAGAGGCTGAGGCAAGAGGATTGCTGTTAGTTCAAGGCCTGCCTGAGCTACAAAGTGAGCTCCAGGCCAGCCTGAACTGCATAGCTAGACACTGTCTCAAAGCAAACAAACAAACAAAAAACTGTAGATAAAGAAAATATTTAATTCTTCCTTTTGAAGGGTAAGAAATATTTGAATTTATTATTAAAATTATGTATTTCATTGCATATCACCTATTTATACTTCTGACTTATAGTATATAACTTTCTAGCAAAGGTTACCTGAATTCTACAACTAGATCAAATTGTAGTAGAGAAAACTAATGATCTTCTTAATAATTCTGGATAAAATTTCAATATATATTAATGAATTATACCACTTTGAAAGAGCTATGAACGTGGAAGTATGTAAAACTGACTGCAGCCTAAAATACTGAAAACAGTAGATGCTAGAATCTTTCCTGGAAGGTCTTAATATTTGTAAAAATGTTTA
This sequence comes from Chinchilla lanigera, assembly GCF_000276665.1. Taxonomy (NCBI): domain Eukaryota; kingdom Metazoa; phylum Chordata; class Mammalia; order Rodentia; family Chinchillidae; genus Chinchilla; species Chinchilla lanigera. The sequence goes on from NW_004955428.1 coordinate 7,560,694, forward strand.
CTAGCTTTTGGAATCTCTCTCAGGTTGCAGTGGAAAAGTGAATGGTTCTTAGAAGATTCACATGAAATCACAGATTTAAAATATACTTCAATGTCTAGTAACAATTATGAATGGAATATAAAAGTTTTGCCTTCACTTCTGACTTCTGAACTTTTCACAGGTCTCTGTATGAAACTAGCAAACTCTAAGCTGAAACTGTCAATGAGGAGACATTGGGAAACATATGTGCTCATCTTAGATGGAGATGTATGGTGCTAAACTGACAACAGGCAAAATCGAAGTCTGTAATGCTTCAAAAAGAGTCAGGTTCACAGGGTAACTAAACCTAGGCTGGTATTCCACTATTTGTTTTGTTTGTTTGTTTTGGTATCAGGAATCAAACTGAGGACCTTGCACTTTGGCAGGCAGGCGTTTGTGCCACTGAGCTACATCCCCAGGTGGTTTTCCTTTAGTCAGCTGGTTGTTGGGTAATTTTCATGAAATCTTAATTATATGTTGAGGAAGAAGACACAGTGGGGAAAAAAAAACAAGCAAATAACAAAACAGATGCAATATAGGATTCTGAACCATTGTTTATGCAACTTGTTTGTGTCTGCAGAAATGTAGTGGGCAAATCTTGGAAATGCCACTTCTACCCGAAATATTCTGGCTATAGAAGATTAAAATTGATTTTCAGAATTAAATTGTTGTTGCAAAATAAGTAGACTGTAGGAAAACGATGCAGATATTAAAAGTTAAAGTAGGTGCTATTCCCCTCGGATTTATTGCTGCTGGGGATCTCACCATGATACGCTGAAAAGAAGTGTTTGCCCACGCTTCCCGGGATGTTTTCGGAACTGTCACGATTCTTTGAGAATATTCCAAAATGTATGTCATCCTAAAGTGAGGAAGAAGTTTGTTCTTAATAGACTGCTTACACGGTACATAAAGTTTACTCTTTCTAGTTGAAAATATTTCCAAAGAATAATGATGTCTGTCTATTTGCTTCCTAAATTTCATACACCTTTCTCTCATCGGCAAAGGCTGAGTGGGAATCATATATGTAAGTGAATGCCACCATTAATGTAAAATATTACATGTCAATTAAATATATCTTTGATCTGTCAGCTTTATTTTTATATCACTCTATGCTTTTGTTACAAGAAATGAGTAATGATATTTTCAAAAATGTACATTCCTATTTTTCTGTATCTCTCAGTTTGGTGGAAGCACACTCAGTTAATCTTTATGACATTACCTTTTAAAAAACATATTAATAAGAACATGTCCATGAAAGTTAAAATTTATTAAATATTTAATACTCAAATTGTTAATTTGAAAGCTCCATAGAATAACTGTTATAACACAAAGATAGAGGCAGCTTTGATCTAAAATCAGAGAATATCAGCCAGGAAGACTAAACAGACAAATTAAAAGTTAAACACTTATGATGTTGAATCTTTGTTACTTCAAATTTTATGGCTTACTGTAATTCAGTTGTTATCTTGATGAGTTCAACAAATAAGCCAGCTATGCAACGTTTGTAAGATTCTCTGTTAGAGTCATAAATATTATTCACTAGAGAAAATATTTTATTCTTAATATTATTCAGGCAATTCACGTTTCTTGAGAAAGTCTGACAAGGGAGAGGGGAGTATCTGATGTTAAAAACATGTTAATTAGTAACTGATAATCAGACAGATGCTACCTTCTCTTGGAAATTTGGACTTTTGGAAAACCAAACTTAAGTTTGTTAGAAAGAATTTCATTCTGGAATGATCACAGCTTTCTTAAAAATGTAATTTAGAAATCTCAGAGACACATCCAATACAATAACTTCCAATACTGTAATTTTATTTTTCTTTTTAAAAAAGACATTGGCTGGGCATTGTGTTGCATACCTGCAGTCCCAGCACTGAGGAAGCCGAGAGAGGAGGAACAGCACGGGTTCGAGGCCAGCCTCGGCTACATAATGAAATCAAGGCCAGCCTGTACTACATGATGCAGCTCTCTTCCAAGAAAAACAAACTGTAAAAAAATTTTCAGAAGAAGAAAGTGATATAATGCCCTAATTAAGTGAACCATAAACATTACATAAAAGCATTTGCATGTTTACCAGTAACAAAATAGAAGACATCGTTCATGAAAGGTAACATTTAAAATATTGACATTTTCCTTTTATTAACAGTAGGCTTTTCTACAAAATAATAATTATTTTCAGTAATATTACCAAAACATAAGCACTTGCAAAAGGCTAACCTTTAAAACATAATATATACTGACACAGTTACAGTAGATTTTACATGGTTTTCTGAGAGACCAGTATCATCGAACAATATTATGTTATTTCTTTCTGCCTTCCAAGAATTCCTGACTTCTCTGCTAAAATGTAGAATTTATAAGGATTCAAAAAATAATAATCATAGTCATGTTTTACTTCAGGAATTTTTAAAAGGAAATGAAGTATTAATGGCACATAGTAATAATGTTTTACAAATTTATTCAAGAGGAGTGTGTGGTGTAAACACAAAGATGACCTGCAGTTTCCATCATTCCTCACATTGTCCAATAATGTGTCCTAACTGGTGGCAGCTTCTCACAGACACCCCTGGCTCTTTTCTGTCATGTACTGGGGCTGCAATAGTTTTAGAAAGGGAGGAAAAAGATGACACAAAAGGAAGTCACAGCAAAATGATAGAAGTTCATTCCCAGGCCATTTCTTTAAAACTTTCACATAACCAGAGCTTCTACCTGTGATTTAATGCATTTAAGCCAAGCTTTCCCTGGAGCTGGCCTTAAACTAGTGCAACCTGCTGAGGAAGGGTGAAAAGAATTGATCATTAGGCAATGTGATAAATGCTTTCAGGATGGTCTATGCAAACTTTTACTTAGGAATAAACTATGAAGAGATCAGAAATCTCTGGGTAATAAATCTTGTGTATGATATCTAATTAGCCATAAAAATCTATTGCTAAAACAAGAAAAAAATGCTGTGAATGTATTAATTATAATCTTCCAAAATAGTTTCTTTTCGCCAGTTATTGCTTGTAGTTGACTTAGTTAATTCTGAATCATAAAATATTCAAACCCATAGAGAAAATAATAAAGTCTCTCTCTGTCTGTCTCTGTCTGTCTCTGTCTCTCTCTCACTCTCTCAAATTTTGGGACTATTTTTCTTTCTAAGTAATGTAGTTTTCTTCAAATTTGCAAGGATATTTCGAGTATAATTCTATTCGTCATGGAATTATTCATTATCTGTAAGTCATTGTTACATAAAAAATGATTAAAATAAACACATATTTTATCAGAGAATTTACTCCTTTAAATGTTTACAATTGTCCCAGTGTTGTTTGATTTACTTTCCCCTGTTGAAACTGAACCAAAAATTAATATTGAAATTTTCATTTTTATTACCACATAAGAAAACACACTTGATTTATAATTTCTTCAATAAATGAACATGCTTAGAATAGATCTTTTTTTCTTTTCTGACCACATTTTTTTGTTCTAAAAAACAAAGAAAACAACACATCAGATACGCACACTGTGTCAAACACATCACATTATGGAAGGATGTTATATAGGCTCTCTCTTAGGCACTTCCTCCTTGCTGGGACAAAATACCCAATATCCGCAAGTTAAAGGAGGAAAGGTTTATTTTAGCTCACAGTCTGTAGAGGATCCATTATATAGGCCACTGGCTCTAAGACAGGGTGTTATAGCTGAGAAAAAATAGTTTATGGCATAGCAGAAGAGAGTCAGGGAACCTTTATTTCCCTCTTTCCCTTTATATTTCATACAGGCTACAAGCCTATTTGTTGGTGCCCAACACAACCAGCGTAGGTATTTCCCTTTTCAATAAACCCATCCATAGCTATGCCAAACCAATCAGTGGAGTAATCCAGTTATCACACCCTTAATCCAGAATCGACCACTCATGATCCAGCCACTTCAGAAAGCGGTGAAGTTTTAGGCAGACATCTGCCCTGCTTTTACCCGCCTTGCTCTGATAAACCTAATAGTCGCTCCTTTTTTTTCTTTTCTTTCCTTTTCTCTCTCTCTCACTTTTCAAAATTTGTGTCTATGGTATATAGCACTGGCTAATGAAATTTTAAGATATTAATTTTATTAGTTTTTTGTTGTTGTTGTTGTTTTCCGGTACTGGGAATTGAACTCATGAACTTGTGCTTGCCAGGCAGGCCCTGTGCCGTTGAGCCAAATCCCCAGCCCCAATTTTATTAATATTTAAGGAGTGGGCTACATGACCTTTTCATTTTGTAGGTCAGAATTCTAGTTTATATGTACATGTTTTTCTGAAGCCTCATGCAGTCATGTGGGGCTTTGGTAGGGTGATATGATTATGGGGCTTAGAGCTGATTTGCTGTTAAGCAAGGGGCCCTGCTGGGAAGAGGCAGGGCACTGGGGACCAGCCAGGAAGGATCATCTGCTTCCCAGCTCCTCCCTTCATGATATCTCTGGCCTTCCTGCCTACCCTGATGGGAGCGGCTCTCCTTGGCCCTTCCTTTGTGCCATTCAGTCCTGCTTTGCAGCTGGCCAACATCTAAAAACTGAGACTACTGAAACATGAGCCAAAATATCCCACTCTTTCTTACACTGGGAGTGTAAGTATGGTGTCTCATTAAGAAGTGACCAAGACAGACTCTCACAGTGTCTTTTTATTGTTTTTTTTTTTTTGTCTTTGCAAAAATCAAATATTTCTTGGCTGTTTGCAATACTCAGAATGTTGAATGTCCACCCAAAACTCGTATGCTAATGACTTGGTTCTCAAGATGTTATTATAATTAAGATACGGTGGACCTTTGGAGGAGGAGCCTTGTGAAAGAAAATTAAACTGTTTGGGGCATGTGCTTAGAGACGCTTGTGAGACTTCAGCTCCTTCTTTCCTCTTTTACATCCTAGACACAGAGAGAGCAATTTGCTTAGCCATGTGGCGCCTCTGTAGCGTCCAGCACGACAGATAGGCCTGATCATGCACTGGAACCTTTAACACTGTGAGCTGAGACTTTTCTCTGGCAAGTTAATTATCTTGGATATTTATTACAGCCATGAAACTCTATCTAACGTTCTGGTAATACATTCTAAAATGGAATGCTGGTTGAGAGGGACAAATTCCCTCCACTATGGTGTGTATTTACAGATTCTCAAAATTAAACATGTCAAATTAAAACTCAGGAAACTTAACAGCATATCTATAAAATTTATTTCATATGTATTTTTCTCTTTTTCCTCAGAAAAAAATATGCTTATAAAATTTATAAATATAGTGATCATGAAAACATAGTTTAGTATAGTTCAACCAAACAAAAGCTAGAAATTTTGAAGTTCCATGAAATGTTATATAAAGTTTCAGCTAGTTTTGAAAGATTTAAAGGAAAACAGCAAGTTCTTTTAGGGATTTTCCCACAGGACTAAGTATAACTGCTTGTTTATATTTATCAAATTTTCTTTTCTTTCATTGAAATGGTTTTCTCATTCTTAATAAATAAAATATATTTATTTCACTTTCTTCCAATTTTTTTTCAAAAATATATTTCATCCATGTGCTGAACACTTACTAAACTTGGATAGCAGGAACCAACATTTCTTCTTTCTGTGTCAAAATATATCCTACAATCCAAGATCCAATCAGCTAACCCATAAAAACAGAAAAACAAATCATTAATAAATTAGTTCTATCATGTAGCAAGGTGTTGACTTATTCATGACTTCATACACTTAAACCTGTATTATATTCAGTATGGGTGAAAGAAACTGGTCCTTCATTTTTAAATTTTATATAATTGGTGGAGTTCAAAATTTCTTTTTTTAATTTAACTTATAGCAGATTAAAACTATCCAAAAAATCCCAGCTAACCACTATAAAGCTATTTGGAGGTCAATGTAAAATAATTAAAATAAAATGAAAATTATAACAGAAAATCCTTCACTTCACAAGTGAAAATATGTAAACAACATAGCATACATTTCTACATATAAATATTCAGTGTAATTGATCTAAATTTCTAACTTCCTATAAGAGGAAGTAAATGTGATAAGATCACTATGTTTCTGCACACATTAGGCAAAATTTTGCTTTCTAAAGTTATAAAGAAAATTCTTCTTTGTGTTATTTTTAATTTTTTTTTTAAAAAAAAAACATTTGAACTCGCTTTATTCCTTTCTTCATGGTGCTTGACAAAATGATTTACCACTCCTTTACATTCAAGTAACCAACAGAGACAACTCTAAATTCTTAGGTGATTAGAATCAGTTCTAGTTTATGATCAATCATTGATCACCTTACTGGATCTGATTTTCTCTACTGGGGAGTGTCCTTCAAACACTGATGGACTGATTCCAGGGAAACTTTTCTAAAGGAAGATATTTTTCTAGAGCAGTTCTGCCAACACTGAGGCATAACTCCCTTATCCTCAAAAAGCAATGAAGTGACTTTTATATATTTTTGGTTTTTTCTCCATCTAGAAAAATAATCAGGATTTTGAAATTAAAACATAGACATACACACATCAAAATGAAGTTCTAGGCAGTATATCATTAAATATAATATGTTAGGAATATTTATTTGGTCTCTGATATGTTTTTCCCCCTGAATCTTGAAACAAACAGGAAAAGGTTATAATTAAAATGCATTTATTGAACACCAACATATGCTAATTCTGGATTTATTCCCATTGCATTCTAATTAAAATACTCCTTTTATCTTCAAAGGGAGAAGAAATCAGAGAAAAGGAGATCTTAATAAAATATTGAAATCATCATATTGGCACTCTATTGAATTATTTTTAATGCAAAGAGGAATATTTAATGATAATGAATGTTTAAGAAGAAAATATTGGGTCTTTCTGAGCTGTCATTTCTCTTCATGATTTGTTTCTGCTCTGTAAAACCCACTGATAGGTTGTGATTCTTAGATTATAACCCACATGGATTTGCTGTGCTGTTATGTAAGTCTTTTTTTTTTTAAATCAACTTTAAACAACCCAGAAGGACATAGCTTCACAAGACATAAAAAATTATGATTAGAGTCAAAGCTATCACCACAAAGACATCATTAACAACAGTGGGAATATATAAATAATTATGACCTAAGGATGATTATATTTTAGCACCAATTGAGCTGGTTTATAAGATAGATGTATAGAATTTTACTACAAGGAGGAACATTTCAGTAAATAGTTTCAAAAGCAAAACAGTGTAAATTCTGACTTTGATGTATCAATAGATAAAGATCAGTAAAAACTTTGATCTTTATGAAACTCTTTCACTTTGTTTTGGGGAGACAAACAGTATTTAAGGTAAATTTAGGGGATGTAGGTAACCATGTGCTTTTTTATTTTCAATTATTTTTAACTTTTAGTCTCAAAGAGGACTCATTTTCACAAATGAGTTATAATTTATAAAATAACCAGATATGATGAAGAGCATTTTAAGTCAGTGTCAACAGATGTAATGCAGATTCTTGAGGTTTATTGGGTGCTTGACTCTTTCTTTCCAGTCTGACCCAAACCAAGAACTCCCTTTGTCTTCTAATGGTTTGGCATAATTTAATTTTTAAAGTGTCTTTTGTTTTCTTATCCACCAATCTCATTGTGCATGGCATCACAAATGACACTTGGTGAGATTTTTCCTCTCCCGATTAAACCATCAATTAAACTGATAATTTCCTGTATTGTCTGCTGTCATTGATCCAGGCAATACTATTCAACACTTACCCAGTGTTTTTAATTTTTAATGAGGGTTTCTAAGAGACTCCATTATTAAACAAAATTACACTCTCAGATGACATTTGATCAATCCATACCTCTTTCTCTAAATTTGTTTCCTTATGAAGGATCTGATGTCATATCTCAGTATAAATAAACTGAATGGAAATGTGACTGCCTAATGGACTTGCTTTGGTTATTTTGTTTTCATAGTTAACTGCTTTGAAATATGGCTTTTGCATTCCACATTTTTCTTATTCATAAATGTATTCAGTTGAGAGTGTTTGACTCGTACTGTCCTGATATATTGCTGTGGGAGGAACTTTGAGCAAAATAACTGAAACAAAACTTTGTTGAAGAATCTCATGTCATCTTCCTGAATCAAAATGCTTGGTGCTTTTATCAGATATATAAAATGTAGGTATATTGATTTGTTTACATTAAATGCTTTCAAAAAATAGAGTCATGAATCACAAGATGATTAAAAACAGAAACTTTAATTAGCTATTGATATTTTTACATATCAGAGGTTACTAGAAAGAATATTGTACCCTAGATAAATATTAGCACCTTTCTTCTTGATATTTCCTCTAAGAGAAGTATCTGCCTTGTGTGTAAGAGTAAAGATCTATCCTTTTCAATAAAGTTGAAGCGTTTCCTATATGTCTCTAGAATTTCTGTTTCATTTAAAATTAAATGTAAATTTAATGTACATGTAAAATTTAAAACTAAACTAAATTTCTTAGTTCTAGATTTTGAGTTTTTTCTTAAAGATAAGTTTTTCTGTAAGAATCAACCACTGTACTATTGGGTGCATAAAATATTTACTTCCTACAATAACTGAAATTAGCCGACACATCTTCATATCTGTTTATTGGCATTTAGGGTGAAAGACCTCTTCCAGAGCAAAATATTATGTCATGATTAGAACTTGCAGTATTGAGACACTTTGGAAAATATATTGAAATAATTTTATAAGATATTTAAAGAATATTTACTTAAATAGTATAGAATTACTTATCAACATAATAACCAGGGATTAAACAGAGATATATCTTCACCTACATATGTAGGTCTTGCACCACACTTCATTTCCATTTTATTTCTGAATTTGTGTTCCTGTCTCTTAGCTATCAACTCTGCACACAGAAATTATGATGGTATGCTGATTCTATTTTCATTGAGGGCAAAATTTTATTTCTTGATGTGTTTCCCAGTTTTAGCATGTGTGTCTAGTGTTTAACTTTTCTTTTTGTGGTTCAGATAAAACTTCACTAATTCTAGTCAGATCTTCATTTTCATTTACACTGATTGGTACTTCTGCCTTTTTAAGGGAAAAAAAATATTCTTCAAGGGACATAGTTTTCTTTTTTAGTAACAAATGTGATATCTGGTGATTCTGTTCTCTAAGCTTATTTTGATAGAAGGGGCACTGATTTGCTCACTATTACTAACCAATTTCTTTTGCTTCTATTCTCATTAGTCTGGCCATAGAATTGAGGTATGCACTAATTTCTTTTCTGATTCTTTCTTATTCTACATTATTTTCTTTCCTATAATGAAAAATTTATGCTCCCAATATTTGGTTATTCACAGTTGAGAACAGTATCTAGCTCAGTGACACATAAAGTGTTAATAAATGCACGGTGGATTCAGTTTCTAAACTTGGATGGGAATGTGGCAATAGAATAGATGCGGGTCACTTGGCCAATCACTTTGGTAAAGGAAATCAGACTACTAATCATAAGATTAAAACAGTGAAGCAGATTTTAAGTCACAATGTTAAGAGACAAATTTAAAAGGCATTGTCAAAATTTTCAGATCAATTTTAAAAACTAAATATGAAATCAACAGTATTCAAACCATTGTTTCCAAGCTAATTTCTCTGTTTAGACAATGGTCTTAAAAATATCTGTGATTTAGTTTTAATGTTTTATTAAAAAATTCTGTCAAAAAGCACATTAAATCAAGAAATATCTTTAAAGTATTGACACTAGGGCTAGGCATATAGTTCAGTGGCAAAAGCACCTGCCTGGCAAGGGCAAAGTCCTGAGTTCGATTCCTGGTATCAAAAAAAAAAAAAAAAAAAAGAAGTAAAATATTGACACATATATAGCATACTTCAAAATTTGATAGAAATACTGAAAACAATTCCATTAACCAAAACAAAGTGAAAACAAAACACTTTTTTTAACCAGAAACACAAAGGGAAACAATAATATTGCAATTTTCACAAATAATAAACAGAATCATCATATATTCTTTGTAAAGCACATTTCCAAATAAATTTATTTCAGCTTTATTGTATTGATAGATACAAAAGTTACCTTTCTGCCATCTTCGTCATCAGACTTAAGAGCGCTCTTTTCCCCTTTAAGAGTTTCCTAATCATCACCATCCAATATTTTGAGGTGCTGCACTTCATGGATGGAAATGCCAGATATTGCTCTGTTTCTTCTTCTTTTGACCCTTACTAATGAATAAAACAAAAATGAAGGGAAATGACATGTTCAACTTATTTATTTGTTTATTGGTACCAGGAATCAAACTCAGGACATCGCGTTTGCCAGGCAGGTGCTGAGCCTCTGGTCTCTATGGCCGTCCCTCATTTATTCTTAAAATAACTATATTACTAAAATAAAATCGCAATCTTCATGTATTATATAGAAATTTGGTAGTTATTTAAAACCTAAAATGTGAATTTAGTACTTCATATGATTATTGTATCTTCTAGTGGAAAAAAGAAAATATTTTCTGTCTGTCATCCATCAGTTATTATGATCTCTAGAAAAGCTTTGTCCAGTACAAATATTCACACAAAAAAATACATACACTATGTATCATTAAAGTGTGTGTATATACTACTACTTAGATGTTAATATTAGTAAAGTGATACATGTACTTTCTGTGTGCTAATAAAGAATATAGTATATATAAGCATAGAGTACGAATATTATGTAAACAACAAACTACATGACTATCATAAATAATTATGACAATGTGCATATTACTTTTCTTCATACTAGTTTTGATCAAATATATTTGTGTATACTCTGGTAAACAAAGAATAATAGTTCTAGATATGAGATTTCTATTCACATATATAAACTGAATAAAGTTTCTGATGTATTTCACTTATAAGATCAATTAACCACTATCAGAGTTCTATTTGTTTCAACCTATTTTTTTTTTTTTTTTGCTTAAAATATCCCTGGACTTTGATAAACATGGCCCTGTTTTGACTGGTGATCATTGGTTGCAGTGTGACCTCCTGTTACTCTAGGGTTTAACAACTATCATATAATTTAAGAAGCCTATTTTTCAGCCTGCATGCAGGGAAAGAATTTAGACATAAGGAAAGCATATCATATATTTTTGAAGGTAAAAGTAGTTTTCTACTAATATATATAGTCACAACCATTGGTAATTCCTATCATTTTCTTTTGAAACCCTGTATCATCTTTATTGTTTTCCTTTGTTTTGTTTTCCTTTGTTTTGTTTTTGTTTATGCTGTTGTTATTTTATTATTTTTTATTTTCTTTAAAATAAAAAAATATGTAAAGCACTGCTAGTACATGAAGCTGGAAAGCAAAGAAGATCAGAGCATGAAAATCTCAAATACTATCTTAAAAATAGTTAAAATCCTTCAAATTTGAGATTCATATATACGTGTTCTTAATGTCAAGTATAGTAGAAGAAAAATTTTTCTTACTTTTCTACTCAGAATAAGAAGAGTCCCATGAATGGGGCATGGTGGTACATACCTAAAATCCTAGCACTCCAGAGGCTGAGGCAGGAGATTCTTGAGAGTTCGAAGCCAGCCTGGTCACAAAGGGAGCTGAAGGCCAGCCTGAACTGCATAGCAGCACCCTGTCACAAGAAGATTAAAAAAAAAAAAAAAAAGAAGAATCTCAGGAAATAAATACTAGATGGGAGCAAATAAACTTATGAAATACTCAGATATGTTACATTAATTTCTGCTAACAATAACTCTTCATATAAGTCCCAGAATTATAAAAATGCATACTTTTTACAGGTAAAATGAACACACTTTAGGCTTTTCATGGATCTCTAATCCTCTACAGAAGCAAACTCTGAAAATTAAGATTGACAATATTAATGCTCAGTACAAAATGGATATTAACTGTAAAATGCCTATTATGATCTGAATATTTTGCATATGGAGAATTTCATAAACATTTATAATTCAGTAAAATGTAAGTGAATTTTCACTTTTACACCCATAGTATATATTGAGTGCATTTTTATCATATACAAAGAGCAGTTATGTAATTGTATACACAGAATCTATAGCAAACACATAGTCAAAATCACTAACCCGTTGTTTATTCTGAAAATAGCCTATTACTACTGCTTGATGGACAGCAATTTTCATATAATTAGCTTCTGAATTAAAAACAATGTGTTCTTGGTAAAATTGGTTCCAGGCACAAGAACAGGAGAAGGAATATTTCTGTAAGACAGACTATGGCCTGTGACAGAACATAAGAACTGCAATTTAGGTTAATATTTAGAATTCATGATTTATACTGACTTAAGTGCCTTGTCTTATGACATTCCACTTCCCTAACTTACATTTCAGGGGATCGTTGAATGGTTTGCTATTCTCTCCATGACTGCATCCGTTACATGTGGCTGGAAGCATATTTCAAAGACCAGTTAGGCTGAAACTCAGTCATAATAAAATTTGCCTCAGATTTATGGTTTGAGCAAATTAATTTTTGACTTATTATTTCAATAGATTTTGCTCTAATTTTCCAAATAAAGGTGCTTTAGGTAGAATACTTCGCTAGCAACACTAACATTTAAATACAGTTCTCACTTGATTGAAGGCTCATAGTATTGGAGAGGTTATGGCTAGTTTGTCCGCACAAGCATCATTCCTTTACTCTCTTCTGGATTACAAGTGGAAGTATGAATGGAGTGAAATGAAATAAATATGGAATATTATCAACTGTTATTTGCATTCAACTATGTGCTTTCACATGTTTGCATTTATTATCAAATGATTGCATCTTACTAACATCTGAAATAGATACAATGTCATGCAAAGTCAGAGCATTTATCACAAGAGGCAAGCAGACGCCCTCTACAGACAGTGCTTGCTTGTGAACATGAGAAACCCAGTATGATTATTGGATTCAGCGCTTTGCAATTGGGAATTCTTGCAATGTTATCAGTGCCTGCATGTATGCTTCTTATGTGGTTAAAAATTATAGAATAAAGTGTTCTAGTAACAATACAAAAAATGACAAAATTAGTATCAAATACAAGCAAAGCTTTTGTAAATAAGGAGTGGTAGAGGGTTTGCAAAGTAAAGTAACAGAAAAGAACAGAAAGGAAAGACAAGAAAAAAGAAAATAACTTTTAAAAAAGTAACAATACGGGGCTGGGGATTTAGCTCAGCGGCACAGTGCTTGCTTGGCAAGTGCAAGGTCATAAGTTCGATTCTTGGTACGGGAAGAAAAATAAACAACAGCAAAAAGTAACAATACAATGGTAACTGAATGAGAGTTTCCAGATGATGTGTAATCTTCTTAGTCTTCTAATTTCAAAGCTCTTAACATCATTATTATACTATCATTCATATTTAGAAGTATCGGGGCTGGGGATTTAGCTCAGGGGCACAGCGCCTGCCTGGCAAGCAAAAGGTTGTGAGTTTGATTCCCAGTACGGAAAAAAAACAAAAAAACAAAAAAAAAAAACAACATGTATTTAGAAGTATCTAAATTTAGGGGCTTATCCCACTGCCTAATATTCTTTATCTAATACTGGAATTTGTCCAGGGATATAGCTCAGCGGCACAGCACATGCCTAGCAAGCACAAAGTCCTGAGTTCAATTTCGGGTACCTTCCCCCCAAAAATAATACTGGATTTTCATTTCGTAATTCAAACAATCTTTGCATAGACCAAATTTACTTAATCTACTTCAATCAATTTCAAGTGAATTAATTATTGTAGAGTAGTGAGTTCTAAACAATACTAACCAACATTTAAAATATGTTTTTATAAATTGTTATCTGATTGAACATATCCCATGCATGGATTATGTAATACTTTATATAGTTAAACACTTTGGGTTAATATAAATCCTATATACTTGCAATATTTTATTTTGCATAAAGTGCATAGGTGTTTGTATGTACTAGGAATATTCTAAGAGCTTTGTGATTAGTACTAGATTTAATATTCAACCCATTTCCTTCTTCTTTATTTTTTTTTCCTGGTATCGGAAATCGAGCTCACGACCTTGCGCTTGCCAGGCAGGCACTGTGCCACTGAGCTAAATCTCCAGCCCTCAACCCATTTTCTATTTAAATATTTCTTCTCATTGCTCCTTTTCTACTCAAATACTTTTTTCTCTCTGATTGGAATATTTCTCCTAAATCATATCAAGAAGCAAGCAATTCTCATATTTTATGTTGCTTCTGTTCTCTTGAATTGATCACCACATAATTTGGACTTAATTAAGAATTCCAAAATTTACAATAATTGATTTCATATGACACAGAATGAGCCTGATTTGATTTATTCAAGGAAATAAAGCTAATGAAACTTTCCATTTATAGGAGTATTAATATGAACATAAGCTAATGGAAATATGCTGGATATCATGCTGCCAATTTATCTGTGAAAATAGCTAACACAATATAGTTTGAATTTTATAGAGAACTAGTTAACCTCAATTAACTGAGTTAATGATGTAATGTGTAGTTGTACTATGTACATTTTAGTGGAGCATTCAGTAACACACAAAAAGACATTTGATACACATCCATATACCATATGCACAAGCATAAATATGTAGAGAAAGTCAGTGATGGATACATAGAGATAATGTCAGTGGTTTATATGTGTGCATACACTGACTAAAATAGGAATAAAAAAAATTACAACGTTAAAAGCAATAAAACTTCCTCTAACTTTTACTTTACCTAGGGAGAAAAAAAAATAGTATGTCTTCTTTTTAAAAGAAATTAGTTTAAACACAGCTATTATTTGGTAAGATCACAGCATGTGCATTAGATGTTAGTGAATTAGTATAACTTAATTAGCTAAATATGTTTTAAATGTTTGTCATTATGAAGGAATTCTTGTATACTGATTTCGAAGCTTGATAGACATAATTTTAACAGTCTGAATAATTAAAAGATTGTTATGTATTTTAGTCACTTCACTGAAGAAATGTAAATTTTAAGTCTTCTGTAACAGCTTCATTTGGGAAACTTGTAAGCAATTATTTTAAAATATGTGTTAAGCATGCTCAATATCCAAACATTTTACACAGGTAATATTTCAAGCTTTTAGTAAATACTGCATTTTATAAGTACTATAAATAATTACTTCCGGTTATGAGAAGCATTTGAACTCATTTTTGTTATTTTAATTATTTAATATTTTCCAAACTCAAAGCCAGATGCATAAATATTGAATAAAATATAATTCAATCTACAGTAACTTCTGATTTTTTAGTATTCTCTTTAACTGATTCATGTTAAACAAGTATTTCTCTACGGAGTTTTTTTCCTACTTTTCATACATCATGTGTTAAACAGACTGATAGCACAAACTGTATGGAGATTCTTAAAAATTTTAAACAAAACTAGTTCATCATGAATAATTTTAACACAGTAGGAGACTAAGGCATTCAAAATTCCTAAACTTACACACAAACGATATTTTTCTATATTTTTCAAATAAGCATAGTAGAGTTAGGTGCCACATAACAAGGTGCTGGTCAAGAACAGCTTGCCTGCAGGATGACAGTCTCATAAAATTATAATGGAGTTGAAAAATTCCCAACAACATCCTAGCTGTCAAATTATTGTAACACATTCCACACATGTAAACACATTCATTGTACTGCCAACCAAATAAAAATATAGAACATACAAATAAGTACACAACATTCTACATATTTAAAAATGCCTCACTTTTTTTGTTTATCACATCTCTTGATTGCACTTGACCTACACAATCATAGTAAGTATACAATATGAGCGTGTAAGTATACTCTATGAGGAAAATACAATGACAAAGTTCTAGTCATATATTTCTCAAAAGAGAGACCCATTATTAGGCTGCGCATGATTTAAGCTTATTGTAAAATTTTTCAACTTTTCTTTGAGGACTATATATACATATACATATACATATATATATGCACATGTGTGTGTGTATTTGTGTGTATAAAAATAGTAAGGGTCTCATATTCTCATTCTGTTGTAAATAAAACATTTCTCATGTCAAATATTTAATAATACCATTTGTATACACCAACCTCTATGGAACTAAATATGAGATAAGATATCTATTCTGCTTATTCACTTACTAAATTACCCTTAATTGGTTATATCTAATAAGTGAGAGAACATACATGTGGAAGAAAAGGGACATTACAAAACATAATATATTATAATTTTTTTAAAAATAT
>NW_004955428.1:7576952-7578829 GCF_000276665.1 Chinchilla lanigera
TTTGGTTTTTCTCCGGTACCGGGAACCGAACTCACGACCTTGCGCTTGCCAGGCAGGCGCTTTTGCCGCTGAGCTAAATCCCCAGCCCCAAAACATAATATATTTTAATTTTTTTAAAAATATGTAATTTTCTATGTCACTTTATCAAAAATCCTAATCTTTTTATGGAAAATGTAAAACCAAATTTGCATAACAAAATAATAGGGGAATAACAATAGCTAATACATTGCATATCATTATATTTAATGTACTTATTCACAGTAAAAGATATGGGTATTGTTACGGTTTGTGTCTATATGTCCCCCCAAAGCTGCACGCAATCATGGAGCAGGATTTTAGAGTTTATGATTGACCCATGGTCCAATGCTGGGATTGTGGGTGTGAGTGCTACATCAGCCCTGGGGAGGATAGCTTGCATGTGTAAGGGAGAGAAAGAGGCTGCTTGCTTCCATTCCTCCTTTTGGCCCTTGTTGCTTTTGCTGTCTTCTGCCACCATGAATGGTTGCCCTCTGCCATGTGCCACTCTGCCTTGCAGCCAGCCGAGTATGGACTGAAGCCTCCACAAACTGTAAGCTAAATAAACCTTTCCTTCCTTAATTTTGGGCAGCAGGTATTCTGTCTCAGCAACTAGAGAAAAGACAGAATTTGGTACCAGAAGAATAGGGCTGTTGCTGTGACTGTCCCTGACCATGTGGTTCAAAAGCCTTTGGAAATAGCTTGTAGGAAGAGTTTGGAAAGGTTTGTAGATGTTGCTTGAGAGTAGAGCTGGAACATTTTTGGATATTCTGTATGGAAGATTTTCATCAGAGTTCAGAAGGCCAGAAGGCTGATAGAAATCCTGTTGGTAAAGACGGTTCAGGAGGTTTCTGCTGGGAAGAAGGGCTGTATTGGTTGTTGAACTGCAGATGACATATGCCTAACAAATACTAAAAAGTATTTATGGAATAAATATATTCTAATGTTTCATTTTAAAGGGACACTTTTCTGCATTATACACATACATACCTTTTATTATGAAGCATTGAATATATGAGGTTGAATTATGTTTGTCATTTGCTATTTTTCACACACATAAACCAGGAAAAATGTAAACTTAATAACTACAATCTTTTCAACCTGCCTTTCCTGAACTTTGTCTTAAAGTAATTTATGTGGAGATTTAGACATTTAGAAATAAGTAGTAGCTATATTCTTTAGTGTCTATATACAATATGTATGTGCATATATTTAGTGAAAGATAGGTTTATTTCATTTAATAACACTATAAACAATTTAAAAATAGCTCTAAATGTGCAATATTTAATATCTCAGAAGGTATTATATTGACCATGGAAATTTTCTTAACTGTCCTATACATTAGCTGTAGCTTGATAATAATGAATATAAATCTCCATTTATCCTTAAACTTTAAGCATGTAGTAATTTCATATACAATTAAGAAAGTATTTTACAACATATTAAATGATTTTATGTCTGAAAATGTCCTTTTAGATGTATGATTATGATGTTTCAGATTGAGAAAATGAAGTAAAAATCTGTTGTAATAAATGTATTAAATTTATGCTTCAGCATTCATTAAATTTATATTAATAACTTCAATCTAAAGTTGCTTTATGCATCAAATCATCTATAAATCTTTATTTCTAAAATTTCAATTTATTTTTGGTATTTTTGCTTTGCTTTAGAAAAATTCTCTTTCAAAGCTTTAATTTTAATTTCTTTAAAAAATTAGACAATTATACAGTGATTTAACAGTAATGGTATTATCCTTAATTTGTGCTATTTTCTTGGAGAATTTCATTTATTATTTGATAGTTTCAGTATATTTCATAGAATATTAAAATAAGTATGAAAATTCTCTAAAACAGTGAATAAAT
>NW_004955428.1:7578929-7656183 GCF_000276665.1 Chinchilla lanigera
ATTCATATATATATAGTTATACATGTCAATCAAAGAGAACGGCTCAAAATATATTTATTCAGTCTTATATCTAAAGTTTGAAATATAAGGTAGAAAAGAAATTCTATGGTTTTGTAGTTCCTTTTCATCAAAAAAAATCAAATGACTTTACACAAAAGCTCTTTTGCATCTTATATTTCCACATAGGGACTTACAATTCTTTTAAAATAAGAATTGGAGATTCCTCAAAAACCTAGGATTAGAGTTCTCATTCGACCCAACTATTCTCCTTCTGGGCATTTTTACAGAAGAATTGAAAACATACCACAGCAGTATATGTGCACCATATTTATAGCAGCATAATAGCTAGAACGCAAACACCCATCAACCAAGGAACAAGGAATAGATAAAAAAGATATGGTACTTTTATACAATGCATTGCTACTCAGACATAAAGAAAAATGAACTCAAGTCTTTTATAGGTAAATGGACGCAACTAGAGACCATACTTATAAATGAAATAAATCAGCCTCACATGTGTGAACATCGTATTGTCTCCACAGTACAAGAAATTGAAAGAGTAAATAAGATCCAAAAGGTATAATAGATATTGTGAAAGCGAAAGAAATTGCTTAAAGGGAAAAGGAGATGGTGCTGGGATAAAAATAGGAAGTGAAAATTAAAAATTAAAAAAGAAAAAAATGTGTATATACACACACATACAGTATAGCTAAGACAATTGTCCTACTAATTTCTATTAGATCAATGAAAAGAACAGTGTTTATACTGCATGATCAATTTTACATGCCTATATCTGGTAATCTGAGCAACTACTTTGAATAAAACAATTTGCAGTATAATAACCATTGTTAATTTCCTATCATCTTGTTTTGAAATTCTGTATTGATTTTTTCTCTCTTTAAAATAAAAAAGAATTAGTTTTAATTATCATTAAAACATGATAACACATCACAAAATATATTCAGTTGACGCATGTAATAATTTGACTTTGTATTTTCTTGTCTAAATTTTATTTTCTATAATGTCATCACATGTGAATATGCTGAGTGCTGGTTTGCTACATTTCTCAATCTAAGAAATTTTGCATTCACCAAAGGCTATCCTATATTTTAGAGTGAAATTCCAAATATATGAAATATATTCCAAAGAATTGTATTATTATGATGGTTGTTCTTAATTATGATTTCTATAACTTGCCCAAATTTTGGTTCTGTGACAAGATTTTTTTTATCATTTCAATACAATGAAGACAACCCTTAGATGGTTTTAGAGATTATATATAAAATAAAGAGATTCAAAACACTTTTCACCTTCAATGTATAGAAAACATTTAAAATATTATTCTATTGAAATTAGATGGAAGTTGATTCTGCTGTAATTTATCATCATTTCTACAATAATATCATATATTATGTTGCAGTATACATTATATTACATTGCAATGATACATACAATTGTAATATATATGAAAAAGAAATCAGATCTTCAGAAACAAAATTCTAGTTAGTAAATAGCCTTCCAAGATGCTTAAAAAACTTTCTTCAATAATTTTCCTCCATCTTCACAGGGTAGAATTTTTTTTTATTATATAATGGAAGCAATTCACATTTTCTAAGTAGAAACAACATAAGGTACTGTTATGTGCAGAGTTGTATCCACTAAAATTTACATGTTGAAGCTGTCAAATTTCCACTACCTGAGAATTTCTCTGTGTCTGCGCATAGGACCTTTTAATAGATATTTTAATGCCAATGAGGACATCCCAGTGAAACCTAGTCCAATTTGACTGATCCAATAGGAAGAGAATAAGACATGGAGAGAGACGCACAGGATGCCTTTGCACAGAGGAACGACCGTGAAGACAAAGGACTGTGATCATTTATAATCTAAGAAGAGAAGCATCAGGAGAACCCCGCTGGGAATCTTCCTGAAGATTTCACTTCTGCATTATGGCTCTCTAAGAAACAATATTTTGTTGTTTAAGCTCTGCAGTCTGTGGTATTTTGTATGCCAGCTTCATTGAACACTTATAAAATTTTCTTTTTTATGAGAATAATAGAAACTATAAATTTATTATATTTCTGCAGCTATAATTCCAAGATGCTCCACTACTTAGAAGCTATTACTAGAATTTTGGCACAGGGTTATATGGAATTAATCCTGATATTCTCATGAAAATCAATTCATCTATATTGTAGAGGATTATTAATCAGATCATGTTCCAAAGGTAAACATTTCCCTAGCAGTTTTGAATTTCTTATCTACAATTTTATTAAGGTGTTTTGTATCTAACAAGAATATTACCATTGTTATTGTTTCAGATATTATACTCAGGATATTGTACTTCTGAAGTAAAATGATATGGTGTATTGCCCAACACAATAAAATGTGAAGAGTTCATGAAGTGAATTATAAAAGATAAGATAAAAAAGACCAAGGTTTAGCTAAGTGTGGTAAATAACTTTAAATATAACTTAGGGCCAAATCATTTTACACTGAATCTCTGTACAAATACATACTCTAAACATTTGCTTCAACTTAAATATAAGAACTTGTAAAATCATGTTTATTTATAAACTTTCATATACTACTACTATTTCTGAGTGAATGTTGTGGATTTTGAAATAAAGTTCTTCAGCAACTTTCAAGACTTCTCACACATTTTTGAAAAACATTTTTAAAGGATAAAGAAAATGAAACATGTTTATTCACTGCTTTATTTAATGAATACAATTCAATATGTTTTAGTTAGTATTTCTGTCTATTCCTCCATGAAGCTCAGGACTACAAATTTTCTCACTTGATTGGCAGTGGTAGTAGTTTTCATTTATATAATAAGTGTTCTCTCCTTCATCAGAATTGATTCTGGGCAAGAAAGGAATCTCATTGATTTTGATTCAAAATGGTGGTAAAATGGAAAAAAGTATCCCATAGATTAAAACATTTTAAAATAATTTGTCTTAAATCAAGTATATCTCACTATGGTGGGTACTTTAGAAGACAGCAGTTCTATTATTTGCTGTCTAAATATTTTAAGAAGATGTAATAAAATATAATACAAGCAGATAGATTCCTTGTCTCATTTATGTTTCAGACTATTTATTTAATCTCTCCTTGTAACAGCCAAAATCAGTCATTCACAATAGTTCGATTCCTTCCTTCCATCCTTAATTCTTCATGTTTCTTTCTTCTTTTAATTTTGTATCATGCTTAATTGATTAATGACAAATTCATCAAAGGAAAAGTAAGGCAAATAATTTTTTCCTTGGTCTCATGGGTAGTCTACCGCTGTTCCTGTGGCTCAGGAATTTTCTCAGACAATATCCAAGCATTTACAGAAATGTAAAGAATGTATTATCGAACATTAAGGCTCTATGTTTGACATTCAAATTATGAGTTACATTGCTACCTTTCTTTTCAGTTAAGAGATGTTCTTTATTGATTTCTCCTGATGTCCAGGTAGGGATTTTTATTTGAATGCCAGATTAAGCAGAAGCTTTTAAACATACTGCATTTAGGACAAATCCGAATTTTGGTCAATTAGGTCAGTCAGAAGAACAGAGCTCCTTGTAGAAAGGAAATCAAATCACTTACATTGTTCACTTGTTTAGTAAAGATCTGCCATTCACTTAAAGAAAATATTATATAAAAATCCATACAGGTATGATTGGATTGTCTCAATAAGCCTATTGAAAATTAAAAATATGAATCAAACATCTTTGAATACTTTAAGCTACTTAATCTCAGTTTAACCAGAATATGGGCTGTCTGCCCTGCTCATCCTGTGTCTCATTTGGACCACTGTCCAACATCATCAGAGAATATTTCACTAGTATAACCAGCCCTGGGAAAATTAATATTCAAAATTTAAAGTTAGGTTTCTACTAAATTTATGTCATTTCAATATTAGAAGTCAAACCACAAAAAGTTTGAATTTGTTTTATTATGTTTAAAATAGTGATGCCAAGATAAATTTGCAGCAAGTTTTATTCATGCTTAATTGTCATGCTTAATTGATTAATGATAAATTCATCAAAGGAAAAGTAAGACAAATTATTTTGGCAAGGATAAATTTGTACCTTTTCTCTGAATATGTCCAAAAGAAAACATTGTGAAAAAATTTAAGCAAACAAGATTATCTTTAAATTTTTCAAATAAATAATATTGAATCAAGTTTTCAAAAAAGAAATTGGAACAAGTGGGCATGACATAATAAACATCTGTGACATTAGTAATGGTGTTAATGTGCATGAATCTGGTTTGAGTTTTCTGCTTATCCTTGGACTAGACACTGGTCACTGTAGATAGGTCCGTAGGCCCACACCTGTGGTCAGAGTGCAGCGATAGTTCTACCCAAAATATGTGGCAGCCCTTGAGGGAGGAAAGGTTTTTGAAAAAGAAGGAGCAATACTTAAAAAGTATGAAGCAAACTGTGTTGGGAAAAACATTCATATTTGTACTTATATATAAATTTTGAAATAGGAATGATTAATTCACTCTGAAAGTGAGTATAATTCTAAATGTGTATAGTTCAACTGTTTTCCAATATAAATCAAATGAAATAAAGGTAGATAATGCTGTGTATTTTGTATTCTTACTGGAGCTTAAGTATATGTCTTTTTCCAATTTGATAGCTATTTTCTTCTAAAATTACTTGTGTATATTTTAGTTTACTTTTAAAAATGATAGCTACTATATTTGAGCCTTTAATAGTTACTAATGTTCTAAAATCTCCAGTTCATAGGCATCATGCCATGTAACCAGAACAGCAAATCTATGAGTAATTGAAATACTGACATCAGTGCTTTAAATGTACATAGTGAAGTATAAATATTAAAAATTTGATTCTAGCCACCAATCAAGGTAAACAAAAAGGCTGGGGATATAGCTCAGTGGTATAAGCGCTTGCCTGGCAAGTCTGAGGTCATGAGTTTGATTCCCAGTACCAAAAAAACAAAACAAAAAAACCCACATAAACATTTCATAATCATTTAGATTATTTTTCATACTGTCATCATAACCTCTTTCTCAAAAATTTATTCTGTTTCAATGTCTTAACATTATAACATACTTTTCCATAAAAAAACTGTGTACTTCAATTACAGCTAATACATTCTAACTTTCACAGAAATAAAATTCTTCCTAACAGACTTAACTTTATCATGTTAATTGTTATAATAATTCACTGTGTTTCCATATTCCAAATTTTGGATAAATTATTATTGAATGCAAAATGCAATATTATATCATAAATACTTTACTTAATGAGAACAAAGGACAGATATGATGAATATTTCAATAAAAGAAGACATTTGTGTTTCCCACTGTTGCTTTTAGTGACCTGTACAGTTGACAAGTAGGAGTAATGTAATACAGTGCAATTCCTAGTGCATGATGTATGTGAACTCATTGAAGGCCAGAGCAAAAAAACTGAAAAATCAGAGCAATGTTAGGAAAGAGGATGTAGAGGGTAGCATCTGGTAATAGCTTTATTTCCAAGAACTTTTGGATGAGTTTCCTTTGAATTGTCTTCATGTTTCCTTGAGGATTATCCAGTATAAAAATTGCTGTTATAATGATCTTATTTAGTCAGATGGTGTCTTAGATACTGTTCTTGTTGCTGAAACAAAATACCCAACATCCAAAGTTACAAGGGGAAAAGTTTATTTAGCTCACAGTTTATAGAGATTTCTGTCCATCATTGATCTGGCGTAAGGCAGGATGACGTGGCAGACAAGTATTGTGGAGGACAAGCAACTCACAAAGGGAAAAAGGTAACAAAGCAACAAAGGATGACCACAGCTCTCTCTATCTTTTATATCATATCCAGGCTACTTTGGGTGGGTACTGCTCCTCCCTTAACCTTAGTGCCCTTTAAGCTAGCACCGCACAATGAATCCATCCCAGTGTGACACACTCTAGATCCACTCACTTCCGAGAATGCTTCATCTAAGACTGTATGAGGCTTTGGTGGATATCTAGATACAAGCATTAACAGATGAGGAAACAGAGGAAGAAATCAGGAAAATTTCCCAAGAAAAAAAATACTTGAACAGTGTAACTACCATTTGAATTAGGATCTATCTAACTACCATAGTTAACCACTAACATACCTTCCTCATTGCATAGCTTCATTGTGTGTAACTAATAATGCTACTATAACTCAGACTGTGCCAAAAGAGATTAAGGACTTGTAATAGTAGGACAACACTTTGAGAAAGAATGCTTCATGTTTGCTTCTAAAAGAAAAGAGTGAAATAATTACAACTAACTTCAAAGAGATAGATGTGGCTGTCAGAATGAGTGCATTAGTTCTCTTTAAGACACATTTCCTTTTGTTATTAAACAAGAGCAACAGTAATTATCACAAAATTATATCCACAGACATGAATATACAAGGACACATCCATTTCAGTTCTTCTTTATTCAAAATGTAGCACAGGCAAAGATGTGAATATATATACATGCTTCAGTTCCTAAGAAGAAAGAAGAAGAGAATGGGGAACTGTCTTTAATATTTCACTTTAATCCCTTTTGTTTTAATATTTTACCATCATAAAAAATGTAATAACCACAGTGGCCATTTTGATTTCTTGTCTGGGCTTGCCGTTTAATAAATACAGATACAGTATACAAACTGAAAAGTGCACAACCTTTAAGCTTTGCGGTCATAGAGCATTCCCTGCAAGACCATTAATGTGAAGAGTGAGGTAATTAAAGTTGCGGGTCTATGGCAAAGGTTAAATTCTCCAAAGCCCTGAGAATTATTAATGAGCACTTGGGCAACCTACCAGTGCAACGTTGAGACAAGAGGCAGAGACCCAGGATGATGCCAGATTAATGGAGCAGCATTAGGAAAGCCAGGGGATTTATCACATTGTGGACAAATAAAAAGTCATTAGGTGTATTGTGTAAGAAGGACAATAATACAGACTGCAAGAAACCTGGAAACATAGATATGAATAGCAATGAATGATGTGGCATAGTAGTATATTTTACATGTCCATTAGCACAAATTTAATGCAGGCTACTGGGAATGAAGCACCATGCAGGAGTCACAGCTACAAAGTCTGTCAGCACAAAGACCTTTGTCTAGAAGAAAGACCAAATTAGAAAGCAAAGAACAACTGAAGGGTGCATTTTAGATAGGCTATGCAAACTTGTGTATCAAGATTAGTTTGTTTTTGCAGTGGTGTTCTGTGTGGAGAAGGACATACCTTAGCTACTGTTTTGTGTATTGACTGATGCCTGACAAAGCCGTGGTTGTTGGGTTCTGGAGGAAGTCTAGCATAAGCATTTTAAGCCCTGGGGTCAATACTAGATGCTTTGCGGAAATATGCGTGAAGATAGATAACATGATGGCTTACTGGTCAGGTCTCATTCCTATGATAATTGAGTCTCATTGTCCTTGCTAAAACAGTTGATATCCTCCAATTCCGCTGTGGTGGGTTGATTCTGAATACAAGGTTACTGAACATGGTAATGAGGGCTTAGTCCTAGAGGCTACTAGCACCTGATCACAAGATTTTGCCTCTCTTGGTTTGATTTATTCTTACTTTTCTTATACACCTGCAAACACCTAGTTCAGAAGACCTGTTCACCCTGGACAGGGATGGATAAGTTTCCCGACAGTTCTGAAAATTTTAGATTGAATTGTACTAGATGTGAGAACAAATGGGCTTTCTGTATGAAAACTTTGTGCAAAATTTCAGAAATGTGAAACTCATGTCACGGCTGAGAAATTACAAACAGCATGATATGGTTGGAGTGAAAAGAGTTATACTAAAATAATGCATTGTGTTAATTAAATTAGCTAATTAAATGGTGGGCTTTATTAATTTGTTAATCTGTTATTAAGAATCAGCCATGAATTATAGGTATAAGTCACATAAAAATTCTCGTCTCCAGTTTATCCAAAGGGATGAGCTATGTGCGCCCATTATAGCTCATCTCACAACATTTATGTGCAATACATGTGTAACAGCAAAAACCAGGCTGAACGCCATAGAAGACTGAACAACTACTTAGGGTAAACAGAGTTTATTGAATTTCAGCCTAGCCACTGTGCATCTCCCAACTAACAATTCGGGAAACGCCGGCACCTGCTAGTTCTAATTCAGATCTTAAATAGGTTTTGGATTTCCATGGTTACAAACTGGGTTGATACATTTGCAAGTGGCCATGTGGTTTTCTCTCATCCTGTGGGACCACAGGTCAGTTGCTGGTCACATGTCAAACCATGACAGATGTTTCTCCCATCATGTTCTGTTTGTTTCCCTTTTTACAACTTATACATTCCTTTAGGGTTACAATGTTTACCTAGGGCCAGGGAAAAGGGATGAAACTACCCAGGCAGGGTAAAAGATAGTTATCTAGGCGTGGGTGTTCCTTATGTCGGGGAGACATTCCTGGGTAAAGTTAGAGCTCTTACAATGTCCCAGGAGACTTCCCAAGATTAGGCCTTTACTAGAACTATTTTATCTAAAATAATATGCTAGGATACACTGTCCTCTACACTTACACATATGTACTCCTCTAAGACAAATTTCTTGTTTCCAAAATGTATATTCAAAATTCACGTGCTTCTAGAAGTTTGTGTCTCTCTATATGGAGTAATGGCCTGGGCCTATTTCAAGTAACAGACTTACTTTAGTCAACTTTTATCTGATTTCTTCCTTTTACCTTGTTAAAAGAACAAAACCCAAGAGTTTATAATTGTATATATTTTAGTGTCTGTGCTTATTCGTTTGGATAACAATAAAGACATATAGAGAAAAATGATGAAAGAAGCCCTTGAAATCACTGGCATGAGACTGGACGAATAGCACACAGAACAAAACTGTCAACTGAGAATTCATTTGTCTCCAAATCCCCCTCAGAGAACAGTAAATACACCCCCCCAAAACACTTTCACAACCACCAAGAATTTGAAAAAGGATATGAGGTACACAAAAAATCACTTGGATGTCAGAAGGATTCCACAATCTAGATCAGAGCTGAGGACTATATAGTGTATTTACCATGTATAAAAGCCAAAACTATTTCAAAGGAAACTGCAGAATGAAAGGAAACATCCTTTCAGCTGGTTCAGCATACACAAACTTAAAATTTGAAATATGTGTATCAGATTTTAAGAGCAAGGAAATTAGTTACATTATCATTCAAATAAATTGAAAGACTATCTGTTGAATGTCTGGGACATTCAGGCTTTCCCTCTCTATTCCTCTTTGCCTCCTTTTTTTTTTTTTCTCTCTGTGAAAAAGATATTTGGAAGCATTTATGTTTTTCACTCAAAATAAATGGAAGAATTGGTCAATAAAAATTGAATGTTTTCTCTGCAGAAGATAGGTTTTCTACAGTTAAATTTGTTTTCTAGAGTTTTAAAAATTTCTGTGTTTGGGACTGAGGATATAGCTCAGCAGCATATCATCTGCCTGGCAAGTACAATTCTGTGTGAATGCAAGCAGAAGCAATCTCAATATCATCATGTGTTCATCTTACACTGATAGTGTATTAATTCATTTGTGTGGTTATTAAAAAATACCTATGCTGGTTACTTTATGAGAAAAGACTTTCATTTAGTTCACAGTTCATGAGGACCTAGAGTATGGTACTAGAATCTTCTCTGTGTACTACTTTCTGAATGTGTCACAACAAGGAAAAGACTGTCACAGCATGAGCTCATGGAGCCAACAAATGAGAGAGAGAGATCACACTATAATACAGGAAGCAAAAGAGATTAAGGAGTCAGGCTCACACTTTTATAACAACCCACCCTTCCCTAATTTGGGTACCAATAGTACTCCAAAAAATCCTTCCAAGGGTGTTGTCCCCAATGACCTATCCACTTTCTACAAGGTCCTACTTCTGAAATATTCAATTATTTGAGCACTGCCACCCCAGAGACCAATCACATAAATGTTTCACAACAAACTCAGCCATTATCCAAACGATAGTAGACACCCACTAATTCACATACCCTAAGCCCTTTCTTCCTTTGTTGATGATTTCACATAAAATAAACCTACTCAACTGAAGGAAACTTGCATCACTCACTGTGTATAAATTTGAGTGAAAATCAAAGTTCATTGGTCATCTACGAAAACCTGAAAGTCCACCAAATGTTGAAAATGGCAAAGAAAATTTCATTAGAATGTAAAAATTCTAAATAAATCTATAACTACTATCTCAAACAATTTTAAAAGAGACATTTCTTTGCCTTCAGGATAGGGTGTATTTCAATAGTAGAAAAAAAGGAACAAGAATTCTTTTAAAAAGGAAAATCTAATTATCAAAACTAAACACATGATTTATTATTATTATATACGTCCACATATTTCTCTAAAAATTGTAACAGTGACTAGTTTTGAAATATGAAAATATATTGTAGTATGCATTTGTATTTCATTTAAAGCATTTTATATTTTCAATCTCTGAAAAGATTGCACAATAAATTGTGTCAAAACTGTTTAAGTACTTAGGAAAATAGTTGAAATTTTATCACTTGGTATATTTCTTTAAAATCTATAGATTTTAACAGCAACAATATGATTTTATATATATATATGGAAAACTAAAACTATTTTATATTATATATCGATATTTATGTTGTAGTTGGACATGAAATTTTTTCTAAAGTACAAAAATAGTAGGATACAGTATAAAGTTTTTAACAAAATGTTTAAATATTTCCTTAATATAATAATAAAAATAATCAATGATTTAATCTGGAACACATCCTTTAATTAAAATAGCTATTGTTAAGGGAATAAACACACTACCCTAGATGTAGTAAAAGGAGAGCTCTTTCCATTGGTGGGAATGTAAATTGGTTAGGTCACTATGGAAAATAAAGCAAATGTTTCTCCAAAAATATCTTTTGGCTTTGAAGTGGTTTTCTCCCTGGGGACTTCTCTCTCCTACACTTATTCTCTTCCATTTTTAATGAAATTAATTGCAAGGTTCATTCAGGCCTATTTTATTAAAGATTCATATCTCCCTAGTCATTGGAGCAAAGAGGACATTACCAATACTAAATCCAGAGAGAACTGTTTGCAAATCATTTTCTGTTGGGGAGGCCATCTCATCTAATTTCCCTGGAAATTATTTCCCACCCCTCAACTCTGCCTAATATGATATATAATTTTTGGTTTTTATCCACAGTCCCTGGCCCACAGTGCCTTCCCTAAGGCAGGACATAGAAATTGGAATTTCTTTTCCTCAATGAGAGTCATTAAAACCAATTTTACTTAAGTTTCTCTATGTCCTTTCTTAAGAGATGATACTGACCTCCATTTCAACAGATGACCTGTCCCAAACCTGAAGGAAGGGAATGCTGCACAGAGAGACAAAGGACCTTAGCCCAAAGGGCTTGCTGTGTTTCCACAACTCATCTCTCAGCACTAGATAGGCAAAGAAGTTTCCACAAAACCCACAGAGACCACGGTTCAGAGAAATGTCAGGGAACTGAACACATGGAGCTTCGTGGAGAGACCACACACTCTCAGCGGTGGAATCCGGGTACCACTCCTCCACACATTGTCCTCTGTGTGCATTCATCTGTATCCCTTGTAGTTAGCTGGTAAATGGGTCCCTGAATCTTTGAACCACTCAAACATATTAGCACATTTTACCTGAGTTTGAGGACCTGTGATCCATAGCCAGTATGTCAGAAGCAAAGGTAAATCTGCCAAAGTTTTTTTTTTAAATAGTATCAGAGATGGGGAAGGAGGGCATTTTTGTGAAACATAGACTTCAATAAGGGACTTTTGGTAGTGTAGATTGTGACAGAGTTGATATGATTTGCAGGCCACATGGCTGATTTCTGCTACAGAACTGATTGTTTGCTTAATGTAAATGTTTAAAAAAAAGAAAAATACTACCTACCTCTTGGGTGTCAGAAGTGAACTACACTGCAAGCATATAGCAGGGGAAAATATTTGTTTTATCTTTGCCTCTGTCAACCAACCCCCTCTTTGCTCTTAATAAAGGAATATGAATTCTAGTTCTCATTGGTTATTGAATAATCATTTTTCTGTGATGCACAGTTATAGGTTGCAGGTAATTTCTGCTGTTAATCTGTCTGTTTTCAGTTCATCTCAGTGAAACATCAGAGAGATGAGGGGGAATTTCCATTGCCTGTATAGTATCATGCTATCAAATGATTGGTGTTAATATATTTTTATTTAGTTATCTTTATAGAGACTTTGAAGCAACATTTTAATGTCATTTAGATTTTGAATCAATGTGGATTATGGCACAAATAATTTATATAAATAATAATTTGGTTGAACCCTTTACATACATAAATGTACACATATACTATACAATAGAGCTGCTGATCAAAAATATATAATATTTTTTAACAATATTGTGGAGTAGGAGTGCAAATCAACTAGTTCACAAGTTTACAATGAGCTTTGTTGGTTTTGTTTTGTTTTGTTTTGTTTTTTTTAGTTTTCTTAGACAGGGTCTTGCTATGTAGTTCAGGCAGGCCTTGAACTCCTGGCAATCCTCCTGCCACAGCCTCCTGATGCTGGGATTACAGGCATACACTGCCATACCTGGACTAGAATGAGTTTAATGCTTAAAAGGAGTAGCAGAAATAATTCTGTCTGACAATATTCTAATAGTAAAATATTCTGACCCATCAATGTGCAAGACAGTAAAGTCTAATTTTTGTACTCTATGCTGGCAAGACTGTGAACAATAAATGTATTTAAAATAGCCTGAAAAGTGAAGAATCCTCAGGTAGAATGGCAAACATGAAATTGTTTCCAAAGAAATGCAAGCACTTGGAACGGCCAAGGAAAAGAACTGCTGCCAAAAATAAGTTCATTTTCCACAAAGAAGGCCATGAATGAACTATAATAACATGAGCATGAGCAGATAAAACAAATAGAAGCATTTACAAATAACTAAAGAAAAAAAAACAACTATCTGGAAAAACACTTGAAAGTGTTATAGTGCTGCCAACTTTCACTGGGCCTTGTATTAATCTGTACAGCAATTTAATCACAGTTGTTATTCAGGGAAAAAGGCATAATTATAAGACATATAGTAAGTGGAATCTTTTAGAAAGGTATTTTTTCATTCAACAATCTCAACTGAATAACATAATTAAAGATATAGTGTTTTCGTTTTTTCTCCTTAAAGCTTTTTATGTTACCGATTGTATATCTATCTATCTTTCTACCTTTCTATCATCTATCTGTCTTCCACAAACACATTCAAATCCAACATGTCAGGCATCCAGATTTCAGTTTGTTTCTTATCCTTTTAAACTTACTTTCTTGAAACTGTAATGTTTAAAGTCTTTTAAAATATCCTGCATATATTTTGAACCTGTAAACAAAAGATTTGAGAGCTGTCATTCAGAAATGTCATATCTGTTGTCAGTGGTTCATGAATAATTGACACTGAGATTACCTAGGGAAATTTGCAATTAGCCTTCTCATTAACATAAGAAGGAACAGTAGGCTGCTTGTTGAATGCCAGATTTTAGCTTAAGTATTTGCTCAAGAGATAAAGAGTTTGTAATAGAACCTCTAATGAAAAATTCATTATTTCAGTGTGATATCCCATGGGCTCCTAAGTTAGTTCATGAATCAATCATTGAAAAACCAAGAATGTATATTCAGTTATTAATTTATACATTCAACTAACTGTGAATAAGCATTTAACAAAAGAGATCAATCTGAAGTTAACACATGATAAAATGGTGATTTCAACTATAGTGTATTATTCACCTTCTAATCATTGGATCAAAATTCCTGACACCTTCAACTTAAAGAATAGGAGGATGTCTTGGCTTATAATTTTGAGAGACTACAGCCTGTGCTTGCTTTGTTCCAAGGCACAAATGGTATATCATAAGAGCATGAGAGAGGAAAGATGCTCACCCTATGACAGCCCACAGGTAGAGAGAAAAAAAGCAAAGGAGGAGTTGCAGACAAGAGTACACCACTATAGATCATGCTCCCAGTGACTCACCCCTTCAAAAAGGCACTATCTCTCAATAGTAAATGAAACACTGAACTCACTAATAGGAAATCCACTAATGAGAATAGAGCCCATGTGATGCAGTCAGCATCCAAAAACCTAATATCTTTGAACTAAATTATAGAAACCATAACATTAAATATGAGACATCCAAAAGCTCATGTCCAATTCACTGTGCAAAATGTATTCATTCTATCTCTAAGAGTTACCAGAGTTTAACAGTCTGTCTTGGTTAGTTTTCTCTCATTGCTGAGACAAAATACCTGATACCCAGAATTAAGAAAGGAAAGGTTAGCTTTCAGTCTGTGGATTAGCTCTCAGTCTGTGGATGTTTCAGTTCATAGTCGGTTGGCTCTAAGGCAGGTTGACACATGGCAGAAGGCAACAGTTCATGGCAGTGGAAGATAGCAAAAGCAGCAAGAGCAAAAGGGAGGAGTACGGGCTAGAAAAGCAAGCCTCTTTCCATCCCTTTCATTGTATGCAAACTACCCACCCCAGGGCAAGTGTAGCACTCACATCAGTAATTCCAACATTGGACCAAGAATCAATCATAAACTCTAGAAGCCCACCCCATGACTGCATGAGGCTTTGTAGGACATGCAGACACACACCATAACACTGTCCCATTGCTGATGAGGGGTCAAAATCCATCTTCTCCTCTGGAACTGATGACAAACTCTTAGCTATGAGCCCCTGTAAAGCTCAAAAAGAAATTTTGTTACTTGAAACACACAATGGCACAAGGTAAACAAGAAAGGGAGATGGAAAGGCAATAAAACAAGGCTAGCCCAAAACTTAACAGAGGAAACATTCAATCATACAGCTCTGTGTCCATTACCTGAGGCAGATTGTGGTACAATATGCACTAAAAAAGGCTTAAGCAGCCCCATGCCAATGACTTTGCTGGTTATAGCCCATGTGGCCTGTCTCTCAGGAAGTCTCCATGTAACACCTATGGTATTCCTCAGCACAGAGTCCACATTTCTGGCATTCCCAACTTTCTCAGAATTTCACTGCTTCTTCGGCTTCAGACTCACAATGGCCTCTCAGGAGTTCATTGCCTGACATCCCATGATGCCACAACTGTTATATTTCACATGCCTGAGAAACTCTTACTACTTGGGTGATCCCAATGTCTTCTTCAAGTCAAGCAGTAATTGGAACAAAGAAAAAATGTCTGTGGACGCCTCTGAGTACCTGGTGTCTGAGCTAAAGGAAACACTCTCTAGGTGACCCTGAGATAAGCAGGAAATCCTGAGGTTCTTATCTCTAAGTAAAGTCTGTTATAGGAATTTTGCTTTTACAGCACTGACATGGAGTCTTTGAAAGACTATTTCTGGCAATTTCCTGACAAGCCTTCAATCTATCTTTCCTATTGTCCCTAAGCAAACCACTTGGCTTTTTTAAAGCTGTCCCCGACTCTAGATTTGCAGACAATTTATTGCTGTTAAAACTGCAAACATTTCAGGTCTTTTGGCTTATCTTCTGCTCTTAATTATCACTATAAATCTTGCTAAAAGCAGCAAGCAGTACCCATACCCCAACCTGATGTTGGGCTGCTCTAAAATTTCCTAACATTTTCTCCACCAGAAGAATAATACTCTTTTTTTATAAAGATACACTACCAAGTTTTTAAAAAAAAAAAAAAAAAAGAAAGAAAGAAAAAAGAAAAAAAGAAAAGAAAACAAAATTGTAAGGAAATATATATGAAAATGGATGTGTAAAATAATACAAACAATTTGGAAAAAGAGCTTACTTTTCATGATGTAAAACATTAATACCACATGAAGTACAAATATTAAATATTCAACTTGGAAAGACTGAATATGTACCAAAGATATGGACACATTCATAGCACACACCCATAATCATCATAGCTGATAAGTAACTCAAATAATCATTAAAACAAATAAAAAATGTGAGACTAAAATAATGTATATACTAGTTATTTATGAAATTAAGGAATTGCCAGTATACAAAATTGTATGGATAAATTAAAATGTGCTGAGCCAAACAATCTCTACAACAAAGAAGAAATATTTATGACAACATACAGAGTTTGGGAACAAAATCAATTCAAATTGGTGAATATCAGATCAATGATTGCTTCAGGTGAGAAATAAGGGAATCGGGGGCTGGGGAAAGACAAAAGAGGGGAGAGGTAGACAATTTAAAAAGGATTAAATATGTCATGCACATGTACAAACTCCCTGGAAGTAATGTGATCATTATGTATTACAAGGGTGCACTGATAAAAAAACATTTGGTGTTTTAAAAAAAAGGAAGTATGGAGAATACTTACTGGAAAAGAGAACAGGAAATACCTCTAAGGTGTGAGAGATATTCTATACTTATTGGAGTGACATTTAAAAGGTGTTTATGTTTGAGAAAATCATGAAAAATATTCACATAAATGGATATGTGCACTTAAGAAATAAATCTCAATGCTGTACATTAAAATAATAGCATACTTTGACCAAACTGTTTTTATGCAGGGAAAAATAAATCAGGTATTAGAACATTTACAATTATAATTCAACATGAAAAACACTTTCATAAATGCTAGGTAATGATTGATAAAATTCAAGATACTTTCAAAGGTTTAAAAACTTTGTGGCAAATTAGTAATGATTGATAGTTTCACTGCATTCACACAATATATCCAAAAAAGCTTTCTGACAAATGTTATTTCTAATGATGAAATGTTATCTTTACTTGATGATTATTTTTGTCATTTCTTCTATTTGATATTCACTAGAGGTTCTAAATACTGTTGTAAGAGAAGCATATAAAATAAAATACAAAATTTGAAAGCAAAGAAAAAATTTATTGGTACATTTTGGCTATACATAATTGTAACATTCATCATAGGGAATTTGTACCTTTACATGATATATCTTGCCTATTCTTTTTTTCCTTTTCCTCTTTTCTCTCTTTAAGCCATCTTCTCCTTATTTACAAACGATTTGTTCCATTTTTCCTTCTATTCGTTTTTCTTGCCACTTCCTTCCTGTCTCCCTCCCCCATCCCTTGTCTCCCTTCTCATTTGAGCATTTTCTTCCCATTTCCCAATATCTGTCATACATTTTGCTTACAACTGTAAATAAAATATCTTTAAAATTTTCAAGAAGATATTAAGATAGGAAATAGTTCAATATGTTGAATTTGTGCCCCTTTGCCATGTGCCACCCTGCCTTGCAGCCACTTGATTATGGACTAAAACATCTACAACCTGTGAGCTAAATAAACCATTCCCCCTTTAACTTTGGGTATCAGGAATTCTAGCTTGGTTTCATTGCTGTGGCTATACCTGACCATGTCATTCCAATACCTTTTGGAATAGCTTGTGGGAAGAATTTGGAATTATTTGGTGATGCCATTTGAAAAGTACACTGGAATGGCTTAGGCTGTTCTGTATGAGGGATTCTGTTCAGGGCTCAGAAAACCAGAAAGCTGATAGAAATTCTTCCAGTAAAGACAGAGCTCAGGAGTTTTCTGCTGGTAAGAAGGTTTTCATTGACTGTTGGACTTTAGAGAATATATGTTACAACTTGGCAGAAACTTTGTTGGCATTTTGCTCATGTCGAGACTGTCTGAGACTAATCTACTCTTCTTACTATCTGGGCGTGTGTAGCATTCACATCCATAATTCCAACAATGGACCATGAATCAATAATAAATTCTAGAAGCTCACCCTATGACTGCATGCGATGAGGCTTTGGAGGGACACCCAGCCACAAACCATTATATATATATATATATACATGCACACACACCCCCACACACACACACATAACACACATAGCATTTTGGGGGTAATAATTTCAAAGAATTATGTTTTGTTATATGTCTCTTACATACCTAAAAACTTAAATCAGATTTATATGATTCTCATGTATTTGACAAGAATAACCACAAAGCACACTAATAGAGGTTGATTAAAATTTATTCTTATTCCTCAAACAAACCTTCTCAAGAAGATCAAAACCTTGTGTGCTGGGTGTGTTTTCTATACTAAGCTACTTCATTTTGTTTTTACTTACTTTCTAATGATAGTGCCTATAATTTTCATAATACAGTCTGATTTTGAGTCAGGATTGTATCCAAACAATTTCCTGTTAAGAATGTTAAGAGAATTCTTCACATTGTTATTTGGTTTTCCATCTAAGAAAGTGTTCTTAGACCTCCATTTTATTGTGGTAAGTGTTCAGAGTCTGTAGTAAGAAGAGTAGATTAGTTAACCAATGAAAGTGTGATGGTGGAGGAGAAGGGAGCTCATGCATTATATTTTGCAGTGGTAGGAGCAGGAAAATTTTTAATTTATTTCAATCATGGGCAGTCCACCAATTTATCAGTGTAAGATTTTATTGAATGTTTTATCACCTTCAAGTGAGAAGGTTAATGTGGCAGATCAGAATTGCTTTAGACATTTCCTTATCCAGAAGAAATGATTCTGAGCTATAACCTCCATGCTTATCCATAAATGAGTTTGGGAAGATGGCTTTCAGTAGTTATTAATCAGCAACTTTTCTGCATACTTTTGCCAACAGAAACCTTATATGACTCATTACCTGAAATACTGCTAGATATGTA
This sequence comes from Chinchilla lanigera, assembly GCF_000276665.1. Lineage (NCBI taxonomy): Eukaryota > Metazoa > Chordata > Mammalia > Rodentia > Chinchillidae > Chinchilla > Chinchilla lanigera. The sequence goes on from NW_004955428.1 coordinate 7,597,524, forward strand.
TCCTGGGCCTTGTCAAAGGAACAGAAAGATTCCAACAGTAAACCTGACCTTCAAGCCAGTGAGTTTTCTTTTAGAGAAATATGTAGAACTAAATAAACATTTATTAGCCCTTACTTTTTAAATGTTATGTTTTCTCTGAGTATACCCTTCCACTAACATTACAGGATGATACACAATATGCAATGGAATTACAATGGTAAACCCTACCATCTTGTCTAGTGGAACTCTGTATTATCTCTAATGTTTTATTGAAGAATTATTTTCTTACTCTCTTTAATGGTTTGAACAATCTTTCATTCTTACATCTGATAATCTGAGCAATTTAGTTGAGGATAACGACATGCAATGTAACAAGTGTCAATTTGTATGAATTTTTCTTGACACCCTGTATCACTTTGAATGTTCTTGCTTCGATTTGTTTATGTTCGTGATACTGGTATGGTGCTACTGTTCTATTTTTTTGTTTGTTTGTTTCTCATGTACTACTCTCTTTAAAATAAAAAAAAACAATAAACAAACAACTATCATTTTGACTGAGCCAAGAAAAGCTTACAGTGAATTAAAATGTTGCACTAAGATGCATAGCTTAGAAAAACTAACATCCAGTTACTTACAGTGAAATGCCCTTTATTAATGAAATATTTATAATGAAATCTTGTATAAATCATAAATAACTTCAATACAAGTTCTCAAATTAGTAGAATTTGAACAAAGTTTATCTGTCTGTAGCTAGTACATTAGTATATTAAACGTTGATTGTAATCAACTGACAATTATAACATTGATCAATATTATTTTATATTAATGGATATATGTATCTGTTAATTATATATTAAATAATTATATAATAGTTTACATTATTATATATTATTCATATTAATGTATGGTATATTTTATATTAATATTACAGTATATAATATTAATATATTATATTACAGTATATATTGTATCCTTTAATGGATATATATCAATTAATTTATATATATATATGAATTATAAATTGAGATAGTAGCAAAATGGTAGGGTTCTCACATTTATTTCATTCATTTCTTGTATGCATATAAGATTTCACAGTCCTCCTTCCATTTCACCTTTTATTTCTCTGTTTCCCTCTTTGAAACTGCTTTGTCAGGTGCTAGGTTGAAGGCCACTCTGAGAGACAAGGTAAGTCTTTCAAATCTTTCCAGGACACTATTATCTGTCCCTACCATCAAGTATCCATTGTTCAGTGTTGAAACTCAAGATATGCCTTCAGAATCAAATTCTAAAGAAGAAAGAGGCTTTACACAGCAGGTATACTAGTAAAGTTGTTTAAAAATCTAGTCCTTAAGAGGATAATGGAGAAAAGGTGAGTAAAACTGTTAACCTAGCAATCAGAGGAAAGTACTACTCTTACTTTGTACTTTGTAAAATGAAAATAACTTTTTTAAAAAAAAACTTCTGATTTTTAAAGTGGTGTTTTCAGAAGACTAATCAGAGTAGCATTCTCATACTGACCCCAATCTATAAGAAGGTGACAGGGTTGTCTTTTTTTATTGTGAAAAAGAGATTTCTGCCATAATTTAAAGAAAAAAAAGTAGTTAAATAATGTTAACTAAGGGTTATATAAAGAATCTTAAGCAGTAGGGACTAGAGAAACAAATACATTTGAGAATTGGGACAGGAGGAGGAGTGGAAATTATACCTACATTGAAAATATCTAGTCAGGAAAAAATAAGTTGATCATTTGCATTGACCCAAAATTGTAATAACCTCTTTGAATGGATCAAATCTATACAGACAACTTATTTCATAACAATACCATTTTATAAATCCATTGCCTATATTTATATGAAGAGTTATTCTGGGACGTTGAAAATTAAATTTATTCTGTGTTTATCTAAAATTATGAATTTAGGATAATTTGTAAAAGTAAAATGTGCTGAAAAGAATTAAGACATCTGAGACTTTTGCCAAGAGTCTTCTTAAAAAATAAATGTTCAATTTGTACTCTTTGTGTTAACATAGAAAGAGTGAAAAGAATGACATTTTGTTCTTTTTATGGGGGGGGGGGTGTGGCGCGCGGCTTCCAGTACCTGGAACCGAACTCATGACTTTGCGCTTGCCAGACAGGCTCTGTGCCGCTGAGCTAAATCCCCAGCCCCAAACAAATTCCAGCATGTTCTTCTATAAGTAATAAACTGAATGTCAAAATATAATGCAATTAGCTATTTTAATCATTACAACTGAATATTCCAAACCTAATAAATTGCAAATGTTACCTTTCTCTCCTTTACTGTTCCTTTTTTTGGGGAGAGGAAATAATTTCTTGCTCCAAGTTGCAATAATGAATCTAGAGCAAAACTGAACTAATTAGAGTATCCTAGCTCAAAAATTCATGATCCCAGAGGGACACAGCATTCCAGTGAAACTCCTCACATCATTCCTTCACCCTTTCTCTGAGGCTGGTGTGAGTACTTCTTATTCCTTTCTGAGTGTGAAAGGATCCAAGCACAGAAGTAGTTGGGAACTTATTGTCCCATGTAATACAAGAACTTTAGTTTCAATAGAAAGATGCACAGAATTAATTTGATATGAGCCAATGATTCCACAGAGGTGTAGAAAGGCAAAAAGCAGGATGGAGGAAAGACAAGAGGGAAGGAGAGCGACACCAGGGAAACATTCAATATTCAGTGTGTCATTTAATGACTGTATCCTCAGTAGTTTGAGGCCACGAAATAATAAATATTCCGGCTTCTTAAGATTGCAATTAATATTGCAGCTTTTCCTGTTTTTTTATTGAAATCATATTAAAGTTCTATTTTTCTTTTATTTTTCTCATGTGAACAAAATACTAGATTCAAATTGCTTCCTAAAGTGAATGGGCTACATCACCTATTTCCAGCTGAAATAGTTCTAAAAGCATAACCTCTTTTTTTTTTTTTTTTTTTTACTTAATGTAATCATTACTTGCATCCTGGAGAAATTGTAAGATAGTCTGGTATCTTTGCTATATATTTAAACAATGTATAATTATTTACTACATACAATTTTTGTCTCAGAAATCAGTTTTTATTAGTTTAGGTTGACAATGCCTATTTTTTCCAAGTGGAGATTTTGCTCTTTTGTTTGAAGTAATATTAATTATATTTTTTATTTCTTTAGTGTGAACAAAATGCTAGATTAATTTGCATTTTATCAAGCTTTTTTAATCACAAAGCAAAATTTCTATAAACACTTAAGTATACCCTCAATTAAATGAGTATAATATCAATAAAATATAGGGAACAGGAGATACAGGTTAGGGCAGGGACCTGAGTAAACTAATTGAGTAAATTAAGTAAGCAAACTGAGTAAACTAAAGTCCACAACCTGGATGAGCTTAAGTTAAGCCACAGAATACTAAAGCCCAAAGGACAAAGGATGAATTCCTGCAAAAGTTTAGAGAAGCCTAGAACTGGAATAAAAAGAAAAAAAAGAAAGAAACAATACAAGTCTGCTTTCTATACAACAGAAGCTTGGCGAGCAGCTCCATATCTGCATTTCCACATGCCATCTCTCCCTTTCTCTGGCCTTTCCCGTGCTGAAAAGCTGTCTATTAGCCACTGGATTTAAAAGTCTCAGTGGTGTCCTCCTTTTGGAACCCCTCCCACCAAGCAGGAGTTTTCCTTTGATTGTTTCTAATAAACCACATCAGGTCAGTTCCCCCAGGGCTATTGTGTGAGCATCATTCTTCTGTTAGCCTCAGGACAAGAGTCCAGAGAAAGAAAACTGGTTACAATACGATCATGATAACATTAATAGCTGTGGAATTTTCTTCTTGAAGCAGTGTGAGTGCTAAGAATCCAATGTACTGGGCTTCACCCAAAAATACCAATAGAATACCCTGTGCCTCAGTGAAACTATGAAATTCTTCAGACTTGGAAATGATGACTCTACATTGAATTTTGAAGCAACTTTCGTATTTGATGTTCAGGAATTCGTTATGTACTTGTACTGGACTTTAACAAAATAGTAGCAATTTGGTAATGGCCTCTTAGAAATTCTTAGATAAACTCAAGATCAAAATTTAACCAGGGCAGATAATGAAGTAAATGATATACTCTTCTCTAAATTGTAGGAATAATTTTCAACTTTTCTGAACTTAGCAACACTGTTTTAGGCCCTCATGTAAATCGTTATGATTGGCTGAAGCAACTCAAGTAATGTTTTGGGTTTGCTTATTCACTCCTGTCTGTATAATTGTGATATGGAGACATCTATTGAATTACACTGTTTCTATGCATGTGGATATTTTTGTGTTTCATTATTTGTTTAACAACTGAGTTTTCAAAAATAGCCTGGTATTATTTTTTAATTTGTACTTTGATTTTAAAAGAGGATTCTCAATAGTATGGTATACTGAGAACAAAATGTTCACTTTCATAAAAGATTCAAAATAGCTTGAAACATTTGTGAGATTTGATAGAATTAAATACTTTAATTTTCACATAACCTTAAACATGGAGAATATTATTGCATGATTCTACCCACAATTCTTATCTGAACAGTAGGTAGTAATTAATTTAGAATGTGTAGAAAATATTTACAATGTTTGCAAAGTACATTTTTTTGTACCAGGAATCAAACTAAGGAATTTGTTCTTGTCAGGCAAGCACTTTTGCCTCTGAGCTACATTCCTGGCCCCTCAAAGTACTTTTTAATAAAATTGAGAAATAAAAATTATATGTCCTATGAGAAAAAGACACACAATCATTGTACCTTATGGGGAACACCTTAGAGAGAAAAAGTTATGAAAGTACTCATAGTAATATTTAATATCAACCACTAACTTTCTCTTTTTTTTGCAAATGAAAGGAAGATTCTGGAGTACAAGCAATACAGAAACATCAAAATCAATAAAACTGATAAAATTATTTGAAATTTTGTTGAAGATATCACTGCCTGAAAAGGTGATTCTGATATTATACAGTGCTTTTAGTGAAACCCCTTATTGGAGACTCATCAAATCTTTTGAGTCACATAAACATCTGAGTAAATATTAAATACACCACTAAAATATGGATCAAATGTTATAACTTTTAGTAGCACTTGAGTAAAGTGACATATAACAGTTCAGTTATTTTAAATATACAATTCAAATATTATGAATTTGGTCACTTTAGCTTTTGCATATGCTTTGATGTAACTATTTTTGGTGGATATATGTATATATATTGATAATTTTATGATAAAGCACAAGAATTGTTTCTTTTAGTAAGTGTAGCAGAACTCAGCTGTTTATTGGTTTATTTCATTTTCCCCTCATTCTTTCATTCTCTGCTTTTACCTTAAGTTCCTTTTAGAAAAATACCCTTCTATTCCAAAGTGTGTGGAAGGACTTTGCCAGGCTGTCCTGCTTTCTGGATTAGTTAAGCTAGGCATATTTTCTCACTGTAAATCTGAATTTTTAAGCCAAATTGTATTTTCCTGTGGTTACTATAACAAATTAAAGTTGATAGTTTAAAATAGTAGACACCGTGTCTAATTTTGAGATCAGTGTGGCAGAAGAGCTGTGCTCCCTGAAAAGACTCTTAAAATTTGAAGTTCTAGCAAATCTATGCACTGATGTTAACAATGTATATGGAGCAAGATTTGGAGTAGGTAAAGCAATACTGATGGATAAGTCCAGCACTGAGAAGTCAGGAATCAACGCTTTGTAAAATGGCTTTGATGAAAATATCTCTGATGCACAGAAGAAATGGCACAGAAATAATGATAATGTCTGAACCAGAGCAAGGCTGCTGAATGCTATGATGATGAAGAACGGGGACCTCTGAGCCAGTCATGCCTCCCATAAGAAGCACATGAGAGGGGGTCAGTGAAATGAACTGAATTCACAGAAATGGGAGTTCACTCAGGGTTCCAGGGGCTTATTTTTTAATACAGGCAAAGGAATGCTGCTGTTAAATTGAATCTCTCCTCCTGATAGCTACAATTTACTTTCAGCCATTCTGGTTTCCATTCCCCCCACCCCCAACCTCTGTTCTCATGACACTGCCACTGTTTCACTTGTTATCAACTTTCTATATGCCAATCACAGAAGCAAGAATTCTCATACACAGACTGTGAAATCATCTCTGCAAAGCTGGACTTTACTTCTTTTCCACGCATCAGTATTTAGATCTCTGTTTTATTTCAGACACTTTCTATATTCTTAGATTGCTTCATTCTATTTATCTTATTTCCTTCTTGGAACCAAAGTCACTGGCTTATTTCAAAAGCATGGAAGGAGCAATGGATGTGAGAGAGATAGGGGAAGGGAAGGGAAGGGAAGGAAACACTGGGTAGAATTGTTCTTGCTTTGTAAATAATTCAGTCTTGAACTTTCAAGAAGTTACTGAGACAATTTTGCCTTGCAGCTTTCTGTCTTAATTTTTTTATGGTAGAAAGATGGTAAATGTGATGAACTCATTTTTAAGAATAGTGGGTTATTTACAGGTCTATGATATAATTTTCTGTCTGAATCTCACTTCTTATAAATTGTGGGAAAGTAGCAGCAACTAAAACATATAATATTTGAGACCTAGTGGAACAAGTGTACAAGGAATAATGTCTGTGAGATTTTTAATGATTGTGATAGTGGAAGGTTTTCACAATTGTAAATAGTAGAGAGATCAACACAAAAAGGACACAGAAGGGAGAAAGAAGTTTGAACACAAACAGGAAGTTGGCATTGAGGTGGTCAGACAAGATGGCTAAGATAAACTGATGTGCACACAAAATCAATTTTCCTTCCTCATGAACAAACAATAACTTTCATAATATTCAAGATAAAAAAAGAAAGAAGATAGAAAGGGCCACAGGGTGTATCTTACCAAATGTAGTGTCTTACTGAAGGGCACAAAGTAGCCAGAGTAAATTAAAAAACATAGAATTCTGAATGAAAGATATTCATACTGTTAATAAATATTAGTCATTTAAGAAACAAAATAATGTACTCTAATTGTAATTTTTATTATGGAGGAAATTAATGGAAGAATACTAAATTTTGTGGCATCTCCATTGCCTGAAAAGAGATAAGAAATTCTTCTAATAATATTAAATGCAAGCTGGGTATAGTGGTGCATTCCTATAATCCCAGCACTACTGAGGCTGAGGTAGGAGGATCATCGAGACTTCGAGAACAGCCTATTCTAAAAGGTGAGCTCAAGGCCAACCTGAACTGCATAGAGAGACCATGTCTCAAAAAAAGGCAAAAAAATAAAAATAAAACAATATTAAATGCATACTAGATTTAACACTTTTAGGAATGTACTGTGTAGCTAGTACTCTCAAATTATGGTGGTATTAGTAAAAAAAGCTGGAGTAAAATATAGAGTGTCATTTATATGACATTGTACTTCATTGTGAAGGGAAGTTTTTAGTATTTAATAAAATTGGAATTATGAAGCATCTATTTAGAAGGAATCAACGCATTTTCTTACTTTATACAACTGCATATTTCACATAGATTATAGATTACATGTTCTAAATATTAGATATTGACAGAGTAATATTTTCATAAGTTTTGATACAAAAATTTCATATAAGATAAAAATAATTTTATGAAAAATTATGTGCGCTATATTTTTAAATGCACAGTAAAAGATGATATGAAGTGAAAGAGTATACATTTTAGCAAAAATTTTTCATGTGCATCTTATAAAACATATGTATTCATACTGGCTGCTAAATGCACCAAACACAGAAAATGCTAAGAAAAATTTTAAAATGTTTGTTATGTATAAATCATTCAAAGAAAAATCATTCTAGAGAATGGATTTTTAATCTCATAGGGGTCAGGAAGCAAATGAAATCATCGGAAAGTGTTACGTTTTACTCATTTAGTTAGGAAAACATGAGGAAGTTACAAAATCCAAGGCTGTTTAGAGTGTCTTGTAAGAGATTTAACTTGTTTAAATTCTAGAGGAAAAAAATCTCAGCAATATCTGTGGAAATTAAATACATATAATTTTGGGCAGAGATTTCCTTCAGGGACTACAACAATTAAATGATACAAATATCCATCAGTGGGAGAATATTTAAACCAGTTGTCTTATACAAAGTATGGAATGCTGAGCAGAAATTTAAAGGAAAAGATTATAATTATGCCCTGCTTATTTTGCATAACCGTGCAGAAATTATTTCAAGTGATACATATCACACTAGTAGTGTTTATATATGATGTAAAATAAAATATGTAGGGCTTGGAGTATGAATTACAAACCATGAAGTGTATCTGTGTACATTTTTAATTATTTACAATAAGAATATATTTAATAATATCATAAAAATTCATTATAAAACGTTTTTAAAAAGCAAATATAAAGTACATTTGTTCTGTGTGAATGTCTTCTAGAATTTAAGTCAGAAAGTTCTTGAGAAGAAAATTAAATTAATAACATAAATTCTACTTTTTTATTTGATCTGAGAGAATTAATTATAGATTAATGTAATATTGAGATGTAATAAAAGACATGTATTTGATCTTAGCTCTGGGTTCCTGGGATACAGGTCTTGATATTCTTGGGATTTCCTGAGTGATACAAGTAAGAGGAGGCCAGCTTAAATATAACACCCTTCCAACTGTATTAGAGATAGTCTGCCAGGATACCTGTGTGTACTTGAGCCACTAGGCACCTTGAGGAATGGAGCTGGCTGCTAAATGCACCATATATATGACAAAACAGTTGGAACCTTCAGCCTCAGCTGTGACCTCTGGGGAGACAAAAGGAGGCCTAAATTGAATTCACCACCATCAGGCAGTGACTAGGTCAATCTTACGGTCACCCTGGGACCTCCCAACCTTCTCAATGAACTTTGCAGGAGGACATTCAAGTTTATAAACACGGTGCAGGGCTAAGAAGACTGCATCCTCTAAGCACACACTTCCCAAAGCATCCCTTCCATGTGACTGGTTCAGAGTTTTATCTATTGTAACAATCTGGCAGTAGTAAATACCTGAAGTTCTCCTGAGTTCAATGAATTTTTCTATTAAATTATTGAATATGAAATATCCATTTTGGGAACTTGCCATGTGTGGCTGCTCTGTTAGAAACCTGGAATGTCTGAGACTCGTGATTGAAGCATGAAGTGGGGGAAGTGCAGTGGGAATGCACGCTTAACATATGGGTTTGATGCTATCTTCAAGTAGTTAATGCCAGAATTAAATTGAATCATTGGACACTGAACTGAATTCCAGAAAGTTGGAATACTAGTTTCTGGTGTGGAAAGGAAATTATACATTTCTTGCAGAATTTGACTGCCAATATGAATTACTTAGAAATCAGGCTATGTAATATTTGTACTAGGTATAATTTGCCCTCCAAAGATGTTTAGAGCCCCCATGTTTAGAATATAAAGTGTATTTCTCTATGTAGCGAAAGAGACATTGAGGATGTGGTTGCACCAGAACTTTCAAGCTGAGTAGATTATTCTAGATCACCAAAATGGGCATAATCTAGTCACATGAGTCATTAAAACTGGAGAACATTTTCTAACCTTGGTCAGACACACAATTAATGAACAAAGTTCAGAGATTTGATGGCTTTACATTTGAAAATGTCCAAGAGCCAAGAGACATAGAAAGAATCATAAAGTAATGGGATTTCCCCAGTTTCCCCAGAAAGGAAGAAAGCACTACCAAAATAATGATTTTAGTTTAAAGAACCTGTGCAGAAATTCTTATATACAAAAGCTGAAAACAGTACATTTATATTATTTCATGCCACTCATTTATGCTAATTGCTTACAGCAGCTCTACAGTTCTATGCAATTTCTAAGGTTGATTTAAAATATATTTAAGCCAATATCCTTTCACTTTTGTTGCTTAGTTTTACCTTTCAGGTAGAAAGTTTCACTTGTTAAAATTCCAGGGAAAATATGCTACCAATATCTGGTAAAATTAGATACATATATTTTTGTTCAGCAATACCCCTTTAGATATTATATTCACTAAGTATATGAATAACATTTATCTTTCTCTCAAATATTCCCTCTTTAACCTTAGCACAAATGTCATGTTGCTTGATTTATAGATAATTCTTATTGATGAACAAATAAAAATTTTATCTATCAATTTTATAGTCATACACTTTTTATTCTAAACAGTTCTGTTCACAAATGTGTAGACACCAGAAATTAGTTTTCCAACCCTCAGAACTACACTTGATATCTGTTCTCCTCTCCTTTCAGCTTCTCTTTACAGTTACTTTGAATGGTACTTAAGTTGTATTTTTTTCTTTAATAAGAATGGATTGCATCCATGTCAATATAACTAAAAGCTCATATCTAAGAATTTCAATTAATTGATTATAAACAAAGTTAATACTTTAAAATGTGTTACAAATGAATTTTAGTATGGCTGGATTCTGGGAATTTTTGTTGTTTTTAATAGAAATATAATCCCATAAACTCAGTATTATCATTGCAGCATTGTCACATACATTCTAGAATATAAGGACATATTTGTGTGTATAACTTGTCATTCCTTTGGCAGGATCATTTTAAATTAGTATTAAATTTGTTGTAGAAAATATGAAGGAATTTTATGATCACTCATGTAGGTTAAACATATGAATATGAATTTTAGGAGTGAGAGATTGGGTCTCTGTATTTCTACAAGGTGGAACAATGCCTGGTATGTAGTCAGAAACTAATATAAAGTATATAACAGCATAATTAATATTATTTTATTTACATGTATAGCTATATTTTTACATGTAGATGCATAAATATGCTCTAAAATTTGCTTAAAATTTAGGAAATATATATTAAACATATATTTACAAGTATCTCTATGAATCATTGAAAAGAGTGCTGTACTAACACAAATAATTTTCTTTACTGAGCACAGAACTAAAACTGAGGAAGTGTAGAAAAGAGTAAAAGATTACCAAATCATGGTGCAAAATCTTATATAGAGTAGATAAAATTTGTTTCTCCCTTGAAAATATCCTAGAAAAAAGTTTATGCATATCAAACCAGTATTGGTAACTTGATGGTTCATACCTCAATCCTAAATTTGCACTACTCTATATCTTCGTCTTTGGGCTGCTATACAACTCAAACTCTCATCGTATACTGACTTTGCTTTAGCAAAATTAAAATCGTCTTCATGATTAGGAGGGTTTTCTAAAGCAGTAGCCAGTTAGATGTGCACTTTCTACAAGAAGTATTTGTAATATAAAGATTTCATATATTCAGATATGCTGTGTTGATATATTAAGGCCAATTTAAAATCTTATTGCAGCAATTTGTTTTCATTTTTACTTGTATCTTTTGTTGTTGTTGAACCAGGAATTGAACTCATGACCTTGCGCTTGCCAGACAGGTGCTGTGCCGCTGAGCTATACCCCCAGCCCATACCAAAGCTATGGTCATATAATCTTTCAATGGTGGATTTCATTTTATTAGCATACTTAGTCATTCCTATAGTTAAAATAAAGAAAAATCAACCTTCATGTCCTTGCCATACCTATTTTCTTTTGTAATATTTATAAGTTGGCATAAAGTTTAAAATTTAGTGTTAAATAGAAAGAACGTGAGAGTTTATGTCACATATTCTCCCCTTTCTCTGTAGTGTTGTTCTCACATTACTTTTCCAGCAGGGTATAAGTGAACCAAAATTACACATGAGGAAGAAGCTGTGGGATACCCAGAATGGAGAGATGGAACACGGAGCAAAAATGGCTCCAAAGATACCTTCAGTACTTTCACCGCACCATCAGGGTGCTCAAAGAGCATTTTTAAACTCAAAGGAGAACACCTATTCAAATCAAGTAAAGAGTGCTCCCTTATTAGTAGCTAAAGGCAACTGGTATACTTTACGACCCATTCAACTGCTGCTGCAGTGGTTTTGAAACTCTTTGAGGTTTTATAAGCCTTCTGCATTATACATTAGTACTTGTGCAACAGAAGACAATTTAAAGATCTCTTGAAGCACATGGGGCACAGAATTTAAAGTTCAACTGTTCTGAAACGCTGCAGGGAATCTACAGAAGAGAGGAAAATGGGAAAAGTGAGATGTGTAAATTTCAGACCACTTTAAAGTTAAGAATAACTTATATTTCACAATATTTGTAAGTCTCTGAAGCATTTTCTGTTTATCGTAAAACAAATCTGTAAAGTAAATAAATGTCTTGACCATAATATTACTTTAATATCTATGTTTGAATATTAAATATTCACAGAGGGAAACTTAACACAGATTCAAGTACTTAGATCTTTTCATCAGAGAGAAAATGATGTGTTCAGAGGAAAGAATTTTGCTCAGATCTTACAGTCATTTGGACTGAGTTATCTTATTGAATCTTGCTTATTATGTTAAAGACAACTTTGTAGACAGTTTTGTGATTATTTAATGTTACTTCAAATAATTAGTTAAATTTTAAAATGCCATTATGCCATTATTTCCTAGTTTTGCTTATATTCAAAAATTGCCCAAAGTAACTTATTTCATCAATGTGGTTTCTTTTGTTTTGTTTTGTGTTTCGTTTTTTTTCCGGTACCGGGAATCGAACTCACAACTCTGAGCTTGCCAGGCAGGCATTGTGCAGCTGAGCTAAATTCCCAGCTCCGTCAATGTGTTTTTAAGAAATTATACTGTGAAGTATTCTGTGGAGGTGGCCTACTGTCTTTAGAACAAAATGAAATTGGTATTTGTAGGAGATTGGTTTCGAGATGACCCATGACTTTTTAGATCAACAGATGTTTAAGTTCTTCACATGAGATGCGATACTATTTGCATATAATCCACGCTCATCACCCTGTATACTTTAAATCATCTCTAGAGTATTTGTAATATCTAATGCAATGCAAAGGTTATACAAATACGTGTTAAAATGTATTGCTTAGGGAATGATAAAAAGTCTGTACATGCTACTCAGAAACACAATATTTTAAAAACATTTTCAATTGAAGTTGGTTGAATATGACATGAACAACCCAGGAATCCATAAGGCTGACTATATTTGATAACTGGATATTGAGATCTCACATAGGGAACAAAATGTAGCTGGTAGCTTCTGAGTTTGGTGCAATCATTTCATAATCAAATGGACCTTTACTGGGCTTAAAATTTACCTCTTCTTAACATAAAGAGAAAGGAAGAATCCAAAATATCTAATTACTAAAAATAAAGGAAGAGAAATAGCTCTGATATTATGGATTATTTTTTTGTTCTCTTCCAGGAATCGAACTCATAACCTTGAGCTTGCTAAGCAGGTGCTGTGCCACTGAGCTAAATCCCCAGGTGAGATTATGGATGTTAGATACAGAAATTCTGTTTTAAAATGATCAGCTCACATTATAACTTATTAGAACACGGTCATTAGTGGAATCACTTATAAACCATGTTTCTCATAGCCAATATTTACATACCTCAAACTCTATCAGTAACTTTCAAAGAAAAAATATGAGGTTAGAAACGAGTTGTCATTCTGATGTTATAAATTTAATAGCTGTTTTATTCATCCCTATTTAATAAGCTTAAGTAATCCACTGGGGGAAAAAAGACAATAAGAAAACCATAAAAACACAAAATAAAACAAAATTAAAACTGTGCATTATATTCAACCATTTTGCTGTCAAACATGTTAATGAAATTTTAAGATCATTAAGTCTTTATGTACAGTAGAAAAAAAGTATATGGAAATCATTATGTTTTAAGTATTTACTAAATATATACATATATTCATTACTTTTAAAATGTTAAGCATTTAAAAATAAATAGAAGAAAATTTGAATCTTTAGTTAAATATATTAATTTCAATATTTCTTAGGGTTTACACTACCACTAACATATAAGAAATGAAAGGGTATTTTAAAATTTTATAAACCCAAATTTTTCTTATACAATTACTATTATAAATTTATATATATACACATATACATATATATAGAAATATATATATTTCTTTTAAGTGGATAAATGAACATAGATTATAGAATATAAATAAGCTATTTGCCAAGGACATTTAAATAAAAATAGATAATCAAATCACAAAAATCATGTTAAGCACTACTGAAATATAAAACTCTTATATTTCAGGTTCTTAGGTTATAAATGAAAAATGAGGACATATAATGAAAATAAAAAAAAAAAACATAATTTTGGGGTCCCTTTTTACATCTGAAATTATTTGTGAAGAAAATATCTTAATATCAAAGTAATTTAATAAATTGATAAGTAATTTAATCATTTTGCATTATGAGCATAAACATTATACAAGGAGAAAAAATATTTAAAGGAGTTTTTAAAAGAAATAGAAGTGTTGGTGTGTCTAAATGGTTCTATAATGTATGAATATATCATAAGATTTATAAATTTCAGTGATCAGTCCCCCTGGTAAATTCTAACATTTGCTGATCCCAGCACGATTCTACCTGCAGGACACACATTCACTTCAGAGAACTAAGATTAGACACTGAAACTTTCTATTGTAAGTTATCAAACCATAACAAATCAAAATGATATTTCAATCTCTGTTTTGCAGCATCTGTCATTTATCTGTGAAGAAAATCATACAAACTACATAGAAAATTCTTAGGGGCTGGGGATTTAGCTCAGTGGCAAAAGCACCTGCCTGGCAAGCGCAAGGTCGTGAGTTCGGTTCCTGGTACCGGAGAAAAACCAAAAAAAAAAAAGAAAATTCTTTTCTTTACCAACACACAGCTCTAGTAACATTGTTAAAATATTGTGCCTAGATAGTGTCTTTCTTAAGAATCCATGTTAATATCAGGATCACCTGTTGTCACATGACATGTTATTGTTTTTGGTAGTTCACTGTGATTGTGATGTCTTATTAGATTATGCTTTGAACAGCCATAAAACTATATTGCATGTACTTTTAGGGGCTATTTCATGAAGGCATTTCATATATCAGAGACCCAATTTACAGTGCATTTTGTGGAGCAAGTCCTACAGCTGGCAGGACATGAAAGGAGCAGTGACATCACATACACTGTGTAGTGTGAATGTAACCCTATTGGCGAGTATTAGACACTACCTTGAACTTTCTCTGTGTGCTAAATCATAGACACTGTTTCAGATATATAGTCCCTGAGACTATATGTGATATTTTTCTTTTTCTCTAGGTTTTATGAAGCTGCCCTATTCCTAATTCATAGAGAAGTTTTTAATCCATTTAATTGGAATGATAATAACTACTCCAAATAATTATAGCCATTTATGATCATGTGTGGAATGGACAGCAAAGATAAATGAATATCACCCACTGTGTTTTCAATCATCTCCAGAATTCCATTTTATATGTATGTTCATTCTAAATATGTTCAGTGAAGTTAAGGAGGCAACAGAAAAATATTTCACTGAAGTTTTCTAGTGTGTTCGATAACTATGTTTTTTTAAAAATCCAACTACAAAAAGTGTGAAATCAATGTAGAACTGATGATTTAATTGAAAGAATTCAAATACCAGTATGTGAAATAATGAAAGTTAAGCACGTTTTCCAAGAACATCTAATTATGTAAGAAATGAAGTAACAAAAAGTAGCTGAATTGTGTATCTCACGACAGTGCACAGTGGCAAAATCACCTAACAATGTATTTCTCAGAACATAGCCTCGTCCTTAACACATATATGCCTATATATGCCTTTATATTTTTCTTCCTAAGTCATGAATTGTCATAGAAAATTTAGTTTTATTCCATAATGAAATCTTTCACTTGAAAATGTGGATTCTAATTTCACTTTCCCACCATCTGCCCCATAACAGACTGCTTGAATAGCATAGCTGTCTTTCACAGAACAGGAAATATGCCATGACCTGAGTAGCTTTTACACATTAAGAAATAATACTAAGGATCATTGCTCTGTTTAAAATGTATTTTGAAAAAAAAAAACAATGTTCTTGATGAGTATAGTTATATATTGGTTTCTTTTTAGAAATTTCAATGTTTCTTAACATTTCAATTGTTTCTTAACATTTTTCTGTAAGAATTGTAAATAATATGAAAAGGAAATCAAAGGAATCAAACCAATCAAAGGAAGGTTTTGTTCTTATCTTAACAAAATTTTATGGACTGTAATGTGTAATAAAGAATACTTGAGCCTTGCAATAATTAAATACAGTCACTACTGATGAAAAATAAACTTTGATTTAATACATAAAGTAATGTATCCTTGATAATATACCATTAATCTCTTCACAATGAGAAGACTAATGAATAATTCTTTTTTTGTGTGTTTCACATTAGACTTTACCTTCAATATATATCTGGAAATGGCATAGGCATTTGAAAATTATTATTTTTCTAAAGAGAAAAAGTAACAAAGTCACAGCAATAAAGACAAAAAACACAAAAACAATAAAAATGGTACAGAATTTCAAAATATGATGATAGGAAATTAACAGTGGTTGTTATATTACATATTGTTATTTTCAATGAAGTTGCTCAGATTATCAGGTGTAAGAATGCAAAATTAATCAAACAATTAAATATAACAAAAATAATAAAAAGAAACATTTCAAAAGAGACAAATCTTCACTAAACAAGATGGTAATAATTCAACAACGGTGTTATATTGCATATTGTTGTCTTCAAATTAGTTGTTCAGATTACCAGGTATAAGCATGAAAAATTGGTCAAAAAATGTAAGAATTTACTATTCCTTTCAGTAACTCAATAGACATCAGCAGTACAATTACCCTAGCTTCCCTTGTATATACATATATATTTTCCCTACTTTCTTTCATTTCTCCTTTCCCTCATTTCAGTTGTTCCTTCCCTTTGAGCAATTTATTTCCCTTTCACAACATCTATTGTACTTGCTGGGTTTTATTTACTCTTTCAAGTTCTCATACTAGGGAAACGATCCAATGTTTACACATGTGGGTATGATTTATTTCACTTATGAGTATGGAAATAGTGAAAATAGCATACCACAGCAATATATGTGCACCCATGTTTATAGCAGTGCAATTTGTCACAGCTAAATCTTGGAAAATTATTATTTTAAAAAAGAAGACCAAAGATGACCGAGACAAAATACATAATGCACTAACAGAAGAGCTTTGTCAATGAAAGACTATTTTTTAAGCATGAAAAAGATACATATTATCCTGTTCTAGACCTGTTCATTATGTAGAGTGTTTTATATTTCTGCAATTTACTGAGCAGGAGATGTTGTTCTGAATTATAATGCATTGCTAGAAAACCCATAGAGGCTCACATGATATAAGGTCTCTTTTCAGTAAAGTAGGTGGCCTAATGTCATCTCACAGATGGATTATAATTGCTGCAAGGAATTATCACAATTGGAATGTATTAATTAAATGTTGTCAACCATATTCTTTGCTAGATCTATTCTCCACCTGTTTCCTGCAGCATGCAGACGTAGTAATCTGAATTTTATGAAGTACAACAATGCATTATTTATTGTTCTACTATTCTTCCAACTTCTTTAAAAAGAAGTAGTTTGAGATAAAACAAGCAAACCCTTTAACTAAATAGTACTGTGTAAATGTGTTAAATACTCACATTAAAATTAACACTATTTAGTAGTTTCATAAGTTTGGACTTTTCCTCCCAATAATGTGTTTAATGTATAACTCTTGTACTTGTTCCATATTCATGAAGGGGTTTAGGTTTTGAAGATGATTTTCTAAATTAAGAAATATTATCTCTTCAGGTAGGCTTAATAGAGAAAGAAAGGTAAGAAGAGAAAGAGAGGTAAGGCATTTTCTAATAAAAGTATCAGTATTCTAAGGATTGATGCTAGCAAGAAACAGGTGTGTATTTTGCTGTGAAATGATTTGTTTGAACCAATTGCTCAAAACTTTTCTTTAGAGATCATTTTTGGTATAGAATATTTGTTTCTAAAAAATGGATAGAACACTAACTTGCAAATAAAACATGAGCAAGATTTCAGATGATGCTAGTAGCTGTACTCTCTTCCTTTTGAGTTCACTAAAGAGTTTGAAGACCATTGGCATTAGATCTTCTCTAAAGGTATTGTAGAATCTGGCAAAGAATCCATTGGGCATTGTATTTTCTTACTTCCTGCTTTGGTAGTTCATATGTCTCTAGGACTCTATTCATTTCTTCTAAATTCTCTTTTAAAAGTATTTACCAGTGATCTTCTGGGTATCAGCAGTGTGTGTCAGAATTTCATCATCTTAAGTTCTCATTGTATTTATTTGGGTCACTCCTTTTTAGAGAATTGTTGGTGATGATTTGTCAATTTTGTTTGTGCTTTAAGAGAACTAATTGTTGAATCATTATTTATTTTAAATTTTTGGTCTCAATTGTATTAACTTGTGCCCTGATTTCTATATTTCGTTCTTTGTACTAGCTTTGGATTTAGACTGTTTTTGTTTTTCTGGGGCTTTGAAGTATATCACTGGGTTCTTTCTTTGGGCTTGCTCTGTTTTCCACATGTGGATATTCACAAATATAAACTTCTCTTAGGACAGTTTTCTTTGGGTACTATAGTTCCATCATGTTATTGATTATTCTTTGATTCTATGGACTGTTAATTTCTTTGATTGCCTCTGTGACCTATTGATTATTGAAAAAGATATTGTTTAATTTCCATGTGTCTGATGATTTCTGTGCTTTCTTTTGCCATTGATTTCCAGGTGCAATGGAATATGATCTGACAATAGCCATGGAATATTTTTTTTATTTTCCTAAGCATGCTTTATAGTCTAGCATATGGTCTATTTTGGAGAAATTCTCATGTGCTGCTGAAAGAAAGTGTCTTCCCTTTTAGTTTAGAACATGCTGTAGAAAACTATTAAGTCCATGGGTTCAAATCTATATTTCAACCCTGATATTTCTGTGTTGTGCTTGGTCTAGTTGATCTATTTTTGATAGTAGGGTATTGAGGTCCACTATTTTATTTGTCTTAGTGTTTTTCTGATTTTTCATGTTCAGTAGTGTTTAACTTATGAAGGAGGCACACTAGAGCTGATATGCTTATAAATATTATTGCTTTCTGTTGAGTTATTCCTTTAATACATATACAGTGACCTTTCTTGCCTCTACTGATCAGTGTAAGATAGAAATCCACTTTGTCTAAAGTTAAAATAGCTGCTGCTTCTGTTTCCTTCTGGGTACCTGTGGCATTGTTTCTCATCCTTTGTTTCTTAATCTGTGAAATTACTTTTGAATTTAATTTGTTTGTTTTATATAGCTATATGGTATTTCTGTTTTTATTTAACCTGCCCATCTGTGCTATTGATTGTGGAATTTGCACCATTCACACTGAAATTATTATTGAAATATATTGACTTATTCCTGTGATTACATTGTTTTTCTGTTGCATATTTCTTTCTTTTATCTTCTACTTAACTGCTCACACTGCTAGATGTATTTGTTTATTCTGTCTTATTGGCACTGTTTACTTGATTGTCTCCTTCTAGGATATCCTTAAGAATTTTTTTGAATGCTTAGTTAGGTAATAATGAATTTCTTCAAGTGCTCTTTATCATGGAGATATATCACTGATGTATCACTCTCAAAGGAAAGTTTTGCAGGACACATAAGTCTAGGTTGGATCACACTGGGCCCATCTTTACTCTGTTTTTCTAATCCCATGTATTATCCTTTCACATAGTTCCAGTATGTGACTGGATCTGCTTTGGGACAGTTGGGTGTTTGGGAAAGAATGTTTTTTCCTTGTCTTCTAGTGCTTCTAATGTTTTTATTTGTTTATTTTGTTTTATGTTGAGCTTTTGAAATAATATAGTGCAAAGATGTTGTTGCTAGCATGGAGATCTCTTTAGTCTGCTATTCAGTGAGGTAGTTCAGGCATCACTATAATACTTTGCATCTGCACCAAGATGGAGTACAACTGGCCCAACACCCCTTTTTGAGGGAATGGAATGTAGTATTGTTAATGTCACAAAGGTTATCTGGGTGTTGGCATACAGAGAAAATTAGTTAATATCAACAGTCATGAGACCCTGGCAATATCAAAAAATCAGCAACAATAGTATTGTCCTAGATAAATCAAATGCTGATACACTATACGAACAAATATTGTACCACCCTAAACCATAGAAAAAAATTCATAACTGTAATATACACACTAAGAGAACCAAGATAATAGGTGTTATGGTTTGTTTACGGATGTCCCCCCCAAAGTCTCATGGGGTCATGGAGGGTGGGCTTTTCAGAGGCAGCTGAATCGAGAGTTTATGATTGGTTCATTGTCTGATGCTGAGTTTGGGAGTGTGGGTGCTACAGCTTCCCTAGGGTGTTCACCCTACATACAATATAAGGGAGGGAAAGGCTTGCTTCTTCCCTTTTGCTCTTGTTGCTTTTGCTGTCTTTTGCCACCAAGAACCGCTGTTGCTTTGCTACACCACCCTGCGTCAAGGCCAGTTGATTATGGACTAAAAACTGTGAGCTGAATAACCGTTTCCTCCCTTAATTTGGGGAGTTGGGTATTTCATCTGGGAATGAGAGAAAAGAAACTGAAACAATGGAATAATGTAAACATATGATAAAGGAACAAACAGTATGTCTACTTATAGTAGAGTTCAGCAATAATCACATAAAGTTTACTAAATATTTAAAGATTAATAAAGCTTAATCTTTATACTATTACAGATATAAAGGTTGGAACTAGGAGAATATAAGAATAAAAATTAAATTATCTGCATCAATATGATACTCTAAAAATATTCAACATTTTGGAATGAGCTTCCTTTATTTCTAAAAGTCAACAAGTACCTGGCATGGTGGTGCACCCCTGCAATCCCAGCACTTGAGATGATGAGTCAGAAAAGGATTACCATGAGTTCAAGGCCTGCCTTGCCTACATATTTCAAAGCTAGCCTGAACTACATAGCAAGGCCTTTTCTTAAAATTCCCCCAAAACAAAAACAAAATAAAACACCAAACAAAGAAATGTGTAACAATCTTGCAAAAGTGAATAAAATGAAAAGTAAAATATTTCAGCCAGCCAATTTATTCTTCAGAGGAAGTAACTTTTAGGAATTTAGTGTTTATCCTTCCAAATATTTTTCTATGCATTTGCAAACATATAGTAACATACAGCTTGTACAGACAGAGAACAATGTCTCAGTAGATACCTACCTACCCTATGGAGAAGTTTGGCATTTTTCTTTTTTGATAACTTGGAATCATGTCATTTTCTTCTTTCTCTTTGTTTCCCTCCTTTATCCCCTTCCTCCTTCCTTCTTTCCTTTTTTTTTCTTTTATTTTGAGGATTAAACCAATGGCCTTATGGAAGCTAAGCGGGGGCTCTACCACTAAGCCATTACTACAGCCTTGAATCATTCTTTAGTGCTGTTCTGTACCTTATGTAATCATTAAATATATCACATTATAGATTTCAAGATATTTCTCAGTTCAGAGAGATCTCTTATATCCATTCTTGTGCTGCATAGTACTTTATTGCATAGCTATCCCATATTGTATTCCCTTATTGATAGACATTTAGCTTGCTTCCAAGTTTTTCTTAGTACAGACTGGGCATCAGTGAAAATTTTGTATTGTATCTTTGAGCATTTGTGCTAGTATTTTTTGAGGACAGATTCATAGAAGTGAGATAGCTAAAGGTGTGCTTATCTTTCCAGATCTAATGTAAATAGTTATTCCTCTGTTTCCTACTAGAAAGGCGGTTCCCATTTATGTGGTCACCCAAAGGTGTACAAGGTACCAGATTCCTCACTACCCTCATCAATACTTGATATTATCTATTAAAATAAATTTCTCAACCAGATGTGTTAAAAAAGAATAAATATTCAAAATGTTTGCTATAGGAGATTAAAAAGGGGCAATATATTGGAGAAGAATGACCCTATTAGTGTGTACAAGGGTAATAATAGAATTAGATTATGGTAAAAGAATAAAGTAATGAGAAAAAATGGACAAAATGGGGATAATGAAATAACATAGAGTATAAAAATAATAAAAAATATTAAAAGAAAAAAAGGAAAAGGAAAAAAGAAAGGGAAACATGGGGAAAAGTGTGAAAGAGAAGAACACAGAAAAAGAAAAGAAGAAAATACAAGGAAGCAAATTGAAAAAAAATTTCATGAACCCCCAATAAAGCAGTGAAGAAAATAAGAGGAAAGGAAACAAAGAGTTAAATGATTACCCTTTGTGGTTTCATCTGCCGGCAGGAGTGGGAAGGCAGTTCTAATTCATGCTGGATACAGCTAGTAAAGTGAGGGCTCAAGTGCTCAAGTATGCAGACACTTTCAAACTCAGAATAATTCAAAGCTGGGCTTGGTCTCTGTGTGTAGAGGTTGTGGACTTTGTCCTTTCCAGGTCAAATCCCTGTCCTTTGTCCTTTCAAGGTCAAATCCCTCAAGGGGTCTCTTTCCACTGTGTTTTCTGACCCCAGATATCTCCAGTGGCTGTCTCTTACCCAGTCACTATGGGTGGGTAATACTGGGAACTCTGAAGTGAAGCCATCCCACAGCTGTTCTGAGTCCCAGTTTCAAACACTCAATCCTTTCCCAGAATGGCATCGAAGCCCACTTTCTCTGGTAGACACTTGTGCTGTGATCATGCTCTAACTATTGCCTGCCATGTTAGAAGTTTTCCTGTCACGACAAAATCTCACAATGTCTCTGAAGTTCTAATAATCACCAGCTCATCCCATTGTCACAACTTCTTTCAGGAGATCCCTGGAGTCCCAGTGATCATCTTGCTTCTACAAAGTCAGGCTCCCTTCCCCAAGCGTCATAATGAGCTGAGGTGCAGGGAAAGCCCAGACTGTTTCATTACTTTCTCTGTGTTGGGGATCTATCTCTTCAACTTGCATGTAGCTTTTAATTTTTCTGTCAATTCCTTTCTGACTACTGGGAAATCATTTATTTTCTTTCCCAAGCTGTTATTTTCCAATGTCTGGGAAATGAATCTTCAGACTCTATATGTACAACTAAGTTAGAATGAAAATTAGACAAATTTCATATAATAATGTATGATATGTGATATATATTATATATGTATGTGTGCATGTGTGTAGTTATATATATAAAATCTGTCATCTTTATATTGGGGGCTTAAGCCATTGCTCTCATTATTGATAGAAACTTTCATTACCATAATTTAAAGTTATTGTATTTTTATTCAGGAAAGCATTAGAAATAGTATATAACAAATAGTGAAAAAGTATTTTTTTCTGAACAAATTTACATTAAAATAGATTTTCAAATATTCTGTGAGTTTATAAAATTCTGGTTATCTCAAACGTCATTTTTGTAGTAATTTTTCTTTTTATACTTGGAAAATACTCAGATTAATCTAGAGAAGTTTTTCTATTGAATATTATATTTACCATTAATGTCTTTGTGATATTTTCTTTATTGGTATAAATTTAATGAATTTGAATAATAAGATTTGAATTACTATGAGAAGAATATTTGTGTTTTCAGATATATCACTTTCAGGAATCTCTATATCATCACTTTGACTGACCCACAAGGTTTTTACTGTTTCCTCCTGAGAAAGTCATCACAAATAAATTCTATTAAAATTTTTCCTTCCACATGATCTCTCATTATAGACCACTTTTACTTTGTCAGTTTTTACTGTACTTGACATGAAAATATGTCACCATAAAATAGAAAAACATTTACCTTTTACACATATGTAATTTTCACCAAAATTGCATATTATGAACATGCTAACATTACACTGATTTAACAGCATTTTTAAATGAAGCAGTATTTTCCCATTTAGGTCTGTCCCTTAACAGTGACAAATTCTTAAAAAATGTTCTCATTATAATTTCAAAGAAATATTGCTATATTCCCATATTCAGTTTTGTAACTTGATCTATCACACTTTGATTATCACACTTTGATGGAGTCTACAGATTCCATGGTGAGAAACTTAAGGCTATAAATTTACCTGTATGAGCTGTAGAGAAAATTTTTTCTTTATGTATTCCATTATGTCACATTATTTTCCATTGGTTTTCTATCAAACTCTTAAACATATTTACATTAAACTACACTTACTGTATTTTATTGACCTTAATAAATAACTTTACTTCTCTGAATGAAAATTTGCAGAGCAGTATCTTTTCTCTTGCAATGTTTTTTCTCTTTTTCTCACTTTATGGCAGGTAGGTGCTAATTTAAATATAAAATTTGTTGTTTTTATATTCTATTTGTTACTATGACAATATCTCTGTGATTTTTGCTTAAATTATATTAAATTTAAAATTTCAAATATATAATGTGTGAGATATTTCAATCAAAATATATTCAGCCTTAAAATTAGATCTCAAAACACATATGGGAAATGATACAACATTCTCATACAGATATAACTCAGAAGAAAATAGCTAATGTATAGTATTTGCTAATATATTAAGATTATAACCTTGACTTTATATTTTGTACATGTCAATTTTGGAATCAATCAAGATGCTCTGTAGTTAATGAATGGTTTAGTAAGTGAATGGAAAAATAAGTTGTGATATATGTGGCTAATGAAATATTATTCAGCACTAAAATATTTAAATTATCAAGCCATGAAAAGACATGGAGAGAAGCTACATACATAATACTAAGACTAAAAAAGACAATCTGTAAAGCATATCATATGTTTCCACACATATGGTAATCTGGAAATGGCAAAATGATAGAGCCATTTTGAAAAGTCAGTGAAGCACAGAAGAATTATTAGGGCAATAAAATTACTTTGCACATTACTATCATGATGGATAATTTAATTAATTATTAATTTAATTAATTATTCCAAATACCGAATGTACAGTAGCAAAAGAAAAATTTAGTGAAATCTATGGCGTTTGAGGGTTAAAGTAGAGTCAGTGCTCATTATGTATTATGATGTAGCAAAGTTACCAAACAAATGGAAAATGCTGAGATGAGGGGATTTATGCATAGAAGTAGACATAACATGTTTCTGTATTTCTAGCCTGATTTGCTGTAAATCATAAACTCCTTTAAAAAATAAAGTTTACATTTAGAAAGTTATTGCACATCATTTTTACAACAAAATATATGGCATTCGATTTCAAAATCAATGAATGCCGTGAAATTTGTTGAATTAAAAGAAAAGTGCAATTCAAGTTAAATAAGTAGTGCTTTATTTTTATCAAATGTGGTTGGAGTTGCAATAGAAAACCATCATAATAGCTAGCATGTTATGGATTAGTTGTTAACATTTCTGGGTTCGCGGTTGGCATTTCCACATCATTTTTCTCTGATAATTCTAAATTCTTCTCTTGGCTGCATTCCAAGCTGGATAATCCTGTTCACCTAAATTTTTAATGTATTTTCAACTGGATGTGGCATACCTCTTTACTTTCTGTCACATACAGTTGTATAGTATTGAGCATTTTTATTTCTAAGTGGGTTTCAGTAATCCCTTTGTTTGGTTTGTCTTTTAGAATATTCTTGAAAAATATTACCAAGCTTGTCAGAATCTTGAAGAAGAAGGGTTATGAAACCATGAATGTCAATATCAGAAGTCATTTTCAAGCACCTTAAGAGGATTATGTTCATTGGTGACAGGTTTAGCTTTTATTGAACCATACAAGAATCACTGTTTAGATAAATGCACATGCTTCAGTTTGTCAATAAGCAAACATAATTTGTTGAGATCAGAATACATTGAATGTTCACTTTTTTCTTATTTTTCAGTGGACAGATTCATAATAACTTTTCTACCTATGTGGCTTTAATGGTTATGGATAAATGATAAAAATATTAAAATAATCAAATCTCTATTCAAATAGCCAACTTAATGCACTTAAGTAGAAGAGGGAGCCATTCCCAAATGAAAAATTTTGTATATACCACTAAGTTTACTTGTTAGATGACATAGGTGAGATGTTTTTAGATGAAGACAGCATTTCTTGGGCGTTTTTTTATCCCATGTACAGGACTTTTATACCAGAGAAGCAAAATAAATCATTCCTACCAGGATAAAGTAGGCTAAATAGATTTGTTTGGATATAATTACTAGAATCTCAGGGATTAAAGTAGTTAAATCCAAATCTCTTAGAAAGTTAGAAATCAAAGTAAAAAAATACTGCTTCTTTGGTAGATACAGAAAATTATATCTTTCTATAAATAAATAGTGTAGACTCTACTGTCTCCTTTGTCTAGTATATATATAAGTCTGAGATTGACTACAACCTGCTTTGACCATTGGGCAAACATTGTAAAGGCAATGGAGTAAATATGTTTATTTTCATATAAAAATTAATGTTAAAATATTCATAAAATTTTCTCTAAGTCTTTTAAGTAACTTATATAGAGATCTTAAGATATCTAAGAAATACGTCTAAAATATTTATAGGAGGAAATGAACAAGACACATGGGAGTTCACAAAAAATAGTTATGTAGAATGCCCATAATCACATGAAAAATATTTAACCCCATTCATACTAATAAAATTTAATGTAACATATATGGAATGATTCCAAAAATAAATTCTAACACTTAAGGTGAATTAATTATCAACAATTCACCAACTTAATTCAGTGAGGAAAAGTAGTTTTTAACTAATGGTTTTGGAACAATTAGATATTTTTATGAAAAACAATGTCAACCACACATAGGCATAGAAATTAGTTTTAAATGAAGAATAAAACTATATGCAAGAGATAAAACTGTTAAAAACTTATAGCAAAAAAGAAGTTTCATGATCATAGATAATGCAATGATTTCACAAATATAAAACCAAAAACAAAAGTTATAAAAGCAAAGATAGATTATTAAGACTTTTTTTTCTTTTTCATACCACTGGAGAATAAATTTTGGGTTTTTGCACTGTGGCATATCCTGAGAATATTTTTATTTTTCATTTTGAGACAGGGTCTCAGTAAGTTTTCCAGGTTGGGCTTAAAATACAGAACTTCCTGCCTCAGTCTGCCATAGTGCTGGGATTAAAGACATGTGGGTTTGTCTTTCAAATGAACTATATTAAAACCAAAATGAAAACAAAAAAATAAGAGATAAATTATACATCTTATATCCAGCAGCAATATTCTATTCAGAATTTGTAACAAATTTGTGTATTTTAACAATTAAAGACAACTCCATTTTGAAAGTGGTGAAACATTTTAATAGAAATTTCTCCAAAACAGTACAATTAGTCCTAGGAAATCATGGGGCATTGGTTTCTAGACTCTCCGTGGATGCCAAAATTGGTAGATAACACAAATCCTTTATATAAAATAGTGTAGTATTTACATTTAAATTACATGTATTATCTGTATACTTTTAATCAACTCTAGATTACTTATACCTAAGACAATATAAATATTATGTCATTATTGTTCTTTTTGGTGTCATTTTTTTTCAGAGTGTTGTGTCATTTAAGGGAAAGAACAATAGTCTATATATTTATGCAGACGCAGCCACCATACACCTTATTACACATTACACAGATGTCAGATTAGGCACACAGTGGTCAGTGAGTAATGGAAAGAGACACAGCATCTGTGAAATAGCAGGAGGCTGGAGTAGGCTAGGCT
Source organism: Chinchilla lanigera (assembly GCF_000276665.1). NCBI lineage: Eukaryota > Metazoa > Chordata > Mammalia > Rodentia > Chinchillidae > Chinchilla > Chinchilla lanigera. The sequence continues at coordinate 7,624,988 of NW_004955428.1, forward strand.
TACATATTACTTCCTTCGGATGGATTCAATATAGTGCTGGTGTGTGAAAATTCATGTTTTGCTCTTTGAAACTTCCTCTATGTATAAGTCACTTTTGTGTTCCTGGACAAAATAATTGATAGCCACAATTTAAAGGTGAAAATATTTACTTGGTTCAGATGATTCAGTCTATGTTCAGCTGGCTCCAAGCAGCAACATTACAACAAAAGAGTATGGAAAATCATTTACTTTCTGGTAGGCTAGAAGCAGAGCCAAGGAAGAGCATCAGAGAGGAAGAGACTAGATATAGACTCCAAGATGAAGTCTGTAAGACCACAAAGACAGCCTCAGAAATGTGTTTTACTAATCTCCTAGAAAATTCCCAAGCCAATCATGTGCTGGCTTTCCTAACATAGACTTGCCTGTTCTCATCATTGAAAGAGCTCAGGACCTTGTTGTCACTGAGGATGGCTGTGGTACCTTTCAGAGGAGCTCTAGCTCTTATGTTGAGCATTGCTTCTTGGCTCCAGTGCAGACCCCTCAGCCTGCTGGCACAGATCCTTCATCCCACTGGCACAGACTTTCTAGATTCCAGTGTTGACCTTTGGGCCTTCCCAGGGCAGATCCCTGAAACAAGCATACATGAGACATTGCGGTGGGTTCTTGACCTCCAATTGGACTCATGGGGGACATTGTTATGGGCTCTAGGTCTTCAGCTGGACTCATGCAGAACATTGCCATTTGATCCAGGCCCTCAGCTGGACTCTTTGGGTTTTAGTGTGTGGACAGATTTCCTGTACTTTCTTTGGATGTGACTCTTTAGGTGCCTATCATAAAATAAACTTACAAATTGTGTGTCCTGTATTATTCCACTTGCAATTCCTGACTGTAAGAGACTAAGAGCAAGGAATGGGTATATGCCCTTTTACTCCTACTGTTAAGTAGTATATATTGGTCTAAACCAATATGATAAAGCAGAGACATAGAATAAAATGTATGATGTAAAACATACTGTACATAGAATAAAATGTTCACAGAAAAACTTCTTACAAGTGTTCATAGCAGTTTTTTGTTCAACAGTCCAAAAGAAAAAAATATATCAGAATGTCTGTCAACTAAATATTAGTCTAATGAAAGGTTCATTAACATTATCAAATTAATAAAAGGAATAAATCACAGAGAAATGCGAAAACATGGATAGGTCTCAAACAACAGATAAATCAATAAAAATGTATTCGTACATAGTGGAGTACTACTCTACCACAAAGAATAAATTTGAATAATTAGTAAGAAAATGGGTGACTCTAGAAACCATAATATTAAGTGAAATCAGAAATACAAGCTTAAATATCACATAGTTTCTTTTATACAAGAAGCCCAGAGTGTAAATAAAAGCAAAATAAAGCACATACTAGGAAATATGGAGCTACAGCTTTCACAAAGGGAAGAGGACTAAGAGATGGAGGGCGGGAATGGAGGGGAGGGCAAGGGATGAAAAATTAAGACGTGTTACGTGTATGCAAAGTTGTTGCATAAATAATGTAATCACTGTGTACTGGACACAAGTACTAGGGAAAAGTAAATATTGAAAAAATGTGACAAGTGAAAGAAATTAAGCAGTAAGTTTACATATTTTATCATTGGATTCACATGAAATATTTGCTGCAGGCAAATGTATTTTATTGGCTCACGTACACAGTAAGTACTTTGGAAGTTGCCAGGAACTAAGTTTAGGGCGAATTGGGCATGACTGCTAATGGCTATAGGTTGGTGAAAATGGTGAAAATTATAAAGAAAGATAAACTGGAGGCTTTTTATAGGTAAATGGTCACAAGTAGAGACCATACTCATCAGTGAAATAAATCAGACCTGCATGTGTAAATAACGTATTGTCTCACTAGTGTAAGAACCTGAACGACTGAATAAAATTAGGAGGTATGATAGATACTGTGAAATGAAAGGATACTGCTTAAAAGTAAAGAGCAACTGGGGTGAGAGAAAAGAGAAAAGAAAGAAGGGGAAATTATGTATGTACCTATATACAGGATAGCTAACATAGTTGTACTACTGACTTCTATCACTTTATTGAAAGAATCAGTTAATGATTAATTATTTGATCAATATTACATGTCTATATTTGTTTTCCTGAGTAACCACTTCTAAGAAATCAGTATGTAATACAACAACCATTATTAATTTCCTATCACCTTGTCTGAATTTTACTATTGCTTGTATTGTTCTTGTGTTACTTTGTAAATGTATGTGTGTTTGTTAATATGTCTTCATTCTCTTATTTTTAAAATTAAAAAAAAAATTTAAAAAGTAGCGGTGGCTGAGTAAGTATACGGATATTGTGTGTAACTGAGCTGTGGACCTTTAGTGGATAATTTTCAGAGTATATGGATTAAATCTGGTGAAACTAGTACAAAAAATTTAAAATCCTCCATTGCTCAGCTCTACTATTTTCAAAAATGCATGGTTGGTGAAGTTAGGGACAACTACACCCTCAGTTACTGTTGCTTAGAATGGAGTAGAGTTCAGTTCTTTGGAGGACAATGGAAAAAACCTAAGAAAACTATAAATTTATGTACAGTTTGACCCAAAATCTCAATTGTTGGTTTTTTTCCTGGAGAATCACATGAAACACACATGAAATAGTCTATTTGTAGGTCGCTGATGGAGAGATTATTTATAATAGCAAACCACGGGGAACCTCTTGAATATCTACTGAGTTGTGGCTTGAATGAATATAAGGTACATGTAAATATATAAATTAAAATAAGAACAGAGTTGATGCAGATCACTCACAAGGGGTAAATCTTCAATGATAATGGAAATTAAACTGAGGTGGCAGCATCAAATCAAAGGCAAAGACTTTCATGGAGGCTCATGAAGTAAGGAGAAGTGGGGCCCACCGATAGAGAATAATCAGATCGAGCCTGGTCCAGCTTTGGCCCAGGTGCTGAATGGGTAAGGGCTTAGTAATTTTCCATTGAGGGATCAATTGGTATTTTTTTTGGAAATCTCTTTCTGAGTTTTAAGGGATGTCTTCTTAGCATAAGAGAAGCACCAGGACTCCACTTATTCTTGGAGATTTCAGGGAACCCCTCTTACCCTTACACCACACTTGGTTCTTATAATAAGACGAGGGAGATCAAAAGGAGGATGGTCCCCGCCTGGTTGTTGCTAGCCAGTGAAGGTAAGAAACAGGGCAGATCTTCACCTTTCGTGGTAACACTTAATGAATTCAGGCTGGAGAATCCCCCTGAGTCTTGTTCCCACAAAGAAGCCCATCTTACTTCAAGTGGAACAGAAGTATTAGGCTGGGATAAACATAAAAGGTCCATGAACTAGTGATTGCTAGAATGTATTACTTGTTTGGGTAATACAAAAACAGCATGTAGTATGATACAAGTAGTATGTTCCATTTTGTGAAAGAAAAAGGAAGAAATAATTGGGATAAGGGAAAGGAGAAAAGCAAGAAGAAAAATATGTATGTACATACAAGGATGGCTAGAGTAATTGTACTGCTTATGTCTGTTTATTGAAAGGAATAGTTAATGCTTAATTCTTTTCTTGACCAATTGTGTATGCTTATATCACATAATCTAAGCAACGAATTTGAAGACAACAATATGAAATATAAGAACATTATTGAATTCCTATCATTTTGTTCAGTGAAGCTCAGTATCATTTCTAAAGTTTTATTATTACTTTTTATTCCTTTAACTGTTTAATCAACCCTGTACTCTTACATGTGACAATCTGAGCAGCTTCCTTGAAAATAACAATATATAATACAACAAACATTGTTACTACCTATCATCTTGTTTTGAAATCTTGTATCATTTTTGTTTTTGTGTTGTTTTGTTTTTGTCTTTGTTGTTGTTATTTTGTTATTTTTTCTTTTTCACTTTAAAAGAAAAAAAGAAAAAAATGATACTCACAAACATTAACTTAGTTCAAATTCTAGCCTTATCATATACAGTATTTCTATTATGACCCTTGGCAAGATACTGGCAAAAGTTATTGTTCCATACACTGAATTATCTGAAATATGAAAGAGATTAAAAATGATTTTTCCTTTAAGATTCTGCCACACACTGGTATAGGAAAGAGGTTTCTTTGCCTACTATCAGTGGAGCCTGAAACTAGGAAAAAGGAATTCAAGACTTTTTCCTCAATATTCCTAGGAGAGCTCAATGATTATAAGAAATTTAACTTTAATGCTAAAGAAAAAGTTATGTCATATGTATACACTTGAATGTTGGAAACCAGAAGAATTGTGTTTCCTTCTTTTTTCTTTTTCCCTCCAAAGTGCTATTTAATAAAGACTGGAATGATGTCTGTCAATTTAAGTAAGATTTTGCATCAGTAATACATGTCAAAAGTATTCTATTCTCTCTTTAAAAGATATAAAGCCTGTGAAATGCAAGAGGAAAACCACATTGTTTAGAAAGTCTCCTTTGGTGATTAGAGCTGTTACCCAAACTTCACTTCACTTTAAAAGGATCTTAAGATCTATGGAGAATAAGACAAGCTTCAACTTCAAAGGGTGACTTGCAAGCAGAATGCTAAGTAGAAAGTAGAAATTAGAAGCAATGACCTTGAAAGAGTACAAGTTCCTGATTTACCTGTCAATGTGGGCCAAGCAGAGAATCAAGACAAGGCACTATTTTCAGACTCCCCCAAGACTTTTTTCCCACATAATCTCTATCATATAACAAAATATATTTTCCTACATTTCCTGGGACATATTCATCTAAGTAAAAAAAGAGAACTGTGAATAATAACCTTAGTAACAAACATGCACCTAATAAATATTTCTACTTTGAAATATTTTTGTGGTCAGAGCCATTAAAACTTTACTATCACTTATTCCTTATTTGCAGCAAAACTATTTTCAAAAAGATTTAAAATTATCATGTAATTCATACATAAAAGTCAAATATAAATATTATTATTCTTATTTACAACTGAGGAAATGGTATTTCAGGGAAAGTCAAACAAGTAGCAAATGGCTCAGACCAGATTCAAACAGTTCTTTCTTCAGGACTGAAGAAGCTAAGTAACACAGGGATTACCATGTGGAACACATGGCATGTGTATTCTAGCATATCAGAAAGGAATAGCCACAGTATAAAGGGCAAAATAGTGTGGCCTCTCCAAGAAGAAAAGTGTTAATACTAACATTCAAGTATGGCCTAATCTCTCTAGTTACCTGGGCATGTGAGTTTGAAGAAATCTCTACCTTAATTTCCTATTTTTTTTTTTTTGTTTGTTTGATTTTTGTCTTTTTGAGACAGGGTCTTGGTATGCAATTCAGGCTGGCCTTGAGCTCACTTTGTAGCCCAGACTGGACTTGGACTCACTGCTTCAGCCTCCCAAGTGCTGGGATTAAAGGCATGCTGCACCACACCTGGCTACCTTAATTTTCTAAAATAACAAAATAGTGTATTGAGGACAAATTTTTTTTTAAAAAAATGACATTATATACACATAAATTGTATATAAATTCATGCCTGGTCTAAAGACAGATTCAAAGACATTAGTAATACATTTATTGAAGGTTTAGGAAAAAATTCTGATTTGTTCATATTAAAAGTTAGATACTATTAGTCATCATGACTTAAGTGTGACCCTATAAATTCATCAGTTCTTGGATTTTGTTTAATTCTAATTCATTTCATGTGCTACATTGTATGTATTATAGCCACCTCTCCATCTTTTCTCTTATGCTGTTTTCTTTTACTATTCTTTTAATGGATGTGAATAGCCTGTAATCTTTACATTTGAAAAAAAAACATGAATTTGCCTTCCAAATGCAACACTGCTTACTGATGAATGTTATGGCTTATTCTTGCTAACATTTGGAATACATTTTGTTTGTATTCCATTCTTTGTAACCTCTATATTTGTTTCATTTAAAAGAATGTTCATTTGTACTTGTGGATAGGAAATGAGAATAATTTGCTACATCATCATACTCTGAGCTCCACCAGATGATGAGAGTCATTCCTTATTTTTCTAGAGCTAATATTTGATGTGTCTCCTAGCATGGCGTAGTACACTAAAAGGATAGCTAGTGAGTCAGCACTAGGGACAGTGTCCTAAAGCAGTGTAAGGAAAAGTCCCTGAAATAACTCTGAGATTTGTAAGTACCATATTTTTTAGAAATCATTTCAAGGGTCAGAGGCATTGACAAAATATTGAGCCTTTAAGGAAGCTATATGTGATGTTTCAGATTTGATGATGAAAACACTTGTACATCTGGGAAACACTAACAAGTCATACAAAACTAAGAATTCTACAGATTACTTCAAAACTCTCAATTTATAGAGAGTTACATATATTTTCTAGTGTGGGGACACTAAATAATTCTCAATTACACATACCAACAGTTTTTTTTTGAAAATCTTCATTATACATTTTTGACAAGGAAAGGTTTTGCTGTTTTACACCTTGCAACTGCATATAAAATAATTTTAATTTTCTCATCTCTTGTTTCATTGAGTACGTTTCTTGAGATATGAGTATCAGTTAATAATAACTTTAAAAATATCAGTGATACTGTTCCTCCTAAATTTCTCTTAGTCTGTGGTCACACCACCCTGAACGCCCCTGATCCTCTCTAAAATGAATTATAATGTGTGTGGGTGTAAAAAAATAATGTGTCTGATTTTTAAAGTGACACACAAAAGCGTAAAATAACAAAAAGTCACAAAACAAATCAGTTTGAATAAATAAATGTTGATATTCACATTAATGCATTTGTCTATGGAATTATATCATGGTTATATTCAACTGCTATGACTGATTTTTGCTGGGTATCGTCATATAAATTCAGAATTTATATTTATAATAACAGCTAAAGTGTATCATACATAGATCATGTCTAGTAGCCAGACTAACTTTAATGAACTGGTGAATAAAAGAAAAGAAGTTGCCGATGAGGAACAGAAACTGAGAAACTTTTTGGTGGTTTCAAAGGAAATGCCAAAATACATTAAAATGAAGCTCATGGATATTTAAGGAACCGATCAACAATATCAACATGATTCTTGGTTAAATGTAACATTAATTAATGGATAAAGACATAAATCATTAATGAAAGAAAAATACAGTACAATGCATATTAGTATAAAATGCTTGAAAACAATGTTTTAGGAGGTCTACAGAGTTTCTCAATAAGCTTGGCCTATTCCTCCCTCTCTAAGCTAACTTGGAAGATTCCACTGGCTGGAAAATTGACTCATCCAAAATTAAGAACAAAAGAATATGGGTATTAAAATTCATAAGATGTATAACTTATAAATAGAGAATCTCTTTAAAAAGGGAACACAAAATATGGGCCTAAGTCTGTGGTACACCAATCAGATATTCTATTCCTTATTTTGAGGGAAAAACAAGTAACTAGAGATGCGTCTGGTGATATTTATTTCAGGGACACCTTTACATGAGGCTAAGAGACTATTATTATCCAAAAAAATATGCCTAAGACATAATCCCTAGTACTCAAGAATATAAACTTATTTAGAAATCACTGTTAAAAAATTGGATTTTTCAGTGGGTTCACCATAACCAGAAGTTAGCTTTTATGTATACTTTTAGTTTTACTACTGAATTCTTATTTGTATCCTACAACCATAAGAGAGCAGAGGATATATCTAATTATAAAATAAATACAATACTCATCTTACTGGCTAGTATATAATATCAAATATTTATTATATAAATAATGTGTTTTGTTATAATTTCCTTCAATTTGTGCCAGCTCGATGAACTCCCATATCTTTATCATTATGTTGTAACTTTTGAATTTACTGGAGAGGATCCTACACAACTTGAATTGCAGATTCCTGTCATTAATATCCATTTACCATGGCTAGAGATTCATTTCACATTGAAGGGATATGACCTTCTTTTATATTAGGTTCTATCAGAAAATGGAGAAAAATGTCTAGCTATGATTGGTTCACAAAACATATTTATTATCTAAGACTAAAGAGAATTTTTCAAGTGTAGACAATGATCTAATGTTGCTTTTAAAATGAGTATATGCTTGAATGATATCGATCACAATATTAAGAGGTTATATTAAAAACAACTCTTCTGGAAGTATGCCATGTATACATTTCCATTGCCAATGCAAATATACTTCCTTAACTGTCTACAGCTTATCTCCCAGTCATATCAGCATAGCACAGGTGGTACGTATAAGTGGAAAAGAGTCATATGTATAATTTCACTAACAAAAGGCCATAAGGTGGGAAATGCATCCAAGATCACATGGACGAGCATATTGCTAATTAATTTTTAGAATTCTTTATTTTGCAAATTCTTCATAACTAATAGTAATTGCTGTCTTTTTGTGCTCCTGCACTCTTCCCTACAAAACATTGACACATTTACTAGCTGATATCTAGGTGTGTAATTGTACTTGTGTCACATTTTCAGAGAAATTTCTGCCCCCCGATCACCTCTTTCTCTTTGTCTCTCTCTCCCCTTCTCTCCCCTATCTGTCTCTTTCCCTCTCTCTCTCTCTCTCCCTGTCTTGCTCTCTCTCCATTCATCAACTAAAAGAAATTTTCTGTACCTATAAGCTGTTAAATATCCTATTTAACTTCATAATCTATGGCATAAACATTAGAAAGAAATACAGAGACACATATACAGATTTAAACTGGGATAGAATTTTAAGGACATGTAAAATGATAGGTAAAGAAATATATTTAAGTATACAGTACACATAAATGTATTCAAGAAATACTCCATCAAAATTTTACCCATATAGTCACTCAGAAATGGCATTACTTCAAATTCCTGTTTTTGAAATATAAAGCTTGATTTTTACTATTTTTCTGTCTATGTCCCAATTGTTTCTGAAATGGGGTGCATTTCCAATTAGATGTGGATATTATACACACTTTCAAAACATGAGTGAATATGTAAACAGATTTGACCTTTCAGGAAATATATATATGTTATTATTAAAAAAACATATTGTGCTTTATCCTTTAATATTTTATCTTTTTTTTTCTTTAACATAAAATGACTTCTAACATGTATTTGTTTTATCATAAGGTAAAGAAAAGCTCACATGGATAAATTATTCATGATTTTATAACAATAAATAAATGCATCTGTTAAGCTATAATTTTGCTATTTACATAAATCCATTTTCACTGTTATTTATATAGCCTGAGGGTATACTATCTACACATTGTGTTTTTTGAAAATGTACTCCAGGTATATTTTTGCAAAGTCTCCTAATCCTCAGACTGAAGATGAAGAAATGTCTGTCTAACATCCTTCCTCACTTTCTACTTTTCCTCTTCCTATTTTCTTTATCCAGAATAACTCCCTTTTATACATAACAATAATCACTCATACAGTGCAGGACAGAGATTCCTTCTTTTCCTTGAATTCTTTACTATATTTTACAACATTCATATGATGCTTTATCTGTATGGATTTGTAATACATTTAAATTCAATTTCCATCATTTCAATTACATCATCTGAATGAAGTGAAAAATTGCATACTTTCAAAGGTGCACAAAACTTACTGAATGTATGTTATGTTAATGATTTTGTGCTCAGTAAGACTTATACTTGAAAGACATAGTCCTTTTATGACATATAAATAAGGATATTGTTTTGTTTGTCATACTTTTATATTTAACTACAAATAATTCTAGTCCTACCTCAATATAAATAAGACCAAAAGTTTTCAAAATTAAGTTTTCAAAGTTGTCAGGGCCTAAAAAAAGATTTCATGTTAAATGAAGCATTGAGATAATTAAATTTGCAATGCATAGTTACAAGTTAAAGATATCCAGTTTTAGCAATAATCGTTAGAATGTATTTACTAAACCAGATTTTAGGTCTTAATCTGAGAGTCAAAATTATTAACAAAGAATTTGTTGCTTTACCTCAAACACATTTGAACCTTGATCTTCTTAAACGGCACCAAATATGAATATACACTGCATGGCTCCAATTTGTTGAAAACAGTGGTTACTTACAGCAGGTGAAATATAATTAATCAAAAAATTATACTGAATTACTACCTGTGTTGAAAATCTTATCCAAGTTAAACTTACTAAAGGGTGTAAAAGTAGGAGGTCAAATTCATAAACAAAGGCATTTCCAGGTCTAGAATCTATAGTATTTTTCTTAAGGTTTGCAAAGCAAGGATTTAACCTTGCTACCACTGCAGCTGAAGTTATATAATTACATTCTTCAGAGTTGACACTTTCACCTTCGTATGCATAATAAGGCCACCCCGATGCAGACAAAAACCAGTAATTTCAGCATTCTGCTTCTGTTCACGTTGATGATAATCAGATATGGCAGTGAAGCATGCCTGAACCTCATTTAATTGTCAGCACAGTCTTTTATTTAAACAGCAAAATAGTTAGCAGTAGGCTTATAAATGTGGAAAGCATGCAAAACAACAGTGTGTTAACTTTTAAGTTACCTCATGCAGAAAAAGTCAACTATTTCAAATGTGTTTCAACTTTGACTCCTGTAAAGGAGTCAAAACTAATAGAAAATACATGACTGGACAAGATAACTGGATCTTGCTTTGAAAAGAATAAACACTGTTTCTTACAACGTCTTTAAAATGTATACTTTTACACTTTGCATATATATTGCAGAAAAATGGGAAAAATCATCTAAATTTAATCAACCTATATTGGCATTTTGATGCAGGTATTCTGGTAAACAAACTTTATTCTAGGTATAAAACTAATAGGAAAATTTGTTGAAAATCAGCTAATGTTAACATTAAGAATGTAATTATGACTCCAATATTTTTGTTCAACTTTTGACTAGGTGATATATTCTCTTTTTCAAAATTCAGCACTGTAGAAATGCATCCATTTAAAAGTACTGCACCTCCTCATTTTCTCCAAATCTACAGGCATCTTTTCAAAAACTTAGTTCTTCATTTATTCTACCAGAAGGTACAAGAGCAATTTTATTTTTAAAATCTTACTCAAATAAATTATACGTTTTAAAGACGCTTTATGGACCAGTATCAAAAGTCACATATTCAGAGACATGCTATATTTAGGAAATCAATTAAAACTCCAAAAAAGCACTAGACATAGGGAGTGATCTATGTTTAAGTGACTTCACATAATAGATTAAGTTTTAATCAGCTTCTTTTCCTGACTTTCATTTCCTTATTCTGAATAATGGAAATCCCAGAGACCATTCCTCTTTGTATTCTATTCGCTATCTCATCTTAACTGCTGCTAACTCACATACTTCCATTGTCAGACAGGTTCTCCTGTGAAAAACTTAGACTAGACCATCCAACAGCGTTCTTGACACCTCCACATTCCAAACTTGGTACACAAAGTGATGTACTACGTTCAAAACTAACGGCAAAACAGTGCACTTCCTGCCTTGCCTGCTTCAGTTTGCCCTGACTGCATACTTCTTGCTCAGCATTGCGACTCTTGGTGTTATCTGCGACTTGTCTCTTTCTTTCTCACAGCCTAACCTGCCCTGCTCTGTGTAGCCCTACGGTCTCTCTGACTTCATTGCATTCTAGGCTCATGGTCCTCCCGATGTTCCTTCCTCTCCAGCCACCTTGGCTTCCTCCCTGTTCCTGCACTCCAGGTATCTTCCAATGACAAGGCACTGCCAACTGAAGTCCCCTTTGCCTGGAGTAGTCTTTCTGTGGATATCTACATCGCAATCTACTTGACTTTGCTCAGTTTTTAATTTAAATCCTGTAAGCTTTTTATATACAGATCCAAAATTTGACAGTCAGCACCCTGGCCCCTGCCACGTTTGCATTGTCACTTCACGTGTTTGAGATAGCTTCCTCTTTAGGGCTCTGTTTCTATCCTTGACTGCCTTTCATGTATTTTCAGCGTAATAACTGGGGCTATCCTGTTAAAATGCAAATCAGATAGCATCAGAACAGGAGTCAAAGACCTTTCCGTGAATTATGAATCCTCATATAATCTCGCTCCTGCTTCTCTGAGGTCGTCCACTGAGCCCACTCATCACTGCGTCTGCAGTTTTACTCAGCTATGCCTTCCCCAGATCCGTTACCCTTCACCTTTCACCTCAGAGCGTCTCTGCATGTTGTGCACCCTAGTTTGAAATTTCTGAGCTTATTTCTCTTGGGCGCTTATGTATTTTATTTCATATATTTGTGATATTTTATAAATTTGCTATGAAGATATCTATAGTGTAATAGCCAATCAGTATAAAATGTAAATGTAAATATTATAAATGTGAAGTAGATGAAACTTTATTTACACCCATACACACGTTTACACACACATACAAACACACACATATATTGGTCTTCAGCACTGGAATCTATTGTCGTTATGATAATTTTTGCCACTTTTCTTCCTTTAGTACAGTATTTCTAAAAGTAGTGTCTTTTACATGATACTCGATGAATCTTCACTGAATTAAAGATTTCTCATAGAAACACATATATTTGTATGTATATGAAAATGAAACCTTATGTAATTAGTTTTTTTGTAAAACACAACACATGTTGGGTCTTATAAACTTTCATAAGAATTATTCACTGGCACTTTGCTAAACCATTATTAGAAAGTGAAAAATTCTGTTGTGAAAATTTTCTCTTTACTTGAAATAAAAGAGGCACATTTCTTCTAATGTGCAAATACATCAAAGATATTTGCTATCCAAGTAGTTATTTCTTTTTGTTTGTTTGTTTGTTTGCTTTTTCTGGTACTGGGAATCGAACTCATAACCTCACGATTGCCAGGCAGGAGCTGTGCCACTGAGCTAAATCCCCAGCCCCACAAATAGTTATTTCAAAGGCCTTTAGAACTGAGCCATTGTTTTCCCTCCTATTTAATTAGCATTATACAAAATTCAAAAATCATCAAAAAAGCTTCAGTGTAATATAATTTGTAAAATATTGTGTAAATACAGAAATAAGATTTTTTCTTTCCCTTAATCACTTATGAAAAATAGTTTCAAAGAATGACCTTTTGTTTTTTATTTTTTAAAATATTTCTCTGAAATTGTTTATGAAATACTAAAAGGAATTCTGAAAAGGTCAGCAACATAAAGCAACATAGTTGGTGCATAATTAACAGAATTTTCCCAATGTATCTTGATGAGGTATCTTGATTACTAGTTGGTAATAACAGCATGCGAAGATTAAGAAACAACAAAGTTGTGCTCCAATTTGATACATAATGGATTATTTTGATCTGTAAACATAGTAACTGAATTTATAAGAATTTGACTATTATTTGATGTTATTTAAATTTTAACAGGTACAAACCATCAATGGTAATTATAATGAATAAAGATAAAAGTAAGCCCTGATTCTATATGATTTCAATTTGACATGATTCAATGGTATCTTTTTAAGTAATACAAAGTAAAATTATAGGACCAAGGATATAGCTCAGTCGCACAATCGCCTGCCTGGCAAGCACAAGGTCCTGAGTTTGACTCCCGATACCAAAAAAAAGTAAAATTATAAAAGTTATTATAATCATCAATATTGTATCTAAAAGTGTATCTTGATTAAGTGAAATTGTTTTCTATGTTTTAACCTATTAATGTACCCATTAATATTCATATATGATAATTAACTTTATAAAGACATAAATAAGTGAATCTGATGTCAGCAAAAAAAAGGAAGAGTGGAGAGGAAGGAGAAAAAAAGTTGAAATGTGTTTTGTGCATGCACCAAGTTCCCAAAATGAATGTAAGCATTAGCGACTGCAAATGTGTAATGATAAAAATCAAAATCAACAGGGCAGCAAAGGGAAAAGGTGAGTACTGAATCATAAGTAGAAGAAGCAGGTAATCAATATGAGAGAAATCCCTACATATTCAAACTTTAGCATGATTAATCACTCTACAAGCCTCCTAAAAATCCCAAATCTTATTTATATGAATAAATGTCCCAATATATCCGCATGATACTCTTTTATTTTATTTGCTGTGAACTATAAGACTTCTCACTATTTCTTGCTAAGAATTATATTAAAAGCAGGTGATAAAGTGATATTTCGAAGTATACAGTCCTAAAGTTTTCTTAATTTTGATTTCTAGAGATTATTCTCTAAGAACAATTTACAAAATAAAAATGGGATTTTATAGTTAAATATGAGCCCCGAAATATCCCCTTTTCACTAACTCAAATAGTTTACATAGCATAAATATGTACATATTAGTAAATGTTACTTTCTCTAGTTTACATGCAAATGAAGTAAAGCACATTCTTAAGTGTTAAATTACTCACATCTGCTGAGGGAAATTCACCCTCCAATTGCAACTTCAGATGGAGAGCCCGGAATCTAAGCATCGCCTTCTCCGGCCACCTCTCACGAGAACTGAAATGCGAAGCAACGTGTTACCTATTTGATTTCAGCTGGAATCCAGGGTGTTGGGCGGCTCGGCTGTTATGTGCCTCCGCACATGTCTAACATTGACAGGAAAGCGTGTGAGTATTGACTGGGGTTTAAAAAATACACTAGTGAGCAGGAAAATTTATAAATACATAATAAGGATTAATTCTAGTAAATATAAAGAAAAACATAATAATAAGAGGAGATTAAGAAACTGTTTCAATCTTAACTTTATATGCTCTTGTTACTAAGATGCAAATTCCTTGAAACAAAGATAGAAAGGAGAGAAAAAATAGACAAAATAAATATTATAGTTGATGGTTTTTATTCTCTCAGTAATGTATCAAATAACTCAAAGGGAATCAATCAGAAAATAGAAATATTGAAAAAACTTGTCATTTGATTGCACTTTATTATGGAACATTCTACCTAACAACAAGAAAATTCATGTGTTTTTTCTTGGTTATTTATTTGGCCGGGAGGTACCAGAAATACAACTAGAGACCTCACACTTGCCAGCGGGCGCTGGGCAGCTGAGCTATATTCCCGGCCCATGTTTTTCTTTTTATGTCAGTGAATTCTGATGATAATAAATTGGCATTAGTTTTGAGGTAAAAGAACAGTGGCAATCTCACGGGAAATAAAAAATGACGTTTATTGAAAGATGAAGTTTATTATTGTGTGCACCCTGAATATGATCCTTAAATTAATTGCTCTTTATATTTATATAAATCAGACATATAAACAGATGTGTAGAATTGAGTAATTATATGGCATTGTTTAAGGGCAAATAACTTGAAGAGAAAACTTAATTTTTCAGTTATTCATTTATAGAAACAAATGATTAGTTTTAAAAATTGTAAGAAAAAAGAAGAAGAATGTCTGGAATTTATTTTGGAAAAACTAACAAAACAAATGTATCACATAAAATAGTATTCTGTCAATACATCACCGAGGAACAATAATTACAGGTTTTAGATGAAGGAGTTGAGCGATTGGATGGCAATAACTGAGGAGAAAAGCAAGAAGGAGTTAGATTTATGTACATTTTATCCACCATATTGAAATCTACTTTGACAGCTATCCTAACTGTATTTCCTTCAGCTTCTGCCAGTGTAGTCTACTTATTACAATCCTTCCACACCACAGGTATGCTTCTGTACTACAGGAAACATTTTTTTTCAACAGATGCTTTGGAAAACTGTGAATTACCTCCAATATTCCTTCTCCTTTTTTTCCATAATAAAAATTCAGAAAATAATACAGTTACAGGAAATCCCAGTTAAAGGCAACAGTTATCAGCTGCTAGTTCAGCTATGCTTTAGTTAATCTCTGATCATATCCTGCCAATATGATGTAAGAAAAATACTTGAATAATGTCTCTATGTTTCAAATTAAAGCCCATTCACTCCTCTTACGTAGTATTTCTCCTTTCCTTTGGTTGAAGACATTATTGGCCATAGGGTTTATGTTTAATGAAATGTAGATCTCCAAGTTAGAGTTCTAGGCATGTTGTGACTACCCCGCACCACTATGCAATCTTGCTCCTTGTCCATATTATAATAGAGAGAGAGAGAGAGAGAGAGAGAGAGAGAGAGAGAGAGAGAGAGAAATGAAATATTTATCTTCCATAATTATTTTATTTGTATTTTTCTTTCTATTACAAGGAATCAGAATCTTAAATAAAAACAAATCATAAGATATATTTTGCTAGGATCAAAATTTTTGACAGTTGAATATGACATGAGAAGTGTGGCCTTTATTGCTATGGCTGCTATATTTTGCTTTAAATCAGTTATATGTTAAGGACAAAAACTTGCTTTTCACACAATCTGGGCATCTGCACAAAGGAGCAGTATGATTAAACAACGTTCTGTGCACACGTTACAGCAACATGTTATAATTTTATAACTTGATCTCCTTTTATCTATTGATGTTGACAGTAACAAAACCACTTTTAAAAATATACTGCAGCTGGTGAGGTATGGTGTTTTGTTTGATAATGACCTAGGTTGATAAGCTTAGTATTTCATTTCATATATTTTAAAAATCTCATTAAAAATCCACAGTTGTCTTACTATTTTCATATCAAGTAAAAATATAACCATTTGTAAAAGTGAAAGACAAACAAGATGGACAAAATATTTCAGTGAGGTCCCAAACTTAAATATTATTGTAATTGTTCAGAAACATTTTCACTTTTTACAGCACAGAAGAGTTTTTATAGGGTGATGGCATGCTCTATGCTGTTATTCCAGAACCAGACTCTTGATTTAATTTTGCACTTTACTATTTTGGACGATCATCAAGTTTCTTCTCAATTTTAACTTAAGCTCAAATTTTCGTACCAGCTTGTTGTAATCAACATCAATTTTCCTTATCAAATGGATATTTAAACAAATAGGGTGTATATGAGAAAATTTTTCATTTGATTCTATATAGCAAATTACTCTTGAATTTTTTTGCAGTTTAAATTATTTGCGTTGTCCTATAGGCTTTAGATTTTCTTTTCAATTTTTGTTTTTCCAGGTTATTTTCACTTCTTATGTTAAATTTAAAACTATGTCTTACCAGGGGAATTCAAGAATTACATTTTAAAGTTTCTTTTACTTCCCAGCTCTACCAAGGCACTAAGACATGGTCTCCCCCTTTACATACATCACAAAATTTTAATAGCTGATTTATAAACACACTGACATTTTTCTGTGTTGTTTATATTTATGGATTCCTATGAGTAGTTTCTACTACCTTGGAGATAGTTTTTAGAAATATTTGTATTTAAACTGATGAATATTCATGGGGTCATGGAAGAAATTTTCCTATGTTTTCACATAGAAGCATATATCAGTATCACTTTTTGGATGTAGCTGAAATTCAGGCTTGGACACCCTCAGACATAAGTTCCTTTAAATAACAAAGTATAGAAGTTTTTTATTTTGCTGTGTTGACTTCCAAGAGCACTCTCCAGAATCCACTCAGGGATAGTTTAAAATTATCTTTCAAGAGTGGATCTACTGTCGACAGAAGAATGCAGCTTATCTTGCCAATGATCTTTTCTATTATGAGCTCAAAACCTGGTAACTTCCACTGAAGATAGGCAGGTGACCTGTGTGGAAGCACTATTGACCCTTATGTCTGGGGCGTAAAAATCCTAAATCCTCTCCTCCTCACCATCCAATCAGGAAACAGCGTCTTCCTTGCTTTTTCCTATGAATTCCCCTGCTACCAATCAATCTGGGAGAGTAGAGATTTTTCCAGCTCCTGTCCTCCTTCCCACTTGACTGTGCAATATATATATATATATTTTTTCCTATTTGGAAAAAGCTAGTGCCATAGTATTCACTCCTATGTGTGTGAGGCAGTGAGCCCTTCCTCAGTATCACCGCAATGCATCATTTTGTACTTATATTTTGGGAAAAAATATAAATGCAATTGATTCGTAGTGGTGCAATGGACAATTACATTTTAATTGTTGATAAATCATAGCCAAAAATTAAAAATTTATAATGTTATCTCTTTGTTCTATTATCTTTATGTTCATGATCTTCCATTTTCTCATGTTAGTTTCATACTATATTACTCTAGCCCTCTATACACTATTTTATTTTTAATGAGTCTAAGTCAAACCTATTTTAAAATAACTTTTAACAATATTTTTTATGATTCTATATAAATTGACACTTTCAAGGTTCAGAAAAGCAAGGGTGAAAACTTTTTACCTTTCTGTGATCTTAAAATACGTGTCACCTTGGCTGACACAGACACTGAGGCAAGAGGATTATAAGTTAGAGGCCACCTAGGCTGGGCCATAGAGCAAGTGTAAGCCCAGGCTGGGCTACAGTGAGACACTGCCTCAAACAAAGATATTCAGAGAAGAAAAAATAACTTTACAATGTCTTCTGTTTATCTTCACAATTATTTATATTTTGATTGTGCCATTGTGAATAATTTTTACTGTTCTAGGACAACATCTACTTGAACTTATTGCAGTGGTTATGCACATAATAATATCAATGTAACCTCTTACAATTATTTTAATGCTTTCTTTACGAATGCTTACATAGTCTTTTTTCTACTTCTTCATTACATTCTCTCACTTTTCATTTAAATTTCAAAGTTTTATTATCTTTGAAGAAGTTGAAATTGTTAAAGTTGTTTAAATAATTAACTGGTTACTTATTATACTTTAAAATATGGCTTGTTGATGCTGTGCACTTGCTCCCAACTCTTGCATGGATTTGTCAGAATTTACTGGAATCTATTTCAGTTTTGGAGATATTGTGAGGATACGCCCCAGAACAGTTATTATAAAAATTTTCAACTTTGCACTCTTAAACTTTTTCTCTTTAATTTTCATAATTACTTCACCTCACTAAAACATAAACACCATGACACTAGCACTTGCCTTTATCACCTTTAAACTATTTCTGTCCCAAGGCCGGAAGAAAGTGGTAACACAAAGTAGGCATTATAGGGACAATCGCTGAGTGATTGAATTGTCTTGTTCCTGATGATTTTGTGTTCATTATTTAAAACTTCACTAAAATGATTTATTTGTGGCTGTTACCACTTGCTAGTGACAATTCATTTATTCTGATTGCTTATTAAAATTAACAAAAGCATTTATGTATGTGTTCTGCCTCCAGAAGCACAACTAATACTGATCCTTATGTCAGTGTTTTCTTGAAATTATTTTTAATTTCATTACTCTTTAGATAATTTGACATTTTATTTTGATTTTTTCTCTTTAGTAGAATTTCCCAGTTTCCATAAGATAAGTTATAATTTGTTTTAGTTTTCTGATTTTTGACAGAAAGGGAATTTAAGGAAACATCATCAAATTTTACAAAAATTGTTTTTGTGGCTTTTTAAAAAATATTGTAGTCTAATAACAGTATATCCCAGGCAAAAGAAAATGGACTGTAAACAGTTTATTAAGAAAATTATTCTCCAGAAGATGAAATTTTTCACTGAAATGGTGTGAATTTGTGGGGTCTATTTTTTTTTAAATTAAATCATCTATTTCTAGGAAATAGAACATTACAAAATTAGATGTCACTTTGCTTTGTATGCAAATATTACACCTGTTAAATCTTTTTTGTTATTTCATTATTCACTTTTTTTAAGCCATTCTATTTTCTGTTTGACTTTATTTCATAGTTTTGTTCCTAAAGTCTACAATGACCTGTTTAATTGCCCAGGCTGACTTCAAACTTGAGTTCCTCCTGCCTTAATTCCTCCAGTAGCTGTGATTACAGGCTCACACTCTCCAAATCCAGTTCTAGCTTTACCTTTACTAAAGTTTTAATTACTCAGATAATCATTCCTTTTCAACCTTTACCCCCATTTTTCTTTCTAATAGTAATATATACCTTGGTGTGTATTTCCACCCCTTCCATTCTCTGTGTTTTTACAGAGTACTGCACTGAGATGAATGCTGCCTACACAGTTAGTGAAATAATTAAGTGGTTAAGTTTATTATTTTCATTTTAATTTACATTCTTCCTACTTTTTATTTTTCCTATAGTTACTTTTATTTCTTATTTTGGTGAATTTTATTTTTCCTGTGGTTACTTTTATGGTTTTGTTTTGTTTTTTTATTTTTGGGTGTAATCTCAAAATAGTTTTCTGGAATTTATTTCAGCATATATAATTGAACTGTATTTCACACACTGGGAATGGAATTGGACATTGATAATTATTGTGTGCATAAAACAGCCTCATGTTTGTTCAAATGGCCCATGGTGGTGGCCTAAAACAAAATACAGATGGAGAAAAATCTTTTTATGGTCAAGGACTTGTAACAAGCAATTTTGTGAGGAAAACTGATTAGAAAGATAAATTTTCAGATGACTCTGTGTAACTATCCCTATAAATGCACATTTAATAAAAGAGAAATTGAAGGCTGTGTGTACCTGACTCCAAAACACAAATGAGCAGTCTTTTAGGAAGTTTTAAAGCAGTCCCTTGACTATCATAATGCCGGAATTAAATCCAGGGCCTGACATCAGGCTGTGAGGTTAAAATGATCCTCCCAGGTCTTTCACATTAAGGAGCACAACTAGTGATATGGAGAACTGGCACGAGGATATTTAGATTGACATAAATTAGGATGAATAATTTGAATGCATTTTAACTTTGCCTGACACTGGAAGCAGTCCATACTCTTTCCTCATGTGAATAAGTTTACCTTTCTTTGCTGTTATGATATACATCTGGAATATTTTCCAAAAGCCTCATAGGCTGAGGTGGGTCACTGGGGATACTACTCTCATCAATGGTTAATTCATCATTGAGTTCTTAACTGAATGCTATTATGGGATGCAGCCATTGGAACAGATGGGTCACAGGCAGGGGGACGTGTCTCTCACTCTGTCTCTTTCCTCTTTCTTTGCTTCCTACCTACCATGGGATTAGCAGCTATTCTCTGCCTGTTCCTTCTACTGTGCCATTTCTGTCTTGGAAATATACACTGAATTATCTGAAATTATGAGCCAAATAAACCTCTCCTCTCCTCCATTAAACTCTAAGTGTTAGGAATTTGGTTCAGTGACAAAAACTAGTACACTCATATAAGAAGCTTGTTACTGCCTTACTAAATGCAGTTCCCTCTTAAGGAAATTCGAATATGCATAAGGACCCAGCAGTACAACCGCAAACATATCACAGAACATCCAATCACAAAATACAGAAGTAGAAGGCTAATGCTGGACATAGACGGCTTTACATAGAAATCACTAAGGAATTTGTCAGGATGCATAAAGAGGAGTTTGGTGAACTTACAATGGAATGAATTGTAAGCATAGTAGACAAAGAAGAATTAGACGCATATATTGCCATGAATTCAGTATTTTATATGTTGGATCATGCACGTAAGAGTGGAAATAATCAGATGTTTGAATAATCTTTACTCCAAAGTGGTCTACAATCTCTGGCATATCCTGATGTCCAAAACCCAAATACATTCCACATTTGACTAAACATGTTTGACACTGCTTCTCTTCTGCTGAAAAAGTTTGTTCTGCCTTGACTCCGCTCACTCTCTACACTATCATTTTTAAGATGTTAATAATTAAACGATTGTTCTTATCCCAATTCAAATTTGCCAAGGTTCTCTAGTACTTCCTCTTTGGTGGATTAAGATAATATTTTTAACATGTTAAATTATAGATCTTCTTCTGGGAATCTTTGTTCCCAAAGTTTATGAACTACAATTTCCCACAAGATACCTGTGGGTCCTAACAAAGCTAACAATGGACTTTCATCCTAGTCACAGACATAACTGACATCCCCTGAAGATAATGATATAAACATCGCTAGATTAGTGTGTGTTAGAGCACAGTGTACAGAACTGTTAGGAAGCTGACTGCATTTTTGTCCTGCTAAAAAAAGAATGGATGTTAACCCAGTAGTGTAAATGGCAAAAAGGCAAATCCCTAGAATTAAAAATACTCCTGAGAAAGACTGTAGGGATAATGTGAATTGATAATAATTATCAATTCACATTATCAAGTATTTGTAGCCTTTTTCATTACTATGTTAATGGCTAAAAAACCAGAAATTTGAAAGCTGATAGATAAACAAAAACTAGGTTGGCAGATTGCTTTGCAACATAAATCCAACCATTTGGTGGAAGAATTTCAACAGCTGTTAGAAAGAAAAGAATATTTAAGAATGTATGGTTTAAGATACAACTACATTCTTGCAATCAAAGCAAGATCATTGGATCTGTCCATTGCTTAAAGAAAAATGGCAATAAAAGGAACAGAATTTTCTATAGGATCAGTTACTACTATGATGAGTAAAACAATCAGAAGAAAAGGAATTATCAAATCCTAAGAAAAGCAATACAAACCTGTCATAGTTACATTTTGATCACTGAGACATAATACCCTACACTTGCAATTTATTATTATTATTATTATTATTTGTTTGTTTGTTTGTTTTTTGTTTTTTTTCCGGTACCGGGAACCGAACTCACGACCTTGCACTTGCCAGGCAGGCGCTTTTGCCGCTGAGCTAAATCCCCAGCCCCTACACTTGCAATTTAAATGAGGCCAGGTTTATACTGGCTCACAGCTGGTAGAGGTTAAGTCCACAGTCAGCTGGCTCCAACTTGGGGCAGATGGCAGAGTGGCATGGCAGAGGACAATGGCTCATGACCTGGCAGACAGGGAGAAAAGAGACTGAAATCAAAGGAGGAAGAAGGGAGATGTCTCCTCCCAGGCTACATGCCTAGAAACCTACATACTTCAGGCAGCTTGACCTCCCAACAAATGATTTAGCTCTAAACTCATGAGTGAACTGATCCATTGATAAGGTCCAGGCCCCAGTGACCCAGTCACTTCCTCAAAGATCTACCTATGAGCATATAAGGTTTTTTTGCGTACATCTAGATGAGACTATAACAAAGGTAACAAAAATTTACCTTTTCCCCTGTAAATATGAATGCATTACAAGCAGTACTATAGCACCTAATAGCTAATGATTCCCTGAAACAAGATGTCTTTCTTTCTGCTAAACATTAATTAAAGCTGTAATTCCCTTTCGTTATACAGCTAGATCTGAGTCTTGGACTGACTTTAAGGGGTAGGGACTTTAAATGTTCAAACTATTCTCTCAGAATTTTTAAATTATAACTCTTTCCCCTTTTTCTGAAAAATAAATATATATTACTTCTCCATGACACCACTTCAGAACATTTCAAGGGAAGAAACTTCAGTGGAAGTTTGCTGGTGAAATCAAAAGCTCTTCACATCCATTCTTTCTAGAAATACATGAGGGCCCTTTGACAAATGAAGCATTTGTATCTCAAATCTAACACAAACACAGAAAAGACTGAAGCACATTTTGGAGTAATTGATAAGAAATGATTAAAGTTCTTGTGATTAGGTATTTAGCATATTTATTGTGGACTGTGTCAAGTGTCTTGGGTTTATGACATGTCTATAAATTTGTGATTCTTTACTTCCCTTGGGCACTAATTCAAATGCAGTTCTCACCTCATTAGCTCCAGGGCCATCCACTTTTGGTTGACTAGATGATTTCTGTTCTTCCTCTCTTAGTTTTGATTTAAAAGTGTACAATCACTATTTGTTTCCTTTCCTTGGGGGAACCAACATTGCTGGACTGATGTCTATGCTCGTAGGGTTTACTGAAGCCCTGTTTTATTAAATTCCCTATCAAGACCTAAGTATTTGACATTCTGTTGACTCTTCTTTACAAGAATATATAAATAACTCATTGCTATCCTCAAAAGAAAAGAAAAAACTCCATAACTGGCTCTTCTGGTTAAATGACTTATCTAAAAAAAGGTGAAAGGCTTAAAGGCATTGAAATTCTTGCAGGAAAAAAAATCCATCATTCAGAATATTCAAAGTTTGAAGAATCTATTTAATCCAAAGACATTACAATGTTTTTCTAGGTCAAATTCAAAAAAATTGATGTAATAGATGTCTAAGTCTACCTGATCATTGCATTGCATATTCTTATTAAAAATTAAATTAAAATTAAATTTTAGAGTAAAAACTTTAAAAGTTTTAAATAACATAATCTAATCAATTTTTTTGTTCTTCAACCTTTACCATGGAAAATAACAGAAAACAGCCTTTTTTCTAAAACTGAAGAAAGCTTTACAACAAGCATCATAAGTTTCTGGGTGTGGTAGCACATGCCTGTAATCCCATCACTCAAAAGGCTGAGGCAGGAGAATAGCTGTGAGTTGGAGGCCAGCCTGGACTACAAAGTAAGTTCAAGGCCAGCCTGAAGTGAATAGTGACATCAAGTTTCAGAAAGACAAAAATTTTTTAAAAGTGGATGATTAAAGGAATCTAACGAGAAAACAATATTATCCTTAGTTCTCCTTATGAAATAAGACATTAATATTCAGAAAATACACACAGTAAAAGTTTTGTTATGCATATATTTGAATAGATATTAATGTCATTCAATTAAAAACACATGAAGATGAAAGTAATGAAAGTTATAGTGTAAGGAAAATGGATTATGTTGTTTCATTTTCTAGAAAGAGTGAAAAACACACCTATATAATTGTCTATTGCAGTGATGAGTAATATTACAATTTCTTATCAATGAGATTTTCAGGTGTGAATCTTACTTGTACATGCACATTCAGTAGATACAATGGGCAAAGCTGTCCATTTATCTTTTCTCACTACTGATTGAAAATCATGTTATAATTTTTCTTCTCAATTACTTCTGTCTCTCAAAGCAAAATGTATGCCTAGTTAGAAAATGTATTAGTTAAACAAGGACAGGTTTAGGTATGCTTCATAAAACTTCCAGCTGAAAATGGACCTTTTTATTTTGGGATTTTTGTTGTTGTTGTTTATTTTGAGACATGGTCTCGCTATGTAGTTCAGGCTGGCCTCAGATTTCTGGTGATATTCCTCTCCCCTCCTACCCTCAGTGCTGGGATCACAGGCATGCACTACCACTGTTGGCGACAATGCATTTCTACAAGCACAATGTTCTCAAGTTTTCATTTCTTTGAGGTTGATTATAAAATTTTCAAATGCCTTCAAATTGAAATTTTCTATTAAAATATCCTTATTAAGGCAAAGATCATCAATTAAT
The DNA here is from genome assembly GCF_000276665.1 of Chinchilla lanigera. Classification (NCBI taxonomy): domain Eukaryota; kingdom Metazoa; phylum Chordata; class Mammalia; order Rodentia; family Chinchillidae; genus Chinchilla; species Chinchilla lanigera. Next base: position 7,649,943 of record NW_004955428.1, read on the forward strand.
ATTACATTATGTTAAAACTTTCAAAATTACCTTATTTTAAGAAATAAGTTAAAATAGCAGAAGAAGAATGAATTTTAACATTTATTTGACTGCTTTAGACCACGTGTCTAGTATTTAGTAATTTAAGCATTCCATTTATGACATTTGGTTATCTTTTGAAAATAAAATAACCAAACAAAAAATCATCCATTGTATTCTACTCTATGTTTTCCCTTTTTTCTATTATTTTACAGCTAACATCCTTTGCAATGTATATGTCTCAATATTTAAGAACCTTTTGAAAATGAATGTGGTACTGTACATTGTTCTATATTAAATATGGGTACTCACAAAATACTTGCCTCATTTGAAATTTTACACAAAAGCAAAAAAGCAATGCTCTAGGAATTAAAAACAAAAAATAAAAATCTCATAAAGCAGTGGTGAAAACTGGAGCTGATTCTCTAATGTCCGTATTTTACACTACATGACAAAGTAAATCAAAATTTTAGATTATCAACATACCTTTATTATAAGTATAGATTTATACTGAGCACTATAATTTGTGTGGAAAATATTTTCATTGTTACCCTTACATTTTGCAATATCTTTGCTTTATGAGTTGAGAGTGAAAAGAATGGTTTTTCCTCCCAATGTTAAAAAGACACACATAAAAGATACTTCAAAAGTGTGACTTTCAAAATAGAATGGATGTGATATTTTGTTCATTTAAAATCTGTTTTATAAAACAAGAATGTATAGTAGTGTGGGTTGAATTTCTCTCAATTAAGTTGTGTAGGGCATGCAATTTATTTAATGGATATGTACTAAACTGTAATAATTTGTAGTTTTTATATATATTACATATTTGCAACATACACATTTATATGGCAATATTTTAGTTTAGATTTAAACAATATTATTTAATATTATGTATAAGTATATGTATAACACCAACAAAAAAAAAGAAGTCACACATGGTATATGCTTTGGTTTTTTTGCTTTTTCCTAAGAGGAATATGTTATCGCTCACATTGTTTAGAATTGCTGACTCTTCCTCTTTGGCACCCAGTAGCTACTCATTTTTTCCTTAGTAGCAGTGTATAGCATGCGTTTGGAATTTGAATTGTGGTACATGGTAAAGTGATGTGACTAAGTACTGCAAATACTGATCAGCTCCATCACCAACAGTGTTACCAGCCTTTCTAAATTACCCTCCTGCGATGTCTCTGTGGAAGATAATCTCTTGAATGTGACCTCAGATAAAGTCTTCCTTTAAGCTCAGTAAACAGGATTTTGGAAAGGTACTGTTAAAAACTACCATAAATGTAAAACTTCAACTACTGCAACTTGGATTTATGTATCCTATTCAAAACCATCCTCACTTTCTTTGGACTGCTATACTTTGTTTTCTTTGGGACATGCTGAGTATTCATACAAATCCTCTGAAAGTACACATACACACAACTCAGAAATGAGAGATTACCCAATATTGTCAATCAAGTAGATAACGGGACAAAGTAGACAGTGTCCACTGAAGAATTTTTTTCTTTCTTCTTCCTTTTTGACTTCTTCTTTCTTTCTTGACTTGCTAGTTATTATAATTATTATCATTCTTTGTGACTTCTTTGGGATCACTTGGCTTTTCTATATTGTTTTTATTTTTTGTTCCTTTTATTGATTTTGTGGTATTTGAGCTCAAACTCAGGAAAGTTCTACCACTAAGTCACGTACTCAGCCTCTGTATGTATGTATTTATTGAAAGTGGGTCTCCTTAATTTGCCCAGGCAAAACCTGAACTGGCAATTCTTTTGCCTCAGGCTCCCTAATTGCTGAGATGTTTTAAATATCTTCACTATATTATTTTCATCTCAAATTACTTTCTTCTCTCATCTAAGGGAAACTCTTTCATGATTTCCTCAAATTATTGTTTGTGCTTCATAACTGAGTAATGTCCCTAATGGTCATCTTCCCTGTGATTCTGTTGATATGAATTTAATATGTATTCTTTGAACCAATCTGAACAAACATTTGATTCTATAATTTTCTTCTGATACATTATCTGTAAGTATTAAAAGCAATCTTTATTCTTTTAAAATTGGACTTTTTCTGCACTCCTAGTAAAGATAATATTTCCACAGAAGGAAACAGTTCACCAGTAAGACTATCCTGAATGCTTGGATAGTCAAACTATCCTTGATGAGAGAAAATTCTCTTCAGAGATTTTCCACCCTGATTTTAAGATATTATTTATATACACTAAGGAACTTTGTTTAGATTCAAACACTGGTAACTGACTTGCTGTCATAACAATAAACAATATTTTTATTTGAATTCTCTCTCTGGCCAGTGAGTATAACATATTATGTAGAAGCATGGCTTGCCTTGCCAACAATATATACTTCTGTCCAGTGCATTTGAGGGAACTGTTAGAGACTTTCAACTGTCTGAGACCACTGTCAAATACTTTCCTCCATAAGATATGAAAAAAAAATTTAAAGTGAGGAAATATCACCTAATCAGGGTGCTCCTAGGAGGACAATCTCACTCCTCGTATATAATGTGTCAGCTATATTTCCAATGCTCCAAAAATACACATGAGAAAGACTGTCAGGATTTTTGCCTCTGATCCTAGGAAAAACATAACCAATTATATATCAGTGTTTTAGAGAACTCCAAAATTAGTTTCTACTGAAAGTTGCACACATAGTTTTATAAACTAGCCTTTAGACATTGAGTTATGTTCATTAACAAAGGAAGACTTCCGGAATATAAGACTTACTTCATTTGCACAGGTATGTAAATTCCTCCAGATGCCAGGTTAACTGACTATAAAAATGACTCAAATAGATATGGAAACATACTTTTGTGATGGGCACTTCTAGTGGCTACCCTAGCTTCTTCTTGCAAGTGCATATATCACATGGCCAAGGCATCCTGCTCAGACTAACAAAACTAGTGTATCTTGATAAAGAATTCAAGGAGTCACCATGGTACAAAAAAGAATGGAAGGAAAAATTGCTTCTCTAGATAGAGATAACCACCTTCTCATCAAAGATATCCTGGATATAGACTCAACAAATTAAATCCCTACAGATTGACTTCAGCCTGACTTTAGCTGCTTGTACACAGAACAGTTGATTCAGAAAGAAGAAAAACACCTATTATATAATCCAGTTTGCAATAGGAAGCAAACAGCTAGCATGTAGTGTTTTTATCAGACATGAGGAGTGTCACAGATGTAAATGTCAGGAGGACTATCCATAATCACAATGGAGCAAGAAGGTTAAAAGTCCCAAACAAGGGCAATCTATTCCAATCTATTATAGTTGCAATGATGTCTGAAAATAGCTTAATACAAGTGTACCACTATGAGACTACAAAAATGTTTTGTGTCGGATATTAAGCTAGATATTGTGAAATATGGATATATATATATATATATATACACACAAATGTGTACACACATGCCCTCACACAGAGCAATTAAATTTCTTTACTATGTTCTTCTAGTACCTAACCTGTAATAAAGCTCTGCTTCCCCAAGTGATCTGCAATGTGGTTTAACATTAGTTAACACCTTCTTCTTGAGATTCCTCTGCTGTGATTTTTATTGCTAAAGCAAAATAATAAATTTAACTGTGATTGATTGCAATTGTGTCCCTTCTCATCTTTGGCCTTGGGCTTTACCAATGTTAATTACTAACTGAATTGGATATCCTTGAAAATATAACAAATAGATGTCCTGTCAAAGTGGTCCTTAACACATACAGAAGGAAATATCCAAATCTAATTCACACAAACTTAAATCATCTCATACTGACTATACACATCTAAGCGAGCTTGTAGCAAAAGATGTATTCTAAGAGGATGCTCTTTTTGAAACAAAATACTATGAAGTAGTCACAAGTGCATTCAGTACATCTTTCCTAGAGCATTTTGTGACCATTTAGCAGTAGTGCACTTATTTAAAAAAATAAATATCTACCATTGTTACATGCGACATTTTCTGCCCTGCAGAAGGAAATCACTTTTTTACCACGAGAGGAAATACACTTCTACTCACAAGTCGTTTGCCAGAGGCATTATTAAATCCATTGCCACGATTTCGTATTAAAACAGCATGTCTGCTGAAGGGACAGATTGTTTAAAAAGAGAGTACAGACAAGGGATCACACTCATAGAACCATTTTAGCATGTGCTCAAAAATGCAAGAGCAGCTGGTTAAACAGGATTATGTTATGACCCATAGAATGCTCAATTTCAATACCAGCTGGCAAACAATTCTCCATGATATTGCAGTGCATTACTAAATAATTCATTTTTGACATAACCAGTGGGCAATATCGGGTGCTGTCTCTTGCATAGTCAGAAATATTGATCTGAAACCGAGGCATATAAATGTGGGAAGGGCCTTCTTACTATTATATCAAATAACCCACTTGGTTCATAGATTTGAAAGTTCTATTGTGTAAGGGAGAAAATCCACCATCCTGGAATATGACAAAAATACTATTCATGGGGAAGCTGAAAAATCTCTGCAGCAATTAGTGGCTCTGCATGCCACAGAAACAATGGAGAAGAAGATCATTAAGGTAGGTGGCTGGTTGTTCTAAATTACTAAATAGAAAATTAATTGCTCTGTTCTACATCAAGTTGACCAATGCCAGAACCCAGCAGATTCATCAAAGCCTCTCTTATAATTTTGTACCCAATATTTCTTGTTAGTGGAAAAGTACTAAAGCTACGTAAAGATGAAATTGACAAGCCTTCAGGAGTCATAGTGATATTTGTCATTTAGCCAAATAAAGAATCAACTTCATCCCAAGGACTTGAAAAGGCTAAAGTAAGTACAGGGTGCATGGTAGAAAAAAACAAGAATATGAATATCAGTTTAAGACTTGTTATTACTCAAATAGCTGTGGTTTATGTTACTTTATATTTTTCTCATTGTTCTTTACTCTTTTATTTGAAAACTTTTACATAATATTAAATAATAGCTTACATTTCAAGTAAGAATATAATCCAGTTGCCAATACCCCACTGGATGAGGTAACTGATAGATATCAGCATATCCTTTTTGTTAAGGGTATGAAATCTACATTCAAAGAATAGGACACATTCAAAGAAAGGATACATCAGTGTATCCTTTTTGTTAAGGGTATGAAATCTACATTCAAAGAACAAGAATGTGTTCTAGAAACAAAATACCAATACTGAAATGGGTATCTTCTGTTTTTCACTACACTCTCTGCACCCTATTCTCTGACTGACACATTAACCCTTATCGGACACATGACTTGATTTGCCCAGTTTATGATGAGGTGTGAATAAAAAGAGATACTGGCAGAAGATCCAGAGAATGGAGAAGGAGTTGAGGTAGTTAATCCTTTAACTCTTGTCTGGCCTAATGCTTTTTGTCAACTGTATAGATCTCATAAAAGTTAGTGTTTCTAGTCGGGAATATAGTTCAGTGGAATCGCGCCAGCCAGGCAAGCATGAGGTCCTGAGTTCAGTAGAAAAAAACAAAACAAACAAACAAACCAAAAGGGCTGGGGATATAGCTCAGCGGCATAAACACAAGTTAGTGTTTCTGCCAAGTAAGCACCTTCATGTTCTCCTTGTTTTCTCTTCCTTCTTCTGACCTTTCTATTCCTACTGTTTTTATCCCTGCATTTTATATTGTCTGTGTCACCCTCTGACAATTATGCTTAAATTTGTGTGCTCTTTCATCTGAATTAATCTGGCTTATGTCCCATAAATGCAATCATATTTGGTAATCATTTTCTCTGTTCTCACCATTCCAAGATTTTGACTTATACATGTAGTTTTAAATGTTTTGTTCAGCATGCTCATTTTTTTTGTATTAAGGAATATTGATTCTAATTCAAGTATATTCAAAATTTGTTTACAAAATCACATGTGTATATTAAACAAATATTTGTTGGTCCATCCAAGAAACTGCTTTAGGCTTTGCAAATACAATAGCAAATAAGATATGCTTATAAAAGTCTTTTTCTCAGGGGCTTATATAGGATAAGGAGAGAGACCATAAACCATAATTAAATAAATGTAACACTTATTTTCTCTGACTAATAATTTTATCAATTTTTTATTATTTATTATTTTATTATTATATACTCTTTCATTGTTTGTTTATGAGCTCTGAATTTTAAAATGTATCAACCAGGCATTATACATTTGTCAAATCCTATATATATATAATATACAAGGCAAAGTATAAATCATGTTTCTCCTTTTT
>NW_004955428.1:7656283-7669772 GCF_000276665.1 Chinchilla lanigera
CCAGGCAGGCGCTTTGCCGCTGAGCTAAATCCCCAGCCCCTTGTTTCTCCTTTATTGTTTCAAACTCAAAATTATGTTAAAATAGTTTATTAATTAAGTGAAAAGTAAATTAATGTAACAGTTTTATACCTTCAACTTATTTTAACTTAGATATTTATTCTATTACAGTAATTCTTTGAAGAGTATTAGCGAAGACTTTTTTTTCAGCAGTTACTAATAAAATAGAAACCTTAAGATAAATTTACACTTCTCTTATGGAAAAAGCTAAATTAAATGACTCTGTCAGACAAAATGCATTTGATGATCACTAGGGACCTAGCATTTCTCCTTCATCATCCCTTGAAAGTCGTTTCCTTTTTCAGGGCCCTCTACAACCAAGTTGAGAGCTTATGTTTAATAATATATGCATCTCACTCTGTCTTATAAAGGAGGAGAAAGAAGTAATAAAGCCTCCACCTCACTGATGTTAGCTCTCTGTGGTAGCCTGCCCAGATGTTCGAAAAAGCACCTTCATTTATATTGAATTGAAGACAATTCAATCTTTCCTATTGGTGGACAGGTTTAAGTAAGGCTAAGGAATTTATTCTTAAGTTACTGAATGGCTACCCAAAATAAAATTGTGTGTCTCCTAATTGGGGCACCAGTTTTGGCATTCTATGTGTATGAGATCTGAAGACACAACCATAGATTCAACAGGATGAATCTGTTTCAACTTTAAGTACACAGAATATATGCATGAAAAGTTTGTCTCATGTGTATAGTCAAGCATATGATAAATGTATAATAATTATAGTCAATAGTAAATACAATGGAAAAATAATATATTAGAAACAAACTCACAGGTTGATTTTTTTTAAGGCTGATGGGGTAGCCCTGTCTGAGATAATTATGTAAAGTTTAGTTATGAATATTTTCTAAGTGGGAAGTATGTACCTAAGTAAGATTCACAGGAAGATATTTCTAAGAAACAAATGCAATAAGTACAAATAATTTAATTTTACCAGCTTATAAAAGAAAGATCAAACAGAATGGAGTGAGCAAACAGGGATGTGAAAAAAGGAAAATGGTATCATAGCAGGGCATGCCAGCCATACTATGAAAGATCCTGTAAAAGTAAAACCTAGGGATCTTGGAAGAGATTGTGGAAATTCTTTAGGATGTTTTCAATGAAGATGTGCTGTGATTTGTTTTACCCTTAAGAAAGTTTGCTTTGATTACATATATATGAAGAAAAGGCAAAAAACAAACAAACAAAAAAAAAGGAATGAAGACAACAGGATGTGAATACAAGACAAAACCCTGAAGAAGAATAATGACTTACACTACAGATATGGAAATTTAAAGCTTAGTATTACAAGTGTTTTTGTTTATCAGAGACACAGTTAATAAAGGCTTTTAATTCTTACATTATGTTCCCTTCTTTTGCTCTTCTTTTCTCATCCATTTTATGGGTAGCTGCAATACTATTACATTTATTTACTTAGAAAATAGTAAAATTAAAGTTTTCCTTCACTGTTTCAAGAGCTAAAGTATATAACTAATGACCCATGGCTTTTTTATAGTTTTTTTAAGATGTGAAATATTGTGAAGATATATTAAAATACAAGGAATAATATACTGCATCCTGAAGCTCTTATGGTTTAATTTAAATGAAATTTTGAAAACATAATTAGAGTTTCTTAAAACTTAATTCAATGCTTCAAAAATTAGCTGAATAAAAATTATTATAAATTATACTTAAATATGTATGCATTCCGAGAACAAAATGGCAGAGTAGCAATCAATAGCAAATTACAGCCTCTTTGGGACCCAGAATCCAGACGGCTAGAAAATAACCAGTGAAACAGGGAGAGAGAGAGAGAGAGAGAGAGAGAGAGAGAGAGAGAGAGAGAGAGAGAGAGAGAGAGAGAGAGAGAGAGAGAGAGAGAGAGAGACAGACAGAAAGAGAGGCAGAACTGAAAAATTAGAAGAAAAATTAGAAACTACAAAGAAGTTGGAAAAATGTATTCAAGGCAAATAAAGAAATGAGTCAGACGAGAACTGGCTAGAATCCTCCTCATGAGAAGAGGAATCTGTCCCAAAGACACAGGTAAGCCTTCCAGATCGGAAACTCTAGGGAGAAGCAGCAGAAAGCGTCAGGAGTGCCAGCCAGAAGGAATGCTCATGGCTAACACAAACTGCAAGAACACCATAATGGTTTGAACCCAAGAGTGACTCCTTTCATACAGTGGACAACAACTGGAAAAGGAATCAGTGCTATGCCCACCATATTGTCATAGTGTTTGATCAGCTGTCATGTAGGGAAGGTGCTGATTGTTTAAGTCTGAGCCAAAGGCTAACTATAAAGCAACTTCACTACAGAGTTCACAGTGCTACCCTCCCACAATGACTGGAGAGAGACAGGCAGGAGAGACTTTCACAGAGAGGGTGCAGGCTAGACATGATCCCTGAGAAGTGTAAAATAAGGTGGAAAAGACATAGGGCACTGCCTGTCACAAAACCACAATTGTAAAGCTAATCAGAGAAAACCACAAATTTCTGTATATCAGAAAAAGAAAACACGTGTTCAAAAATACAGAGAAAAAATTATTCATACTCATTTTCTTCTCTTCACATTTTTAGGGTTACAAGGGGCTGGGGATTTAGCTCAGCGGCAAAAGTGCCTGCCTGGCAAGTGCAAGGTCGTGAGTTCAGTTCCCGGTACCAGAGAAAAACAAACAAAAAAAAACAAAACAAAAAAAAAGAAAATATGCACATTTTTAGGGTTACAAGATTTTACTCTTTCCTTTTTCTGTTACTTATTTTTGTTCATCTTTCTTTTTATTTTTTTCTCCTCTTTTCTTTTTTTATTTTTCCTCTTTGTTCATTTTTGGCTACATTTATCTAATTATATTAATTTCCCCTTACTCATTAATACAATCCTTTGTTAAACTTTTCTCTTCTCCTTATCTTCCATTGCTTAACTTCTCAAATCTTTTCTTTCTTTCTTTTACTTCCTCACTCTACCCTACTTGGAGAACCTGTAATTCCAGTAAATTAGAGTACTCAGAAGAAGTAGGCAGATATCTAAACAGGTTTAAACTATCAAAATTAGCCTGAGAAGATATAAAACCTTGAATAATAAAATAACAGGCAATAAAATGAAAGCAGTCAGAAAAATCTACCAACTCTGAAAAGTCCATGACCTGATGGATTCTCCACTGAATTCTACAAGCACTTTAGGAAAGACTTAATGCTTCGAACTGTAATGAAATTGAGAAGATGCATAGTCTCAGAGAATTTGTTCCAAGTTAACACTGCCCTGAATCCAAACCTAGAAAAATTCTCAGCCACGAAAGAGAAATGTAAGCCAATCTATTTAACATAGATCCTCAACAAGATACCAGAAAACAATGCAACAAAATATCAAAAAAAGATGTAAAACAAATCAGACATATCAGCTTAAACATTGCATGGTTTCTTTCATGTGAGACACCAAAAATACAAATGAATATTAAACAAAAAGATAATAAGAAAGAGGGAGGTGATCCTTTTGCCAAAGGAAAGAGGGCCAAGAAATGGCGAATGAGTGAGTGAGGGGAATTAAAAGGATGAAGGAAATGATAAGATGTGTCATATGCACGTACCAGCTACCCACAAATACATAATCATGATGTACCACACACTCACTGCAATAAAAAATAAAAACCACGTGTATATTCTACATGTGGTTTATTACATATATGCAGTTCTAAGACAATAACATGTGTTTATTATTTTTAATATCCCTGGATACGTACATGCATTGTATCAACATTATCCAACTGAAAATAAATGTTTCTACCAATCTAGATTTTATGGAATTCATAAATGAAAATTCATAAAATATATCTATTCCTGAAATATACACATACATATTTATTGTAAACATTACTGATATTAATTACACATAACCCAAAAGTTACAAATGATAATAATAATGCTATAATTTATTAAAAATTCCAAGTACTCAATTGATTCTTGCACAATGCTGTTGATCTTAGACAAACTTATGTCACCTTTGTGGAGGAGAGGTAAAATGCCATTTTATATATTATTCTGCTCAATTTGACAGTTAAATGCATATGCTTAAGAGTAGAAGAGTAGACAAATCATGTAAAATGAGAAACTTTCACAAAGAAATTAAAACTCAATGTGCAAATAAAGTTGAATACTTTCACATTGAATTGGACCCAAATATTAAACTTAGAAAAACTGACAAGACAAAGGTATCTTGAGGATAGTTAAATGAAGAAATGACCATGAAGAAGAGAATTAATTTACCAAGGTGTCTTTGTACACATTTTTCCCCACCTCAATTTCCCTTTTGTAATATAAAGAATTCTATTTTTTTCTGGTATAGAAGAATATTTTCCATATGGGAATTTCATCTCTTGACTTATAAAAATGAGTAAAAAGGCAGGAATGTTATCTTGCATCTGCTGTTTTAACTCAAAATAGTCAATATGCCAGAAAGAGATATTTGCATGTGAGACGCTGTGAAGTACTTCAGTAGGTAACCTATGATTGTACCAGATGCACAAATGCAGTTTTAACATGCAAGTTGGTTGGTATTTTCTTTACATTAACAAGAAAGGTAAAAGTGAAATAAAGCAATATGTTAGAAATTTACTTGCTCATTGACCATGTGTGTGATTTCTTTGTTGGAACACACTAGTTTTAGGTACTGAAAGAAACACCACCTCGTATTTGGGCAGTGTTCACAATATAATGGTATAGTTTTGAGTTTAATTTGTGTTACTGACAACGTTCTTCAGACCTGATTTGCAGAAGTTTTCCGATTTCAGTCTGTTAAACTAATACCATCAAAAATCAGACTGTGAAATCTAGTACCAGCAAAAATTGAGGCTGGCTTAGATAAAGATGTGGAATTAAAGGTCCACGAAGAACTTCCTGGAAAATGAAATTTATTACAGCTAGATGAGCCAACCAATGTGCATAGTCACCCTCCTGACAAAAAAGTTGTTGCTCTTCCATGAGACCTGATATTTTCTTCTGACCAGTGGCTATCACCTGCTTTATTTCCCCTTTTACTAAGTGGAATTGTACTGTATTCCTTAACACAAAATATGTGAAGTCCTATAAGGAGATAAGCTGAGGAAGTCCACATATGACCAAAGAACCTGGACTTTGAGCTGGATTCTAACAAGTGAAGAAGGTATTGTTTCAAATAAGAAATGACAGTGATTATACTCTTTGCAAAGGCAAAATAGGTTTGCAAGAAAACTTGGTAGAGGTTTTACCATGGGCTCTATTTGAAATACAGTAAGTATGTACTCTTTTCCTTTAATTAAACCCTCACTTTGTGGAGCATGTGTTCACCCACGAAATCGCATGCACGCTTGTGCTGGTTTGGGAGATATTTTGCATGGTAAACAATATAATACAGGACACATATTTTATATGATTATTTATAATAGTCACCTAAAGAATGATATACAAGAGAGTGCAGGAAATCTACCCACACAACATAGATCAAGAATCCAGCTGAGGTCCTGGATCCCATGATAATGTCCTGCATGAGTCCAACTTAAAACCTGGAGCTCATAACAATGTTTCCCATGAATCCAACTGGGAGCCAGAGCCCATAACAATATCTCATGCAGGCCTGTTGCAGGAATCTGTGCTGGGAAGGCGCTAAGCTCAGTGGTGGAATCTAGGAAGTCTGTGCCAGTGGGATGAAGGACCTGTGCTAGCAGGCTGAGGGATCTGCCCTGGAGCCAGAAAGTGACCCTTAAAAGAACCAGAGCTCCCCCGAGAGGTACCACAGCCATCCTCAGCAACACTGAGGTCCCGAGCTCCTCCGATGATCAAGACGGCTGAGTTCCCATCAGGCAAGTCAATGCAGCAAGCTTCTCTGGGAGACCAGCAGCGCACCATCTACCTCTCCAGAGCAAGGAAGTAATGTTCAAAGTAAGGATCAGAGCTCCTCCAAAGTGAACCAAAGCCATTCGCAGTGCCAAAGTTGTCCAGAGCTCCTTGGAGGATGAAAACAGCCAAGTTCATCAGGAAAGCCAGCATGAGGAGCTCCTCCTAAACAACCAACAGCTCCTTACAGCTTCTATCATTTCCCAACAGCCTCTCTTCTTCTTCTCCAGGTCTGCCTCTTATGCTGCTGGCAATAGTCCCCAGGTGGGCCTCCCACACCCAGCACCATGCTTACTCAGTTCAGCTGGGGGTTATAAGTTGAACACTAGTTATCAATCCACTACAATGCTATATTCTCTTGCTTCTCTTGCAGCTATGGGAGACCAACACTGTGTTGTACAATATGACTAAATTGTGTCCCATCAGTTGGAGGCAACTTCCAGGAAGTGTAGTAGCTCTAATGTATTTTTGGTCAGTTCAGGAGCTGTTCTTCTCCTTCTCTTTGGAACTAAAAAGAAAGTATCAGAGACCACATACATGAGGTCAACCTTGTGCAGTTGGTTTGACCTTTCAATGCAAGAGAAGCAGCAAGGAGAGGAGGTTGTCTCCATGACATGAACTCCAGTGGCACCGCAGCCTCACAGAAGAAGCTATAACAGTGAATGCCTGAGGGCAACTATCTTCAAGCTATGAGCCAAGCACAGATTTTGTGGTGCACTGATATTACCTGGAGGAAACCAGCAACTCTTGTCAGAGGAAGGATGGAGGAAAAACAAGAGAAACACTCAGCTTTCCTCCAATTCATTCTGTTAAATGTGCCTCTGAAAACTCTTTTACCTTAGCTGCAGCAGTTCAATTCCACACGTATATGAATTCAAGAGTCTTCATTATTCCATGAGACTCGTCAAACTTTTGGATGCTGCCTGAGCACCTGGAATTTATGTTTGTTTCCCTCTTGCTTCTACATTCTCTGCTGAGCTGATTTTGAAGGAGCTGGCAGCTTGGGATAGCTGTACACGGTCTTTAAGGGAACAAGAATATAAAGATTTGTATATTTTCTTATTTTTATTTTTATTTTTTTTGCCTTTTTGAGATATGGTCTCACTATGTGGTTCAGGCTGGTCTTGAGTTCACTTTGTAGCCCAGGCTGGTCTCAAAATCGCAAGAATCCTCCTGCCTCAGCCTCCTGAGTGCTGGGATTACAGGCATGCCCCACCACACCTGGCTTATTGTCCCATTCTTAAACAATATAAAAGGTTAATTGTTTAAGAACTTAAAGAAAACAGAAAACTTAGTCATGTTGACATTCAAGTATACGTTGATATATCAAAAGTTACTTTGACTTCTAGCTCTGGAGAGGTATTTCAAACATCAGAAGTGTCTATCTTGGAGAATTGCTTGATCATAATATTCATGAACTAAAGTGCATTGCTTTGAATTTGATTAATCTTGAAAATATTATAAATGTCCATGGCAAATAGTATCTTAGCCTATATATTGCCTTCAAGTATTATTGTAACCTGAAGGTTAGGTTAAGAAATCCAGAATAGTTAATTTTACTTCTCTGGTATCTATTTAGTTTAAATAAAAGTTTTAATTCTGACATTCATCCATAAGGTCAACTAAGTTCTAAATTATATAAGGTAGTAAATTTTAAATTGTACTATTTTTCCATGTTACAAAGCCTGAAAGTAATTTATTTTCTTGTGGAACACTTAGGCCTAGGAAGTCTCCATTCCAAGGTAATCATGATCTATAATTAAGTATGTCTAAGTATTCCTCATGTAGTTAAATTCACAGCACTTGTTCTATTAGCAAGTATATAGAATAAGTATGTTTTAAATACACAAGAAAACTAACGGAGTCTTTCTACCATGAGTCTAAGTCAGAAATAAGAAAGTCAGTCACTTTGTGAATGAACTTCCAAATTGGTATTCTTCCTGCTCAATTGAGATCAGTAGGTTTTTTAACACTTTTGGGTCAAGATACTTTATTAGAAGTCCCTGCACTCATGTACATGCATAAAACAATTTATCATCACCCTTTCTATTTCAAGAAGTTTTACTGACTGAGAGTTAATTTACTCTACAGAGTACGCTTTGGTAAGGTCTGAACATTCACTCATGAGTTAGTTAACATAACAGTTTTATTCATATTTTTTTGAGGTTCATATTCATGCTCAATTGAATTGAAATGAATAATTAATTAAGTAAACCACTTGGCTGTTTGAATTAGTATAATGTCTGTTTGTATTTATAATCACACCAGCAGTCAAGTATGGTGCAAGTGTAAGCAGAAAAGATTCCAGAATAAATAAAAGTACATAAAATAAACATGTTTCAATATGTTTCAAGCATACAGAAAACATTGTTGATTTTATAGTCTTGAAATCTGAAGACATAGAGTAAACAGTTTCATTTTTAGCAGCAATTTTTAATTTCTTTTTTGGTTCAAAATTTCAGTGAATTTGCTAGCAGTTGCTAAATCTTGCATATAGCAAAATAAATTTTAGTAGAAACAAATCACACATTGGAATTTATCATGAAACTGATTATTGTACTAAAGGCATTGAAACAACTAATAAAGAAACTCCATTGCTAATAAATGACTCATAAAGACACAGTTTTATCCAATTGAATTTTATTTCTTTTCTACACAATAACTTGGCACACACTGTCATTTGTCACACAGTTACTCAGGCTGTCTATATGCACAAAATTGGCAAAGTGAGGCATTTGTGATGAGCAGCACACTTAGCGGGCTCCCCCATCAAAAGTACTTTGTTTACAATAGCATAAAAAATGAAGCACTAAGAATCAATCTAATGAATCAGTCTGCCTATTTCAAAATTTCTATAAACTTGTATTTCAGATTTTTTAGTATTTATACTATTTCTGTCCAATCTCCCATCGGTGCTACTCTGTGATCGGCTAGTCGTAGACTCCAGGGTATTTGGATCAGCCATCATTTCAATGTGATCTCCATCTCCCTTTATACCCTTCAAAATTTTTCAGTGTTTAAAATATGCATATTATTGCATTCAAATTCAGTGAAAGAGAAACGGATGATAAATTCCCAGCCACTATTTGTTTCAATTTGTTGACTACTCCTAAGCTAATGGTCCAAATCAATTCATTCTTAGGACTCTGAAATGAAGCAGGGGAATGTGTTACCTTTAGGTACACAAACATGCCAGGTTTTGTGGCACACGCCTGTATGTCTGGCACTTTGAAGGCTGTGGCAGGAGGATCACTGTGAGTTCAAAGGCAGCCTGGGCTACAAGGTGAGTTCAAGGCCAGTCAGAACTACGTAGTGAGACACTGTCTCGAAAAGTAAACATACAACAAATAAACAACAAATAAAGACAAAAACAGACACCAAATTGAAATCTTAAAACAATGATTATTAGTATGTATTCTAGTTTACTAAACCCTCAAGGCAGACTATCTATTTTTTCAACTTATTCCATTATTTGTATTGCATTCATGGTTTAGAAAAAATAACAAATTTTATTGACTTTTTTACTTAGTTTATATCATTAAAATTTAAGTTAACAGTCTCTAACAAATTTATTTAAGATTTCCCTTTAAACTGGTAAAGTAATTGGCATGTAGTAAAATAAAGTCCACATGCTTCTTCAGCTCCAAAAAGGCTAACTGGAGGATCAAAACACTTTTGGTGACAGGAAAGTTCCACACATACTGCTGGTCAGAGCACCTTCTAGATAAGAAGAAATGTGTCAGCTTAGCTATCTGACATGGTTAATTCCAAATTCCAGTAGAATGGGTTTAGTTAATACCTTAGTAATCATGTTAAATTTATTTATAAATAGAATATCTGTATCAAAGCTTTCGACTCTTAATGTGTCAACTTCATTGGATTGAGAAATGCCTAGCAGATGAGTAAAACACACTCTTGGGTGTGTCTTGGTGGATCTTGGCAGTGTGATCTTAAGAATATTATTTAGGACCTTCACCTTTTCTCTCTGATGGTTGTCCCCTATTCTACTCCTTGGCCAACAGGTACTCAGCAGGTTTGCTCTCCTGTTCCAACCACAATGTTCCTGCCTAGAAGTCAACTGACATGGACCAAATCCACCTAAACTGTGAGCTATACTGAACTTCTCCTCCTGTAAGTTGTGGGTGTTGGGTATTTTGTCCCAGCAGTGGAAAAGCTAAGTAAAACAAGGAAAGACTACTTAAAATCAATTCATGCAGCATGTAATAATTATTCAATAAATAAATATGTTAAAGTGCCTGAATTCTAAAGCTTATGTTTTCCTCTAATGAACTGTGTGATCTCTATTAAATTTACTTCTTCAAGAAATTACGTCTTTCAATGAATCATTTTATACTATATCTAAACCATAAGTTTCTTATAGAATTAACTGAAAATCAGGTAACATAAGGCCCATTTATAATGTTTAATTAATATTTGCTGTCACATTTCTTTATGTGAATTAGATTGTTAGAGTAAGTACACTTTTTCCCCTAATTTTAAAAAATCGAATAAAAGAATAAAATATTTACACTACCTTATAAAAGTACTATCATTCTTTAAAAACACACTTGAGAAACAGGTTAACAGAGTTTTCTTTCAATGGATATATGACTCATGAAAGTCAGTTCAAAAAATACAATGATTGCCTGCCTGGTGCCATGTCAGGAAGTATCTAAGGAAGTAAGATAAATACTGTACCCACCTTAACACCCTAATATTAATAGGCTCATGTGACAATAAGAAATCATTCAAATCCTTGTATACTCGATAATAGAATGACAATCATAGCATGGAAATAAACGGAAGCAGGGAAAAACCTTACGAATGGTGTATGTGAGATCCCTGTAGGAGTGTGTGCTTGTGTGTGTGTGTTTTGTGTATTTATGTGTGTTGCATACTTATGTGGGTGTATGCTAAATAAGTGAGAGTTCTAACATCTGAAATCAGTGGAAAAATGCACAGAAATATTTGAGATGAATAATTAGAGAATATGTTTAAGAACACCACAAGCATAGTAGAGGCTTAGAGAGCTGGAAAGTCAAAGATTCTTAGTTCAGTCATCCCTTTCTGATCTCAGTTTTCCTCTGAATGGTTGTAGTCTTCCTCTGAGATTTGCAAACATAGTACCAGAAAATACTACTTGCTTAAACTCCAAATTCAAAAAGAATGATTGTCTATTTCTGGGTCATGTTAGGAGAAATATGCAACTAGCCCTTATTAGATACAACTTCTGCCCCATGAATATTTCTAAATCAATCAATGTGGGAATGCGAAATGAACACATTTCCTAAGCTTAAATGTCAAATTCAAACTCATTTTTTCTACCACCTCATCACATTACTTGGGTTTCAAAAATTAAAAATCTTAGAAGATCTGTTTTTCTCCAAAAACCACAAATTAGATACTCAGGAAAGTAGATGTCTGCTTTAATGTTTAAAACAAATCAACAAACACACTAGAAGTAAAACAAAACAAAAACAAAAAAACTCAGAACTTTCTGCATTTATGGAGACACATAACTCCTGGATAAACTTTGTATATGGACTTAAAGTTATCTAAACCGAAAGCTACTGAAATTTTTGAAATAGTAGCGATTGGAGACCTGTGCTGAGACACTAATAGTCAAAAGAGAAGGTTCATATATATATATTTTACAGTTGTATCAGTGACTTCTAAATATAGTTATTGAACAAGAAATTACAGGCATGAAGGGCTCCATTCTTCTAGATAGGCCTGATTGAGGGTAAGAACACAGCACAGCTGCACGGAATGTGTGCTTTCTATAAGACACGTCATGAGAAGTGCTTGACTGCATAAATTATCTTTTTTTAAATTCTTATAACAACAGCAATGGACTATCCATTTCTATTTGATAAAAGAACTGTGCCTATTAATTAAAAAATACTTTTTCAAGATCCTATATAAGATTGGATCTAGAACTTGGATAAAATCATACTTCTCAGATGGCACAAAGGATGCATCCATTTTATATAATAGGTAAAAAGCAGAAGAGGAGCTAAAATACTGTGCAGACAATTTTTGAAAATTAGACTGAAATTTTACAAATAATGTGATAAATATTAATTTAAATGATCAAATTTCCTTCCATTCTAAAACTATATTTTTCAAGTTTGAAACAATGAAAAAGAATCTATGTATCTATGTCAATGAGAATATTCACGCAACACATTAAATTTTTGCTTCTCCCACATGTGTATTCACAGCCGGGCTGCTAACACTGGTACATATTTCAATTCAATTAGATGGAACTGATTGAGAAAATGTGAAATAATACTTATGAATTTTATACTCCACATTTTTATAAGCATCTGACATTGATTTCTACTTCACAAACTTTTCTGAATTTATGTTATTTGGGTACTATTTCATGTGTGGTTTTTGCATAGTTCTCCTTCTAAACCACGAAACACTTCAAGTTTTACACTTTCTCTTTTCTTTCCACATTTTAGCTTTGAGAATGTTTTAATCCAATCAATAACTCCTGCCAGATCCATTCTTCCTGGGCCATGTTAGAAGTGTTCAACCCTTGCCAAGTCTCCCAACCCAAATTCGGTCCTTCAACACCACCTACCTAGCCAATTCTGCATTTTTCATACAATCTTTTCACTTTCAATGTCACACTATTCAATAAGAAAATGAGATAAAAACACCATCTGTGCCTCTAAATATAATTTCAATTTACTCGATAGAACTGAGGTTTTATTTTAGCACTATCACTTGTTCCTGCACCATAAGAAGGGGGCTAAGGGTTGATAGGATTGATAAATTTTGGCATGCTCCCTGTCATTTCTTAGGAAAGCAGCTTGGGAAAGGAAGACATTTCCAAATTAGCTTTATGAGGTTCTTATCACTTAAAATTTTGCAAATTCTGAAAAACTAGCACCTAATTTTATTCTTTGAGGGAACCCAAGAATCAAACTCGGGACCTTGCACTTGCAAGGCAGGTGCTGTGCCATTAAGCTATCTCCCCAGCAAGCATCTAATTTTGTATTGAGTTTTTGGAGATGATACCATGATTTACAATAAAGTAGCACTTTTCATTTTCTTTGTCTCTATTATTTATGGGTTCCTTGCTGTATTTATCCTTTACCTCTGAATTTTTTAAGAAGGTACACAGAGACAAGGAAGTATATTATCCATTAAATAGGCCATTCATTTCTGCTCTTCTGACATGGTGTTATCAATCCCTTGGTCCAGTTAAAATGAGAAATACATGCCCTCTCTCTCCCTCTCCTCCGTCTTGATTCTTTTCATTAGTTTAAATCTGTAGAAATTCTTTCCTGCCTAACTAAGAAAAAACAAATAGAAAGAAGATGGGAAATAAAAGCACATAACGTGTAGGGTATGTTTAAATTAGCCCTGAGGCTACTCATAATCCAGGCAGAGGTGAATTTCTTTAGGAATAATGGAGCCAGGACTGCTCAGCCTCAGAGCAATCACTGAGGCAAAACAATTATATACAGAGTTAGAGGACCTTTTAACAGTATTTTCCCCATATATCTAGTTACCTTATTATGCCTAAACTCCTGGAGCCTGGGCTTAGAATGTAATTATACATAAT
>NW_004955428.1:7681453-7732632 GCF_000276665.1 Chinchilla lanigera
TCTCTCTCTCTCTCTCTCTCTCTCTCTCTCTCTCTCTCTCTCTCTCTCTCTCTCTTTTTCTGGTACTGGGAATCAAACTCATAACCTTGTACTTGCTAGGCAGGATCTGTGCCACTGAGCTATGTCCCAGCCCCACCTCTCCTCATAGTGAAAGGTTTTCTTCAGAAGAAATTGGTGTTTCTGCAATTGTAGGTTATACAACTATTGGTAACAAGTCTTAAAAGGGGGAACCCGTATATCTCCTATTGTTTTTTTGCCTCCACACTGTTTGCCATAGGGACATCTATATATCTGAAAATGAAGTGGCTTATATTTGCTCTTGAGGATTCTTCTCAAATTAATCCAGGGTGTTTTCATTGCATCTTTAAAATGACTTAGATCAGAGAGTTGTTCAGTAGAATTTTTCACTGTTGAAGAGAAAAATAATATTTATTACTTCTTTCCTCCAATATCCACTGTAGTTTTCTCCCAAATCTGAGCTGTACACTGAACAGGTTAATTTGATCTGGGGACTGTATTTGTATTGCAGTGTCTGAAACCTTTAGCACCAAGAGAGTTGAGTCCTGACCTAGTAGATGCTGCTGTTTTCCCCCTTGTCATTTTTCCTGGGCACTGAACCAAAAGAAAAGAAAGACTCCATAGTGCAGATCCTGAGACACATTCTGTTACCCTGATCTTTTCAGAATTGAGGTCTGCACCAACATTGTACCTTCTTTTTCACTCTGTGATTCTCTGGAATATGGAGCCTAGTGATTAGGTTATGAGTGGATACCTAAAACTTCTCCTGGGCACAAGAATCAAGTCTTAGGATCCAAGACCCTTCACCAGAAGAATCCCTCCTTTGGCTCTCGCTTGTACTACCAGACATCAGTCATAGATCCTGTCCAGGTCTTATCTTGAAACATTTCACATATACATGCTACGGGAAAAGTGATGGTAATGGGTGAGGAATTAATTGAATCAAGGAAAGTAATCCCGTCAATAAAGGATATAAGATCACGTCATCTCTTATGTGGGTACCTGAATTCAAACTTGGCAGAAAACAGTTGGAAAAATGACACTCAAGTTGCAAAAATTAGGGCATTAATTAGAGTATTAACCTTCCCACATTGACTGAGGATTCTTCTCATAGATGAGTATTAATTCACAGACTATAGCCCTGCCTTTCACACAGATTTGGAGAAACGCTTCTGCCAAAAAGATAAAGATATTGATGGCTAAAACTTCTTGTGGGGACCAATGGGATCATAGCATTCAAAGAATAATCCTAAAACTACCTATGTCTGCTTAAGGGCATATGCTGCATCTTAGGAAACAGCAGGGCCTGTCACTAAATTGATATTGTCACTGAATGTTTAACAGACCCTCATGCCATATTAGTCTGCTGAATGTTTAAGGTGCATGATAAGAATACTGGGTTCTGTTGTCACACGTATACTTTCTTATCAACCCAACTGTAAAGTATGTCCTTAAGCCAGAGACAATGTTGCATGGAATATTTTAGGTTTAGATCAAGCATTCCTGAAGCATTGTATGACATCAAGGCTGTAGGCAGAGAAGGCAAACTCGTATAAGAAAAAGCATGGATTCTCATTAGGATGAATCATTCCAATCTTAGGAAACTGTGACACTGTGTGCATGTCAGGAACTGGTTGAGTGCATCCTCTTGAGGCATAGGCCTATGTTAGGCTCTGCTCTTGCCAGGTTGTATAATTTACAGTGAAAATAGATTCATTTGTCTTGGTGAAAGAGAACCCACGCTTCTGTGCTCAGGCAAGTCTGCCATCCCTGTCACCAGGGACTACCCACTAGTCTCTGTGCAAATTCTCAAGTAGCAGAGGACAGAGTTCATATATGCAAGGACTGTCAACCTCTTGCTGAGAACAGTCTGTGTAGTCAGTGGTGTCTAATGAGCATTAGTATGTGACTCAAAGTCTTAGGATACAAGTTGTCAACTAGGATGAGGGAAAAGAGAAAAGAAAGAAGAGAAATATGTATGTATGTAAAGGATAACTAAGATAGCTGTACAACTAATTTCTATTACTCTATTGAAAGGAACAGTTAATGTTTAATTGTTTGATAGTCTTACATGCCTATATTTGTTTATCTGAGTAACCAATTGGAAGATATCAACATGTAATGTTAATTTTCTATCACCTTATCTGAAATTCTTTATTACTTGTATGGTTTTTATGTTATTTTGTAAATACCTGTGTGTCTCTTAATATGCTTTCATTCTTTTATCTTTAAAATAAAAAAGGATACAAGTTCTCTACTAAGAAGAGTCTCATGCCCACCAGCATATATGCTGTGAATCTACCACAATTTCAGTGTGCTCTTTCTCCAGATCTCCTCCTGCTTGCAGACTTTTTTTTTTTTTGAGACATAGTCACCCAAGCCGCTAAGTTGCCCCAGCTCATCTCCTCCCAGAATGCTGGGATGAGAGTTATATATCACCAAGCTGGCTGCAACTTTTCCTTCCTGTTTCTTCCATTTAGTGACTGACTCAAACCATTTACAATGTCAAGGAATCCTTGCAATTAAAGTCACTCATCCATCTATTGAAAACTAAACGACCAAATGCACTTTTTAAAGCTCTGCAAGTAGTTTTCACCACTTTCCTTTAGGACCTCTGGTCAGTGAGGCTGTAATGTGTTTAACAACCCATTTTATACTTGTGCCAATAGAAGGCACTGAGGCATTTGTGACTCAGGATCAACTTCCTTTCTTCTCTGCCAACTGATGGCAGTGGCTTTCTCCTTAGTCCCAAAATCAGAGCAGGGCATAGGCATGTATATAACCAAAGGAAGGGCATGATTGTCTACCACACCAAGCATACCATTTTACATTGCTTACTTCATGTATTTAGGTCTGATCCACATTACAGTGTTTCCAAGGTTCATCATTATACACATCTACGTGTTTTACTCATCTTTGTCTTTGAATATAACCTATGTTCTAAACACAGAGTCAACCTGTGGCTCAGAATGAATCACTCAGGACCAGGACATAGAACTTTCTATGTTGTTTAAGTCAATTTTAAAAGTACAGATAAAATTAAGAAAATACGAAGTATACAAAACTCCTAAAGTAGTGAAGGTGTTACCTCCCTCTTAATTGCTATATATTTCACTGTGCAATTTTCAGTTTTTTCAAATTTTAACATGCTTTGATATAAGCATTTTTCAGCTGATGTTTTCTTAAATATTTTATTTAAATATGTCATAAAATATAATCCATGATGTTATATATATTTTTTTTTTTTTGGTCTTTTTTTTCTCTTTTTTACTATTTTCTTTTTTGGTTCCAGGAATGGAACTCAAGGCCTTGCACTTCCCAGACAGGCGCTGCACTGCTGAGCTACATCCTCAGACCAAACCATGATTTTAGATTCATTTTTAAAGTTAATTTTAACTTTTCAGATTTCTCCAACTTAGTTTGCTCTTGGTATATGCTATTATTTTCAAATATCATACATGGATTTTCTACGACATTTAAAAATATTACTTGTTCTTATGATTAAGTTCAGTGAAATAAGTATATTTGAAATCAATAGTAAATTTTAGTTTTCAAATATTTTATTTATTTAAATAATCGTGCCTGCTTAACATTGTTGTGATAAAAAATAACAAAAATAAATTTAATACATAAAGTAAAAACTGAAATTCTGCCACTTGGTCATTTTCAAAAAATGAAGTCCTGAGTCTCTCTGCTTAAACTAATTTAATGAAATATAACTTATTCATTAATCTGTTAATATTTAATAGGAGAAAAATTAATGCTCACATTTGTGTATCTATGTGAGCAATGAAAAATGTATTGGTCTAATGATATTGTACCAATGATAATGTACTGATATAATGATATTATACCAATTAGTTAATATTAACTTGAAATATATTTTGATTTAATTGTAGGGTGAACTGTATATATTTTTGAACATATCAACCTCCATCTAGCTTTTCAATAATTCCAAAAATTCCAATGTTATTTTCTTGCATCAGTAGATACTAAAATATAGTTCCAACTATTTCCATATTTCCATATGTGTGTATTTTAAAGGTGTCATTCACACATAACTTTCCATAACTTTTATTGGGTATTTAAAGATACATTTGTTATTTTTCTCATAAAGTGATATCAATATTGTAAGTTTATCTACTTGATTTTATTAATTAATTTAGTATTACCAAGGAATTGTTCCATTTTGTTTTCTTTGGAGAAAAATAATGCATAATGACTTCTTATGTAATGAAATGAGATTTCTCTTTCCTCTGGTAACTTATCCTTGTGAATACCTAAGACAAATTTATGAATAAGAACATCTGATGGGAGCTGAAAGAATAAGCCGCATACCCTACAGGACAACTTGATTTGATGAGTTTCTGTCTTCTTTCCAAGGCTCTCTATACTTTTTTTTTTCCCGGTACGGAAACTGAACTCATGACCTTGCACTTGCCAGGCAGGCAATGTGCCGCTGAACTAAATTCCCAGTCCAAGGCTCTCTATACTAATTCAAGATTTTTTAAAGGATTGAAATATCTCCTATCAATTTCAGTAAACACTTACGAGCCTCTGACATCCTTCCCTTATGTTACTTATATTTTTAAACATATTACTTTAGTTTTCATTTTCTTTCTTGTTTAACGTGAGGCCACAGCCTTAAAACTGCTGCACTTTACAGACAGCAGGTTAAGATGATAGAAAAAGGAGAGGCCAAGATGTATAGTATGTACATTAAACACATGCCTAACTATTCTAAATTCCTCATACTTATTTAAATGTAGTAACCATAACAGGTATATAGAGATGAAAATTACCTGCATTTGAATGCAAAAACTGAAGTACAGAATAACATGATCAAAGCTGTATAGGCATCAAAATGATGTGGAATAAATTACAGGTAGTTTTACTTCAAACTGTAAATCTTCATTATAATCACTCTCACAGTTAATGGGGGGTTTATGGCCTTCAAAACGTTATAATATTTTTGCTCTGATATCATGTGCCCGTTTGTGTGCATACTGGAAATGTTAATGTTTGACTCATGTAGTTGGTCATATAGATGGATTTTTAAAAATGTGTCCATAAAATGGAGAAATACTTGAAGAACCAATTTCCTACCCTGTTCCAAGCAAGATTTACATGTACTGGATAAGAGCGGAAATATGGCATGGTAGCACATGCCTGTAATCCCAGTACTCTGGAGGCTGAGGCAGGAGGATCATTGCAAGCTCAAGACCAGCCTGGGCTACAAAGTGAGCTCAAGGCCAGCCTGAACTGCATATCGAGACCCTGTCAAAAAAAAAATAAGATTGGAAATAGGTTCTATGATTTATGAATGATCACCTTATAAGTTATTCTTTGAAAATTAAGAGAAAATTATTTTCTTAAGTTGCACATTTAGTAGCTATTAGCCTCATTTTTTAAGTAAGGAATGTAGAATCCGTGTAAGATAAAAAGTAATTGGAACTATGTAGCTTCTTCCTGGTTCCGTAGTATGCTGGAAAAATGAATGCATTCTGATTAACTTCACATAATTTATCATGCATTATTCAATAATGAGGTATTAAGCTAAATTTATATAAATTATGAATGAAAATTTAATCAAAGTTTTCTTTAGCTTAAGGATAAGAATGAAAAAAAATATTTTGGACTATTGCTTAGTAAAATAGGCAAAAATGTCCCAATTCTTTAGATTTTAAAAATAAATAAGTATACACCAAGAATGCACATTTACTGACAATATGATCATAAGATGCAAAATGAACTGTGTTCCCATGTCAGACTCCCAAGGGATCTTTAACACTGTGTCATCATTTATTCTTGGCTTTGTTTTCATCTTTTTATCTTAAACAGTGAATTATGGATAAAGTAAACAGCATAGGAATACAAAGGAACAGCAGGCATAACTTTGGTGGTAATGTTTTTGGCCTATATTTTTCTAAGCAGATTTTAGATAGAATGGAAAAATAATATATCAGGTTAAAAATGAAAAATAAAAAAGTAAAAGAAAATCCACATACAATGTTCTCAAGACAAAGTTCATGTATCTATTGTCTGATACTTTGCTTTTCTAATACTTGGAATCTTTTTCATATTCTTTTTTTATTTTAAAGAGAAAAAATATAGCAAAATAACAACAAAGGCCAAAACAAAATATCACAAAGACAATAAAAATGATACAGAATTTCAATACAAGATGATAGGAAATTATCAAAGGTTGTTATATTACATATTGTTATCTTTAATGAAGTTGCTCAGATTAGCACATCCCAGAATGCAAGATTGATTAAACAACTAAAGAGAATAAAATAATTTAAAAATTAGAAATGATACAGGGCTTCACTGAACAAGATGATGGGAATTCAAGAATGGTTGTTGTATTGCATATTGTTGTTCTTAAAAGGAACAGTTAATGCTTACATTTTTTGACCAGTTTTGCGTGCTTATATCTGGTAATCTGAACAACTTACAACTTTTTACATTGTTTATTTATTTATTGGTAGCAGGAATCAAACTCAGGTCCTTGCATTTGCCAGGCAGGTACTTGTGCCACTGAGCTGTATCGCCAGCCCTAGAAATTTTTTAAATTAAATTTCTTTCTCCTACCATCTGAATAAAGTCTAGCACAGAAAATGACACACTGTGCATTCTGTTACAAAGATCACACTGAAATTCAAGCCTCTGAGTCAATATTCAGTCATCTAATAGAAACACCCAGAAGAATATCAAAAAATTCAGTATTCTGTAAAACATATGTTCTCTACATGATAGAATTATATATACTAACTATACACATATGCGTACAGTCTAGAGGGTCAAATATGTAAAGAAAATAAATAAAAGTATAAATAAAATTATTTTAGAAGATTAACATAACTATACTGTACTATAGAGGGTGGAGTTAGAGAAGTACTAGGGCCTAAATCTTTGCCTTATGGCACACTTAAGAAATACCAAATGCAAAGCATTGTGAGAGACAAGCAAAATGAGATAGTAAGTTGCTTGTGTGAAAGTTTGGCAGATGGGGAGCAAGGGGTGGGAGTGCATCAAATTCTGTGGGAGCAATTCAGAGACTTTCATGGAGGAAAAACATTTTTTGTGCTTTATATTCTTGTAGGATTTCTACATATAGATCTAAGAGCTACCAAAAATGTGTGTTCAATGCACACATCACAAATACCAGGGTTTTCTTTTTCTTAGTGATGTTTTTAATTTGTCTTTCACTATTCATCTGCCCCTCAGTGCAGGAAGGCTTGTATGCAGACCCTGTCATAAACCCGGCATGGTGGCACATGCCTGTGATCCCAGCACTTGAGAGGCTGAGGCAGGCAGATCATTGCAACTTCAAGACCAGCCTGGGCTACAAAGTGAGCTCAAGGCCGGGCTGAACTGCATAGCAAGACATTGTCTCAAAAAGGCAAAAAAAAAAAAAAAAAGACCCTGTCATAGCGTCATGTCAATAGTTCAGAATTTTCATTAATTGTACTGGTCTTTGCTTGTATAAGACAGTCATGAGAATGTATAAATGTATCTACAATATGTATTATATATGCTCATATAAAGCATTATATAAGATATGCAATATATTGTATATTATATCATTGATAATATATTACATATATTATACATAATACATAAGTAAATTAAATATAATAAAATTAAAATTTATTTTGTTTTTGTCAAGTTGAGTAAAGCTAAAGGGTTGTATGTGAATTGTAACATATTTTGACCACAGATAAAATTAAGTTTTTTCTAAAAGATAAATTTATGTCTGTATTTCTTTAAGGTAACAGTGAAGATGTTGAATCAACTGAGTTCTATAAGGAAGAAAAAGCAAACAAGAAAAGTACTTTATAATCAGCGATAGGCTACCTCATCATTCACTATAAGCTAGCAAATGAGCTAACATCTACGTTAGATGCAAAAAGTTTTGTCAGGTACTTTGAATGACATTATTTCAAAATTAATGTTATGTAATATAATGTCTTGAGACACATTACTATATTGTTGCTAATCTTAGTCTTGTATAAATGGATGGTTAGACATATTTACGTTTTGCATATGAAACTTTTAGTTGTGCTTAAAATCAAGTTTAAGGTAAATGCACTGTTTTTATAATTATTATTATTATTATCATTATTATTATTATTATCATCTTATTTTCCTTAGAGGACAAACAGTTAAACATAATCTTCAAGCTTGCAAGTGGTATTTTGTTGAGTATTTTTAAGAGTAAAAGAAGACAATAAGAGTTTTCCTCCTATAAAATTTATAATTTCTAGTATAGCTATATCTTTTGCTTAGAAAAAGATATAATTAGCAAGAAGTCAAGAGACTCTAAATAAAAATTGTATAGGAATTCCAGATAAAGTATTAATTAGGGTTTGTGCTAGATGTTGATTAAAATTTTGCTGTTAGAGTAATGCTAAGATTCTCTGTATGTCTAATATGGCAGAAACAACAAGAGATAGTGTTGAAAACTGGAAACAAAATTCACACAAGAGAAGCTAAAGTGGAGCCTCTGATGTTACTAGCAGGATACTATCAGGTTAAATAACAGTTATTGCGGGCTGATCAGACCCACGTTCTCCCAAGCAAGTGGATGGCGAAGGCTTAAATAAATGAGACCATGAAAATGATTTCAGGGCTTCAGGAGGGACTAACTCTCTTATAGCTTCGATATTCCCTAAGTTTAGCCAAAGACTTCTCTGGGCAGCCCATATTTATTTGTTTTTCAAACAAAGGAGGAGGCTACTCAAGAAAAAGCGGGAATTTTCCCAAGGAGTAAATTATGTCAATCAGGAGAACTATCTTATCTTTAGGTTGGTATTTACTGTAGGAGTGTGGAGCCTACAGCTGCAGTCTTTCTATAGTTAATTGGGGTTGGAGCCAAATGTCCTCAGCTGTGGCCTTATCTAGTCTTTGAGGAGTCACAGCTTTACAGGTAAATACAGGCCTTAGGGTGACCAGGGACTCACAGAGGTTTACTTACTGAGTCCACTGCCTTTCTTCAGACAAGGTGCCTAACCTTCAGACAACTCACAAGTAAACATAGAAAGCCAATTGGTTAATATTAAATCCTGCTCAGAGCCACTTGGTTGTGGTCTCCAACAAGATACTATCCAGAGAGGTGTTCAAAGTGCCAGCTCTGTGTCTAATGGACCCACAACATTCATTTTAAGTCTACTATGTTACCTTAGCCAACAGGAAAGAATACTGTTGAAAACTCAGTATATGGAACTCAAAAAACAGAAAGGAGGGAAACAAGAAAACAGAAGAATCTTGGAAGAAAAGCAAAACTTTTGAAACAAATAAGAGACAAGGAAAAAATGCACTGATAGAGTAATGCCTCAGCTCACAGCTTTTGTGTGCAAACAATTCAGCTGGCAAATGAAAACATATGGCAAAATTTTGCTGTCTTTGAAAACTCTACATTGGGTGACAAACACAATTGTGTCATCTTCCTTGCACAAAAAGGTAAATGTGGCAGTCTTCCCCAAATTTAGCTCATAACCAAGGTACCTCTTTATTGTACCTAGAATCCAACCAACAATCTTAAAAATAAATATAAAAGGATTTATATTCTTAAGATTCTAGCTATTTTAATTGAAGGTGTTTCTTTAAGTAATCAGTACTTTCCATTCCTTACCTAAGTCCACATTAGATGGAAGATATTACTTGTAGAAGATGTGAGTTCCTTTCAGTTGTTTGTTTCATATTAGAGCTACTAAATGCCATGAAATACCATTGGAAATAAGACAAACAGTTTAAAAAAAGCAGTTTCATAATTTCCGCACAAAATGTGGTGACACTGCTTATGGTGAACCTTTGAGAAATTTCAATGGTAACAAATGGGTGGGTGCAGCACTTATGTGATAGGTTGTCTCCCACTGGCCCTTGGTGGTAGAAGTAGATATGATTAAGCCACATTGTTCACTACGCCTTTTAGTGTTAGAATAGACTTGGAAAGAATCAGCAAGACATATCAAATTTGGTCATTACAACAATAGGTGTTAGGAAAGTTTCCAAGCTTGTGAAAAGACATATTTTTTGAATCTTTCGTCTAATCAATGCAATAATTATGCTGCCATTTATTGAAGAAGAAATCATAAATTCAAAAGTATATTAGAAAAGGTTTTTCAACTTGCGTTTGAATGAAGTATCTATTATGTTTTATTCTGTACATCTCATAAATTAAATAATTTCATGCATACATATTATATATCTAGGGCTGGGGATTTAGCTCAGTGGCAAAGCGCCTGCCTGGTAAGCACAAGGTCATGAGTTCGGTTCACGGTACCGGAGAAAAACAAACATATTATATATGTATATATATTTACATATATATTTTGAATCCTAATTTTAGTTTTTATTTTAGAAAAATAGAAAAGGTAGTAACTATCTTTAGTGAATGGTATAAATGTGCTCTTTCAATATATACTTTTTTAATAGAAATATTGGAAAATGAATTCAGTATCCAAAATTATCTTAAAGCTGAGTTAGGTTGTACTGCATCAGTGAAATGTGTTTGAATATCTGTGGTTAGCAAATGAGTCTCATGAGACATGTAGAGAATTGCATATAATTTTGTGGAACTAACACACACTTGGTGACTAAGAAGAACCTTGATACTGGCGTGTTGGAGAATACTATCATATGATATATTTTATGTATATCCTAAGAGTGTACACTAAGTAGATAGCATGGATTACCTCTTTGCAAACCACTAAAAATGTCACTGGCCTGGGGAATATCTGTCCTGTAGAAAAGACACCATTCTGTGGGCAGAAGATAAAAGCAAGACACTTATGTTGTCATGCATTCACTCATCAGTAGTAATTATGAGATTCTCATGGTTTGCACGGGTAAAATGACAACACTTAACAATTAAATGTGGATATAATGATTATTGAACCAGGTAGCAAAGAAAATGTGATATAATCAGAATTACCTATCTGACCAACCAAGAGTTTGTCAATAATAATAGATCACATAATCTCTAAGAAAATATACTAGCCTTTTAAAATTGTCATTTATTTACTGATCTAACACAAAACAAAATTAAATAACAACAACAGCACAACTCCTGAATGCCTGGTGAGGAGAAAAATCTCTATCAGGTAGAGCTTTATTGTACCACATCAAATTTCCATAGTTGAGTTCCTCTTAAAACTGGAGTTTTTTGATTGAAGTGAAAGTCATACCCTGGTTAAGGAATCCACACATTTATCTGAAATGTATTGTACATCTTTCTCCCAATCTTCCACTAAGAGATCACTTTGATTTCCTGGAGCAACTCACAGTAGTAAAAGAAAAGTATATAGACTTCTTCCGATTATTCAACATTGGCTCAAAACTAATTATGTCCTCTTGGGTCTACAATGTCGTCACGCTTCACGGATCAGGGTGATGGCTTAGGAGGTCAAATGATAACGTTTATTCAGTTTTGTGCATCCTAAGTGTAGTTACATCCCCAGTCCGCAAGTATGTGCTTAGAATGTAAATGCTCAGACACTGACAAAAATACCTGCAGTCCTTTCTCATGGAGGGAGAGCATTTGATTGACAAGCTCATCGGAAGCCTTTGTGCTCCCTTTACTTATCAATATACTAACTCTACAGTGACTGTGAATCACTGGAGGCAGAGTTATAATAGTAGACACCAAAGAGGAAGAAAATGTGGCCCCAGTCACACCTTATTTATCTTACTTTTTGCTCTTTGTAGAAAAAAAAATTACTCAGAAAATAGTAAAGTATTATTACAGACTTACTTAGATGGTGTATGCACACTTATTTTTGTATTTTGCAATGAATTAACACAGTCCTTAATACCTCTGAGCTAACTATTGATCTATTAAAGATGTTCCTTTCTTCTATCCTCATGATCAGAACATATGGTATTAATCTTATGACACAGGAATGGTTGGCTTCTTGGGAATCAGTTCATATATAGAAACCTTAAAAATTTCATCGCACCACGGAAGGTTTTCTTTTGTCACAATGCCCTACTGCTGAGGGATTCATTTGATTAGAAAGTAGCAGCTGAAGGGTGGCAGAATAGCGGAGTGTTACTCTACAATGGTATAGGTACAAAATTTTCTGGCAGCTGTACTTTCAGACAGATTAGGATATCTCATCCAGAAATAAGGACAAGTTGCTTTTACTTACTTTCTCTACTAATGAGAAAGAATCACATTGGTTGGTGAGCCTCTTTGGATTCTGGCGGAAGCAAATATTATATTTAATTATATGACTCTGACACATTTACAAAGTGGCTCATCAAACTGCCAGCTTGGAGTTGGACTGAGAGCAAGGAAAGGCTTTCCAGCTGGCTCGGATAAGATCTCCTCTAAAACTGCCTCCTACCTAGTCTTTATTAACCTCTCCATATGATGATGCTTAAAATATCTGTCTGATGAGGATGATTCATGAAGCCTGTCTTGGGCTTAGAAAGTAATGCAGAGAACAGGCTGCTTAGGTTTTGGAGCAAAGCTTGAATTTTTTAAGTGACTAGAAATAATGTTTTGCTTGCTATGGTACCAATGGAAGATATTATACATCTAACAAGTGATTCACAAACTTCGATTTTGCATTACATATGATGCTTTTGATCTACTAGCCACGAATCCAGTCATACGCAGAAGTGCTTTCTGGCAAATGGTTGTAGTGTATTCAAGAATCAGTTTGAAAAAAAAAAAGTTGTATTCCCTTGTTTTCTTTCTCCTGTCATTTCTCCCTAGACCCACAATGATAGTCCCACTGGGTTTCCTTCTGAGAGCTAAATAAGTAGAATGAATTTATCCCTGAAGAAGAAGGCTGCAATTGAACATGGAGACGTTTGGGGAAAGAAAATCTTGGCAGCACACAAAACATCTGTCTGTTTTCTATTTGGTCTGAGCTTAGGAATTACTGGAAGTACAAATAGGTGCTGACTCATAGGCAGTAGCTAGTGATTTGTCCATGTGACACAAACAAGTACAATGTGATTGGTAGACTGATTGCAATACACTCTGTAGAAACAGATTTGGATAGAGCTCCCTAAATGTGCCTGCTGAGTAAGAATAGTTATGGCTCATTTAAATGTTCTTAAGAGGGGCCCCTTAATAATTAAATGAACAAGATACCATGGCATCTAGAATGTCACTCACCGTTGTCTTACATTCATTCCAGCTTATTGGGTTCTACAGCTGTGGCCTTGGTGTGAGGAATAATGAATTCTCCAGGGTTCAGTGGTGTCACTCTAGAGCGTGTAAACAGTATTGGCAATGTTCAGTGCCTAATCTGTAAACATAAACAACATTTGTATGGTGCCCCATTGGGGAAGACAGTTGGCTGTCTAGTTTCAAAATGATTCCTTGAATATCTGTTTGAAGGAAGAATTAAGTATTTGTTTCCCGACTCTAATAAAAATTTGTTCATAAAACATTAGGCCTTTTTTATCCACTCAGTTGTTGTCAAATATTTTTAATTAATTTACTACATTATTGCATTCATTATCAAGTTTTTATAGATACTTATTCTGGTCAGGGGCTTTCATTTTTATCACAACGTAAATGAGACTACTGACTGATATAGAATTCATTCACTCAACAGATGCCTCTGCTGTAAGCAAGATCCAATATGCTTAAATGGATGGTGTGGGGAACGTTGAAGATTTATAGTTTCTACTATGAGGTAGCATTTTTTATTGCCCGTCCATATATTCTGCTGCAAAGGGAAGTATTTATTAGTGGGACCTCTCAAAATCATATGAATTCTAAAATATTATTAAATAAGACATTGTTAAATAAGACATTGTTTCTCATCCCTTCTAGTTTCATGTTGTAATATGACATGTGGGCACTTTAGGGTATCAATTCTCCACAGTGCCTGAGGACTGAGATCAGTAAGCTAAAAGCTAAAAATTCCAGGGGACAATTTTAAGAATCACAGTCCACTGGCAGTAGTAACATCAAAGAGGTCATTATTCAGTCATTTTGGTAACTGAACATTTAAGTTAATATTTGATGTTTACTGTCACAAAGTCAAAAGTTAGAATAGTGTTTGTTAAATGCAGTAGTAGATTTTCCTGAGTATATCGTACTCTTGCCATGTGCTTTGGTACGTATGAAATATCCAAGTGGTGAAAATAATCAAGAACCTTAAACTGTCCACAATACTGTCCTGTTGCTTCCAAATAAAGAATGTTAACAAGATGAGGTTCTAAACAGTGTAAAAGAAACATGAAATTGGTAGCATAGAATGACTATTGTAAATATAAACCAAGTCTAGAGAATTCTTAAGGGAATGAAGATGCTATAGTTTTCCATAATTTTCTCTTTTACCTATGATTTTGATAGATAGATAAATAGATATATGATAGATAGATAGTTGTAGAGACAGATATTTTATGACACAGTTTCTTTTTCTTTATTTGATCTCTCAAGGATGCATGCCATGACTAAGGAATAGTAAATTCCCCCCTTTGAGGAGATAAATATATATTTTCTTTTTAAATAGAAACATTAACCAACTAAGAATTTTTTATTTTGTTGACTTGAACATTTAAATATGAGAAAAACTTAAAACTTTTTGCAATGAGATGTGGGGACCGTACTTTCTTAACTTGAAACTCATTATTTTGGACTGTTAAGATTAAAGAACTGGGGCTGGGGGTTTAGCTCAGCGGCAAAGCCCCTGCCTGGCAAGCGCAAGGTCGTGAGTTCGGTTCCCGGTACTGGAGAAAAACCAAAAACAAACAAACAAACAAACAAACAAAAAAAAAGATTAAAGGACTATGTTAGAATTGAGAATATTTGTCCCCTAAGACTACCTCATGAAAAAAGGGATAGAACATCTTATTTGCACACTCTATGACTCATGCCTTGGGCCCTGAGCTGCCATACTGAAAAAATCCAGGCCACATGGACAGACCATCTCAGAGATTTTAGCTTACAAAAGATACCAGTCATGCAGATGGGCCAGACAGGTTGATATTCAGATTACTACAGTCACAGCCTATAACTGAATACCCCTCCATATAGGGCCAAATGAAATTGAGAGGAAAAAATAAAGTTGTGTGAAGCTACTAAGCTTTGAAATACTCTACAGTATCAATTATAACAGGATATTTACTGGTGCTGAATAATTTGATTTGCAACTTAGTGGATACAGATGACACATGTTCTGACACCCACTCTACTTTTTCAACACTTAGAGTTTGGACTCTAATTTAATTTTTTATATTATGTTGTAGCTAAGGGACTACTTGTGTTTTTGGTCCCTGGAATTACATTCACTTTTTATGGGTTTAATGTAATAAGAAATATAATGAGAACAGTGTGTTTCTAGACCTGTGACAGTGGGGATGAGTTTCTAATTGTTGAGAAATGTGTGAAATTCAAATAACTTCTGATTTGTCATAGAAAAGGAGTCATTCTAGAACCTGCAGCTTCGTGAGCAATCTTTCATGTCTAAGGCTCTGTGATGGCTTACTTCTGTGTTCCTCAAACCTTGGCGTTTGCACCTCTCCTAGTCAATTAGTGAGATCTTTCTACTATTTGCTAAATCTCACTCTACTTGAACCATTTAGTTTTGATTCTACTTCCTAAGCAGTGCTTCTGTGACTTGCACTCTGAGTTCTTGACAAGATAAAGTAAAAGTGAAAAAAAACTTGCAAATTGCCTGGAAAACACAAGTAAAAGAAATTTTCTTCACCACCAATACTGTGTACACTATAAAGATGTTATTAATTTTTCATAGACTTCTTAGTTTATCTTTGATCCAATATTCATATTTTAAATATTTATTTTATATAGAAAAGTAGAATTTTCATTATGAGTTTTATAAGACAAAAAGTAGAGCCATTATGCACCATTTCTGTAAAAGTTCTACTCTTTAGCAAGTATAATTTATGAGAGCAGGACTTATGAACAAATATGCCTATTTCCTCTATTTCTAATAATGTTCTAATAATGTGGGTAACTAAAAGATTAAAATCAAAAGAAGTTGCCTTTTCTGTTTAATAAGAATGTCATAACCTCTTTTCAACTTTTATTACTAAGGTTTATCTTTCATAATCATGTTCAATCCTATGGGTACAAGACAAAAAGATTTGAAGTAGCTAGCACAGGGGGAAGTTCATTATGGAAGGGAACTGATTGTCAGTATTGGAAAAATAATCTAACAATAGATTATTATCTTGCATTTTAATTTAACTTGGCTAAGTAGACAAACAGGTCTAAGGATTTTCAAATACCTTTAATATTTGAAGAGGAAAAAGAATCTAAAGGTAACATCATACCAGCTTTTTGAAGCTATACATACACATCCTTTTTTCTTTTTACATTTAATGATAGAAATTTTATAAATAGGTTTAGTTCTAACTACATAAAAGAAAGATAAATGTTACTCTGTCTCTTATGAGAATAAAATCTCTTTCAATATTTGAAAATTTCTCTTTGATTTTTGAGAACATAATAAGCAAATGTCCTAAAATCACCTGAAATTTTTACTATAAGATATATTTTAAAATATTCGTATTCACTATTCTCTACATTTTGAAATGCCGTTATCTCACATTTGTAAGGCTGTTTATTATACATTACTTAATTGTTAACTAGGTCTTCATGGTGACTAAAATTTCAGTTTTATAAATTTTTAGTGAGGAAATTAATATTTACTGCTACTTCTTTTTTGTTGTTTTTTTAAAATTTTTTTTCCGGTACAGGGAATTGAACTCAAGACCTTGTGCTTGCCAGGCAAGTGCTGTGCCGCTGAGCTGAATCCCCAGCCCAGAA
This sequence comes from Chinchilla lanigera, assembly GCF_000276665.1. Lineage (NCBI taxonomy): Eukaryota > Metazoa > Chordata > Mammalia > Rodentia > Chinchillidae > Chinchilla > Chinchilla lanigera. The sequence continues at coordinate 7,698,237 of NW_004955428.1, forward strand.
TGCTACTTCTTATGTAATGAATCTGCTTAAATTTGAAGAGAAGCAACAATGTCAACTTCTTTTCTCAATTTCTCAATTTGTTTTATTTATGGAGTGAGTCATTATATTTATTACTTGTACCATTCCATTAATCAATCACACAACTGAATGTGATTTAAAATATGATAGCTTATATGTGCTACTATACAATATTTAGACAAATGACTTCCTTTCTTTAAATGATAGCTACTGTAATGCTCTCCTGTCATAGACAGCATTTGGCCATTCTTCGTGAAGCTTTATTTTCATTTGTATATGCACAATCACATAAGTAGTTCTCCATTAAAAACTTAAAAGATGTGGCATTGTAAACTAGTACAAGACTATATATCACAAAGCAATCACTTTGGTGAGATAAAATATTCTGAATGAATATTATCATTATGTCTAATTATTTTGTGACTGATATCCAATAAACAGTGATATAAACAGTAAAGGTTTTCCTTTTTAATGCTGAAATTCTAACAATTTTACTTTTGTTCAGATTTATTTTGATAAAGAGAAGGCTTGGCTGTTTGGAAAGGAATACTAGGAAAGGGTGTCCTGAGCATACAGAAAAAGTAACCATTGAAGCAGTAAATTTCATCTATTTTTAGATAAAACTTTTATATATTAAATTTGTCCTTACACTGCAAATATTACAAGTCTTACTAATCTAGCTGGGAGTAAGAAGGTGGTGAAAAAAGAGAAGTCAATGTAGGTGAGAGAGGAACACATCTATGTAGTGGGTCATCAGATACCACATATATTACACTTCCTCTTCCTTATATAGTCTTCCATAGAGAAACTTAAATATATCATGGACAGACCGATGCCCACAGGCCTCAGGGTAAAGTGAAAATGTCTCACTGGATCAATAATTGGAAGCGGGGGTCTGTTTTTTAACTATTTAACTCAACCTAAGTGTTCGTTTTTCTCTTCTGTAGGCTTTTAAGAAAGTCACAATTCATGTGTTTGCAGAAAGTATATTAGCAGTCGTGTTACCAAGTCCAACCCTCTGAAACATCTGTCTATGTAGATGTCAACCCTTTAGCAATCCAGCCATGCTGATTATCTTTTCTGGATGCATTAAAGCAAGATTCTCAGAGAAGGTTAGAGTTGGCATCTGCACCTGTGTGCCTTTTCAGTGTGGTTACTTTATAGGCTACATGCCAGACTATTAATTTACTACTTTCTAGTAAGCTCTAGATACTGTCTTGAGAAAGTTAAATAATTACTGCTTTCTACCTATATCCTTAGCACTTTCCAGTTCTCAAATGGAGGACTTTCTTATATTAATAAATTCACTTTCTTATATTAATAAAGTAATTCACTTTCCTATATTAATAAAGTAATTCACTTTCTTATATTAATAAAATGAATTACTGTTAAAATGTGTGTGTATATATATATATATTCCATATCTATACATATACATGGAAAATAGGCATATATATATGGAAGATATATAGAGTATATCAGATACACACATATATAGAACTTTTATAACATTCTATTTTAAAGCATTAAAAATATGTTAATAATCTTTAAAAATTAATGGCTGATGATATTGTTCAGTGGTAGGGCACCTGCCTAGCACACAGGAGGCCCTGGTTTCCACCACAAGCATGACACACACATGCACAAAATCAGACATTTAACTGGGTGTGGTGGCATGTGCCTGTAATAGCACTTGATCGCAGGTACTTGGTGAGCTGAGGGGAGATGATAACTTGAGCCTTGAATCTCAAGTCCAGCTTGGAGAAAAGTGAGATCCTCTTTCAAAATAAAAATTAATAACAATTTAATATACAGATAACCATTTAAAAGGTATACCTTTTACTCATTGAGGCATAAAAATACCTTACCTATGCACAGGATAGTCATTTCCATTAATTCATTTGTAATAAACTGGCCTATCAATATTATTTTTGTTACTATTGAGCAGAAAATATATGTATATGTTATAGGAAAACCCTAGAAGCATGTCCAGTAAAATAAATTTTAAAATACTGCTGCTTTGTTTAAAGTACATCACAAATTATTTGACATTGCTTCTCTTGTAGAGTCCGATTATCTCTCCCTTTGAGTATGCATCAGCCTTAGCTTCATGTTTTGATAAGTGAAGTAGAACAGAAGTGATGTTCTATGACTTGTAATACCACAGGATAATGGACAGTGAACATTTGCCTGTCTCTTTCTTCAAGTTGTGATTCTCTTTCTTGGAATCTGTCATTGCACTGTATGGAAGTCATGAAGCCCCATAGGATGACCATATAGGGATTAGGATTATCCCTCCAAACCCAGATCCTGCCTGAGCTGGTAGGAGAGAGCAACAGGCTGCGCTGGAGAGTGAACATCATGTTGTTGCAGGCTCCAGGCTTCAAACTGACTGCCCTGGCAGCAGGTAAAGCAGCGCACACATTGCTGGTTCTTGCCCACATTCTAGATGATTATCTTTGGTTATGTAGCAATGGATAATTGAAATGCAAGCTATCACCATTATAATCATTTATATTAATCAGTAAGTTTGCACCAATTGAAGCACACATTGGTTTATTCCTTCCCCAAATACTTATTATATAACGCCATACATCAACCAGGATTTTTGTCACTTCAAATTGTGCAGCAGTACACCTTTTAAAACATCCTGCCTCCTTGAATTTATACTCCACAGGCAGAGACAGGTGTCACCGTTAGAGCGGTAAGGACTATAAGGGAAAATAAACAATGAATGAGAGGAACAGGGTGGTGCTTTAGATAAAGTGTCCACAAAAGTCATGACTGTGTAGCTTCCTTTCTTTTTCATGGTTCTTCTGAAATGTCACAGTCTCAGAGATACGTGGGATGAAAGATACCAGATAAAAGGAGCTAGAATGTTCAAGAACAGATAAGGGGATCAGAGTGGCTAAAGCAGAATAACAAGAAGTATGGAAGCAAATGTAGCAGAATGATGTGGGGCTTTGATTTCTAGCTAATGATGCTTTTCATTCAAACTAATACACCAATGTGGACTTATTCTAAGTTGAATGACAAGCCATTAGAAGATGTAAGATGACAACTAAAAGGACAAAACTAAAAATTAAAACTCTGGCCTCTGTAAAATGTACATGCTAAGGTTGCAAGAGCAGAACCAAACATTCACAAGGAAACCCCTGTGACCCCACAAGCAGACCTGAGCAGGAAATAAAGGGCGTTGCAGCTGATAGAGAAGAGTATATTGGAAGATAGATTGGGAAGACAGAAAGAGTTAGAAACTCCCAGTAGCTGAGTGTACCAATATAAAAATCAAAAATATATTAAATGATACATATGGTGGAGCAAAGATGTAAGTGTAATGATTTACAAGTGATGTGACTGATTCAATAAAGGAAAAATGAAAAAATAAATATAAATATAATTAGATGAATAATATTACTATCCAATATTACTAATGCAGTTATTGACTGTTACAAAATTTAGGAAAGTAAACTAGATGAGTTGGGATTTGAATACACATCCATCATTAACATCAAAAGACAAAATTATGTTATATTTTGCATCAATTCTAAAAACAGCAACAAAAGATATTTTAGTAGTGTTCCCCTAGTGAATAACATTTAAATATATATATTCATGTATATATAAATATATATAATCTTAAATGATCAAACTTATTTACAGTTTTACATGATTACACAACATTTCTGGAAATCACTTTTTTAAATATTCAAGAATCCAGTTTTGAATCTTAGAAATGTTTATTATCCAGGTCTAATCTTAAAAAAAAAAAAAAAAAAACTCTTGGAAATGGAGTCTAGACTTTATATAGGTATATATTTAAACAGAATTAATCATATTGAAACTAAAAGCTCATCAAAACTACAGTTAAATAAATAATAAAAATAAAAGTAGAGAGCAGTATATTGATGTGAAAGTGTCTAATGGATGAGTTACTAGACATTCAGGATCTGGAGGCCGTCAATAGTTGGCTGTGGTCGTCATTCCTTCAACATATGCGTATTGTAAAGTGTACTCATCAGACATATACGAACTTTTGAAAAATGGCATAATTAGTCTTTTTGACAAACTTGAAAGTGATATAAAGTTTCACTGAAAATAATTGTTTCTGTTTGACAATTCCTGTTCTCTAGTAGGGTGTGGTGGCACATGCCTATAATCCTAGCACTCAGGAGGCTGAGGCAGGAGGAGTGTTGCAAGTTTGAGACCAACCTGGGCTACAAAGTGAGCTCAAGGTCACCCTGAACTGCATAGCGAGACCCTGTCGCAAAAAGACAAAAAAAAAACCCCGAAAAACCAAAAAAAAAAAAAAAAAAAAAAAAAAAAAAAAAAAAAAACTGTTCACATCAAAGTAGTATGGCTTAGAATTAAATTCATACTTTATTGCTATTCTCTATTAGCTCCATTTTTCTGATACTTTTTTTTACTCTATATCTTACTTTTTAACAAATTTCTGATTCATTATAACATATACCACTATATAGTATAATACACATAATATAGTGGTTTTCAACACCAGTTGCATTTAGAATCCCTTGAGAGTTGTAAGAAATACTGATATCTGAACCTCACTCTATGGCCTGGGAATTTGCCTGTTTGCATGTTTAAAGGACTGTTCAAGAGATTATGCTGCATCTCCAGAATTGAACCAGTGTAGTAATTTCACTAATTAATTGGCAATATTAACTTTACCATTTAATATTATAGTATTTTCTGTAACTACAAAATGTCATTAAAGCTTTCCTATCTTTTAAAACTATTTTAACAAAAAATTTAAAATTAAATTTACTTGGTGAAACCCAGGTAATCATTTTCAATAGTATTAAATTATATTGAGGAAGAAGTATATGATTGAATTAATGATTTTGAAATGAAGCCAACTAATCTTTAAAAATACTTAAAGGAAAATAGAAAATACATGGCAAAATGTAAACAAAATGTTTTAAATTTTAGTATATTTCAAACTTTTATATTAACTTTATATTACTGTATCAGGTAGATAAAAATGACTTTCTTTTGTTTTCTTAAGACAGGGTATCACTATGCAGTTCAGGTTGGACTTGAACTCACTTTGTAGCCCAGGCTGACCTCAAACTCTCAGCAATCCTCCTACCTCAGGCTCCCCAGTGCTGGGATGACAAGCAGGCATCACCATGCCTGGCCAAAAATGTCTTTTTTAAAATTAGAGTTCCATTTGCATTGTATAGTGAGAAGATAGGGATCTAAAAAGAAACCGAAGAATGCATGAATGAATGAATGAATAAATAAATAAATAAAACCTCACATTAATCTGAAACATAATGGCTACAGACATGAGTGCCCAAATAATAATAACTCAGGGACAGGACCTGAAGTTTTGCAGACTTTATTACCAGACACCAACTTTTATGATTGAAAATTAGATCCTTCTTCCCCAGCCAAGAAGACAACAAGCTCCAACAGTGAGAAGAAAAGGAGCTGCTTGACCAATTCAGTAAACTGGCTGTAGGCGGAAGTCAGATCTGTCCTGGAATTACACACACACACACACACACACACACACACACACACACACAATGCACACAGTAGATAATATTCTAAAAATATAGTAAAATACTTATGAGACTAAGAAATGGGCAAATGGAAATATTTAGATATTAGAATATATACAAATATAAAAATATTCAAGATTGGAAGGGAAAAATCCAACAGTTATCTCCACTCTACAAATATTACTATATTTAATTTTTGAAAAGTTCCCAAGCTGACCATTCCTCATCAGTGTACTGTTTGTATTCATGTCACATCTTGATAACTTTTAAATGTAGTTCTCCTTAGGTGATTTTAATATTCATCCTCAGAGAAAATATTGCTTAAGGAATTGATATACAGATTTGATATATAAATGTAAGTTAGACTTTTAATATCCTCATAAGGACACAGTTAAAGGACTTTTCCTGTGTCCAGTAGGGTTATAACTAAAAAAAATATGTTGTGCTCAGCTGGAATCCAGAAGAAGTACACTGTCTTTGTATATATTGTGCTACTGTACAGATTAGCACAAACTAAATAACTTATCTTTCCCTTCATTTATTAGAATATGTTTGCAATAAATAATAAATACATTCATCATGGGTACATATCCATACCACATCTTGATCTTTTTTACTTCTCTTCCCTTCCTCTGTCTTTCATCTCCCCCACTTTCTTGATCCCCCTCCTATCTATTTACTGTCCTATCTCTTTTATTTTGCTTTTCAGCCTAGCATGGTGGTGCATGCCTATAATCCCAGCACTCGGGAGGCTGAGGCAGGAGGATTGTTGCCAGTTCGAGACCAGCTTGGGCTACAAAGTGAGCTCAAGGCCAGCCTGAACTGCATAGCAAGATCCTGCCTCAAAAAGACCAAAATTTTTTTTTGATTTTCAAATTGTTTATATGTTAGGTTTCTCATTTAAGAGAAACCATGCAATTTTTCACCCTCTCTGTCTGATTTATTTCATTTAGCATTATGATCTCAAGGTGCATTCATTTTCATACAAATGACTGATATCTATCCTCCTTAATGGCAGAGTAGTACTCCGTTGTGTACATGTACTAAATTTCCTGTATCTTTTCATTTTCTAATGGACATTTTGGCTGTTTTCAATATTTAGCTGCTATGAGTTGTGCTCCTGTAAACATCAGTGTGCATGTCTCACCATCAAGGGCTGACTTTACCTCTTTCAGAAGGGTAACCCAGACTAGGGGTAGCTGGGTTACCCAGACTAGGGGTAGCTGGGTTAAATGGGATCTGTTTCCCCCTGCCCCCATGCATTTCCATACTGTTTACTAGGGGTAGCTGGGTTAAATGGGATCTGTTTCCCCCTGCCCCCATGCATTTCCATACTGTTTGCCATAGTGATTGAACTAGTATGCATTGTAATTTAGAGATAAGACAGATTCTTTCTTCATATTTGTGAAGGGTGGGAAATTCTGGAAGAATCATCAAAGTATCATTTGGTGTCCAGTAGGGAATTGGTTGACTGCTCCCTCACATAGTGGAAAAGAGAAGGCAAAAGAGGCTGAATGCTGTGACCCCAGATAGCAGAGGAGTGGAAGAACGAAGGAACAAAATGCTGTGTGAAAGAACGTGCATAATACCCTCAATCTATTCTCAAGGGAGAATCCCTCATGACTATGCTCCACACAAAGGCCACCTCTTAATATCATCTGATGGAGACATCTGAATTTTATAAGGAAACATTAAAGACACACCATGCAAGTTACAGCTCCTTGCAATCTGCTGCTTGCAATGAAACTTGTGGCAACACTTTACCTTCAATGACTGGGAAAGACAACTTCTCACCTAAGAATGTAACAGAAAATGACCACATACAGTGAGTACTATTTTCCACTGCTTTCTTTACACGATTTCAGTTACACACAGTCAAACATGATACAGAAATAATAATGTGAGTCCCAGAAATACTATTGAACACTGTCAGCAGTTCCAGAACATGATGGAAACTTCCAGAAAGAAGAAATTCATCACTTTTAGGATGAATGGACTTTTAGGTAGCATGATGAAGTCTTGTGCCCTTCCACTCGGTCCTGGTCATCCTTTTGTGCAGAGTATCTACACTGTGTTCACTGCACATCTATCAACCTCTCACTGTCCATAGTATTGGTTGTCACGTTACCACACTGCCTGTGGTCAGAGTAAGGGTTATTCTACACTATTCACTAATTTTCTCAAAGTACAAGAGTAGTGATTTTTCCAACTCAAATGTGCTAAGACAAAACCTTAAAGTGCTTCCTTTAAGTGACAATGTGAACATACTCTACTTAATAGGGAAATAAAATCATAACTTGAGATTGCTAAGATGTACAGAAAGAATGAATCTTTTCTCTATAAATTGGGAAGGAAAAAAACGAATTTCATATTAGTAACACCTCAAATTGAAATCAATAATGACATTAAATATGCGATAATTGCTTAAATAAAACAGAAAAAGCAGTAAACCTCATGTCTATGTACTATCTGAAGTTTTAGAGAAAAAGCGGGAGTGTTGGTATGTACCTCCTTCGGATGAGGAGGAGACTACTTTATCTGCACTTACAGATGACTCAGAATAACTTAAAAAGAATGAGATACATAAATTATAGATTTTTGTTCACCCATTCTTCTTTATGTTAAACACACAATTCCTGTGTGTTTCTTAAAACAGAATTATTGAAATACCAGTAGATTGAGATAGATATTATTGAAGAAATAGCTGAAAATAGAAAGCTCTGTAAAGTCACCTAATGTAATCTTTTGAAAAAATACACAGCAAGTGGGAAATTCATTGGGGAAAATCATTGATGTTAATTAATGACATTTAATCCTTTTCTGATCTTAGCATTGTGTCTTAGTTGTTTTTCTCATTGCTGAGACAAAATACCCCAAGCTAAAGGAGAAGATGTTTATTTAGGTTACAGTTTGTAGAAGTTTCAGTGCATAGTCAGCTGGCTCCAAGAGCAGAGTGGCATAGCAGAGAAGAAATAGTTCAAGGGGGTGAAAGATAACAAAAGCAACAAGAGAGAGAGGGAGACAAGCCTCTTTCTGTCCCTTACATTGTATGCAGCACCCCCCATGTGGCTATAACACTCACACTTTTAATCCTAGCACCTTTAATCCCAGCACCCTTAATCCCAGCATTGCAGTGAGTGTCAATCATGCACTCTGGATTCAACCACCTCTGAAAATAACCCTAAGGCTACATGAGGCTTTGGGAGAATATCTAGACACAAATCATAACAAATAGTCATCCAGTGACATTGGAGCAACAAATGAAGTCATACAAAGTTGCAACCCAAATGAAGAAAGAAATTATATAGCTAACAGTGTGATTGAAATGAAACTTCAAAAGAATTAAAATTCTAATGATCAATTTCACTAGCATTGATCTGAAATTTGCACTCTTTTCTTCCACAATAATCACTCTAAAGACAATTGTAATAGTTCTGAACTATCAACAAAGGCATTAAAATGTCAATGAGGCTATGTCCCATCCTTACACTGCACACCTCTGGGAGAATGTATTTTGTGAGACAAATAACCAATTTAATTGTGTAAACCACTGTAGAATTTTTATTATTGTCAGATGAAAAAATTATTCATTGATAAGTACCCTTTTATACTTTTATTAAATAAGCACAAGAAATGTGCAACAATAAATTAAATTTTTTTCTATTCACACGCACTTTCATTTCATATTTCCACTAAGGAAGAGAAATAAATGGAATCATTGTTTTCTACAAATTGAGAAAACTATCTCAAGGCTGTGCAGTTGAAATTGATATTTTATAAATTAGTTGCCATTTGAGGTCAAAATACACCTTCTGTTCCATAAAGTCATTAAATTCTAGTTCTCATCCTAAAAATTCTAACTCAAGTATTTAATTTAGTAACATTCTATTGGCATTACAATGAAGCAAATATCATAAAACAAGTTTTTTAAATGTAAGAATATTATCTTTTCTAATAGCAAAGATTCTTTCATTGGACATAAATTATCAGTTTGTAAATTTATAGTACTTCACATTCTGCAAGAATACAAATAATCAAAATATTTAATATTTTAAATACTATGTCCCACTTATAAATCTACAGAAGCAGAAATGTCATGATAAATTAAAGGCAGAATAGAGGACACTGAGCTCAAGTTCGCTAATTAGAAATAATTTTCAAAAACACGTAATATTCGTATGGTGTCACAGTTACAAATAGACCTTCTTGTTTTTCTTATTCTAGATGGTTTCGCAAGTAAACACCTACAACTTCTATGCATGACTTTGTAATAATTTTGCTAAAATTTCGAATTCCTTTTACTCTTCCAGATTTGGAAAACAAAATGAAGGTTTTCATTTCATAAAATTCATTATTGAAGCAGTATCCATGTTTGAGTTGCAAAAACCAAGCAAGACAAAAAAGTAAATTTATTTTCATTGAATCTGAACTTACTGTGAACATTTTAGTGTTAAATTAACCAGCTGGTTTCTGTTTGAGTTGGGGTAGAGCTTTTATAGATGCACAGCGGTAAGCCTATGAGATGATTTCTGTGTTTTACCTTTGGAAAACGTGGGAAAAGGCAGATTCACGGATGTGGGAATGACACTTTAGAAGTAAAGAGAAAATGAATATAAAATAAAAAGAATCTTCTTAAAACTTGTGTTCAAGGAGCCACAAAATATTAAAATATAAATGAATAGGTAAAAAATTGAGCACTATGAAACATTTTCCATTATGTCAATGAAGAAGGATCAAAATACTTTCTTTCCCCACCGCCCTTTAATCTAATTGCCAAGGAAGAATTCATGTTTGGATAGTTACTCTAATTCATTTGCAGGAGTCCTCCAACAGGAATGCTTACAAACTTGATTTCATTATGACATTTAATAAACTGTCATCTATTGCGTGAAGCTGAGTATTTATTGTAATGAAAGTTGGGATTCCCAAAGAAATAAAACATTGATTTGTGACCAGGGTGGCATATAGACATTAACCTTTACAGTGGTGCATCTATTCTGATCCTTTTGCTGGCACAGTGACGGAATTTATCAAGGAAAGTTCAAGGCCTTATGTTTAAGTCTTGTAAATTAAAAAGTTCTGATGTTGTGATACAATCTTCCAAAACATGCTTTTCTGGGAATATTTTAGATATTTTTAAAGAATTTGCTGCCATATATTCTGTCTTCCAATCAATTAATCATCAAAAGTTTAGCCAAGGCATTTTGTTCTTCATACGGATGACAGGAAACTACAGCGCTGAAACAAAATTGATGATTTCAGGGAAGACTTGGAAAGTGTCTGCGGAAATGGTTTGAAAGGCTTTGTCATCCCAGGAACTGAGTCCAGACGGTAATGTGGAAGCTCATTTGGAAATGCATATGATTTCTAACGCATCTATCTTGGTTTCTGCATGACGCTCAGGAGCAGACGAACATAAGCGAACACGTTCTACCTTTACTGCATGTAAAAATAAGGTAGAAATTGGGAGATATTTAGATTTAAAATGTGTCACAAATATCTTGAGTGCAGATATTCACCCATGAAATGGGTTATATTGTAATAAAAAGCTCAGAACTTAAAAGTATAATTTGTAAATAATGAATTTAATACACCTGACCCAGCAAATATCATATACAACCCTAGTCTATTTAAACATGCTCAGAAGAATTAATAGTATGGTACTTTTGGGTAAAATCATTCAACACAAAATATGTTTTCTTTTTTTAAATTTTATTGGCATATTTTAGATATATATAATGATAACACTCATCATAGGGAATTTGTAAATGTGCATGATAATATTGCTTCTTTTTTCCTACTCCATTTTCCTCCCTTCAACCCTTCTTCCCCTCCTTATTTACAAAAGCTATATTTCCATTTTTCCTTCTGTTCTGTATTTTTCATGTCCCTTCTTTCTTTTGCCCCACCCCCGCCCTTCTTCCCCTTCTCATTTGAACATTTTTTCCATTTCCCAATATCTATTATAAATTTTGGTCCTTATTTACACTTTATGTTTCTCACATTAGAGAAACAAAATGATATTCAGACCTACGTCTTCATTTTTTTTTCACTTAAGACTATATATGGCCTCAAGATGCGTCCATTTAGCAATATCTCAAGTTTATCCTTCTTATTGACAAAGTAATACTGCATTGTATAAAAAAATGCATCTTCTTTATGCATTCATCTCTTCATACACTGACGCATATATGGGCTGTTTCCAAGATTTAATAATTATAAACAGTGGTGCTGTACACATGTGTGTACATATATCACTATGATACGATACTTTGAATTCTTTTGAGAAGATACCAAGAAGGAGAATAGCTGCATCAAATGGAACATTCAGTTTTAACTTTTTGAAGAATCCCCATGCTTGTTTCCACAGTACTTGAACAATTCTACACTTCCACTGAAAATGGTGAAGGATTCTTTTTCTCCACAGCCCCACCAGCATTTCTTACTGATATGGTTCTTGATAACAACCATTCTTTCTGGGGTAAGAGGGAATATCAGCATTGTTTTGGTTTGTATCTCTCAAATGACTAATGATGTTGAATATTTTTTTCATATATTTATTTGCTCCTCCCACTTCTTCATCTGAGAAGTTTCTATTCATTTTTGATGCCCATGTTTGGATTGAGTCTTTCAATTTGTGAGGTCTGATTATTCTGAGTTCATTATACCGTCTTGATATTAGTCCTTTGAAGAACAGCTGGCAAATTTTTTCCTCACACTGTGGGTTGTCTTTTCTCTCTGTTGGTGCTTTCTTTAGCTGTGAAAAAAAAGCTTTTTAATGACATAAGATTGAAAATATTGCACACACAAAATTGTGAACATTTTGTCTACATAAAATATAAAAACACAAAAATAATACCACTAAAGTAGTGGTAACACAGGACACTATAAAGTATTGGTTGTTTATCTTTCTGATTGCAGCTTCGACAGGGATTGCAGCTCACTTACACCAGCCAGCCACATCATCATGTATGTGTAGTCTAGGAAAATATCAAAATACAAATATAATTCCCACTGACTGCATGCCAAATTTGCACCATTATAAAATTTTTTTAAAATGTAACTTGAGCGATGTGTTTTTTACATTTTATAAATTTGGTCATATTAAATGTTAAGTGGGATAAAGGTAATCTTAAACATTAATTTGAAGGATCATAAAGAAAGAGAATAAGAAAGAAAATCTTTAGTTGGTACAATTGGAGAAGTAGATTCCAAAGAAGAAAATTTGTTTTTGGTACCAAGAATCAAACTCAGTACCTTGCACTTGACAGGCAGGCACTTGTGCCACTGAGCTATATCCCCGGCCCATCCAAAAAAATTTAAATGCTGAAAAAGAAGGAGAGAGGAGGAGGAAGAGGAGAAAATAAAGAAGAACAAATAATCAGACACCTTAGATAAAAGATTCTGAGCTAAGTTGGTTATATCAAAATGCCAAAAATGCTTCTAAGTTAGTAAATAAAAGATACTGTATTATCGAAAGCCATTGTTTCTATGCTGAGGTGTTCACAGCAATTTAATATCTTACTAATCTTGTAAACATCTTCCTGGGACTCTATTTAAAGCATCTAATTTTTAATAATCTTTGGAATTTATTACCTTTTTTGTAGCCTTTGGTATTTGACAGCTATGTACAAAGTTAAATTATATTTCTACCTTTTGGGAAGCTCAATTTACTATTGGTTATTAAACTGCATGATAATCTTCAAGATTTGATATTTGCTTATCTGATGCAGTCAAATTTATACTGCATCCAATGCTGCATTGTATTTGAAAAATGAAGTCTTCCCAAAGTAGGTTTATTCAAATTTTATGAATTGTAGCTGTTCTTCAGAAACACAATCATTTTTGAAAATGAAAGAAATATATCCTAATACTGTTGGTATGTGCATAACTAATTGCAGGTATACTTTGCCCAAATTAAAAAAGACAAATTATATAAGGATAAATGTAGCTGATCATTAATATTGAGAGAATAATAAATGTGTTTAAATTATAAACAGAGTAGACTTCTGTAATAGCAGCTGATTAACATTGAATATATTGCTTATGTTTTACGAACTTCAATCTTTCTTGTCCGTGAAATGAGGAATATATTGTTGAAAATTATTAACTTAAAACTGCTTGGATAATGCCTGATGCATGATTAGGATTTGCTAATTATTCTAAATTAACCATTAAAAAAATATTTACAGTTTATGAATTTGGTCATATTTAATTTTAAATAGAGACAAAGTAGTCTTAAATATATTCACACTAAGGGTGAGGGAAGAGATAGAAAGAGAAAGAGAGGGCCGGGGATATAGCTCAGTGGAGCAAGCCCCTGCCTGGCACGCATGACGTTGTGAGTTCGATTCCCGATACCAAAAAAAAAAAAAAAAGAAAGAGAATGAGAATCCTTCGTTAATTCAATAGAGAGAGTGGAGTCCAAAAAATTCAAACTGAAGAAAGGAGAAAATGGAGAAGATAAAGAAGAAGAATAAATAATCAGAGGTTTTTTAACCATAACATTTTATATTATGTGGTAATGATATTCAGTTATATCATTATGCAATATGTAAACAATTTTTAATTTGGATTAATAATTTCATAAGCTTCTAAACCTGTAATCAGTATTTCAATGTCTTTCCTATTTTAATTCTTATACTTTCTTTTCTTTTATTAAAATTCCAATAATTTTATGATGTTTATTTCAAGTCATTTCATCAAAATAAATAAATTGCCGCTTTGATTTACAGGTATTTTTCCTTTGGGGCAGTTCTCTGCATTTGCTTTTAAATATATTCTGTGTGTATTACTATTCTATTCGTATGTTAGTTGCTCCTCCGAAACATAACTGTTTTTGGGTGGGGTACCAGGAATCGAACTCAGAATTTTGTGCTTGCCAGGGAGGCACGGCTGAGCTATATCCACAAGCCCTCAACGTAACTATTTTTGAAGATGATGGAATAATAAGGTACTGCAGTTTCCATAATCACTAGTTCATCTATATTTTCTTGTACATAATGAGATCATTGAAAGCGTGGAGCCTGTTATAATATATATCTTTAAAATTCTATTATGGAGCAAATAACTTTCTCTTAAAAGCTGCATTGTTAAGAGATTGACATAAGATTGATACATAATATTTGCCCTCGTACTGCTTATAATATAAGCCCTGGGCCAAGTCACATTCCATAAATATGTATATATTGAGGAAGAATAGAAACTATGTGTCATTCTAGCTGCTTTGCAGCACATTGAAAGAGGAATAATTATCCATGAGAAAATGAGTGAATCTTCACAGCTACTCAGTTCTCAGCATGCTGCAGGGATGCGCTGCTGGAGCCATGGCTGGACCGCAGCCGTGCCTGGGTGTAAAGGACAGCAGTCCTGGAGACTGGCAGCAGTTTACCCCATGATTTTTTCTCTGCTTTCCGTGCCATTATAATACGCAGTTCATGCATCCCGGTCATTAACAATCCATCACTTTACTTGTTATATTCTGATTTAGGAAATTGTGAAACAAAGGTTTTCAAACAAGTTATATCATAACCCACAGAGGGAGAATTATATCCATTAAAAACACACCACAAACAACACCCCAGTATAATTGAGGAAAATGCATAAATAAAATTATCTTTCTACCTATGACCTTGAGGTTTTAAATGCCAGGCTCATTTTATCTACTGTTTTTAATTGTTCTCTACTATATTCTACTTTTGAAAGTGTTTTGATTGCTTAAGTAGAATTTACCACTCACTGACAGGATGCATGTGGAAATTAATAAAAATCCTCTCTGAAAGATGAAATCTTTTTACATGGAGATCACTCAATATTGCCTATGATGTGTAAGACCTTGGATGACCACATAGGTTATATTCACCTCTAACACCCTCATATTTGGAATAAAATCTCTCCAACCATTTCATGTAACACTGAAATTCCCCAAAGGGATGAGTTTAATTTGAAATTATTAATAGTTTTTACAAGATTTTCTCAACTATAGAACTTTAATCTTTATATAATACATATTGTAACATCTTTAGTGTTTTATATTTTGCTTTTTACTTAGGTGTTTTGTAGATCTCATTGAACTAAAATTGAATTCTTTTCCAAATTTTACTAAGTAGAAAATTACCTTCTTCCATGCTAAGAAACAAAGATGATCAATTGTCCTTCATACAAAAGTGAAGGGGACTGAATGTCCCCTCCTCTGTCCCATCTCTCCTGTCTCCAGCCAGGCTGTTATATCAAACAAAAATCTCTCATTATGATGAATGCATAAAGCCTGGCTGTCTCTGACTGGGAAGCTGTCAATGGAGGGTAAATAGCTAAAGGTCTTTTTTAAGAAAGTATAATTTCTCCACAGGAGAGCAATAGGACAGGGGAGTTGCTGGGCAGCCGCTGCAGCTCTGCCCCCAATTTGTCCCAGGCTGTGCTTGATTTGACTCTGCCTCCTGGAGCGGACAGAGACCAGAGGCTGATTTGTAGTGTGAGGATGATTTCCAATGCATGTAGCAGGAACTGGTCCACAATTGAGCATGTACGTTCAACATCTATCTAATTAATCTCACACAGACCTGCTTTTCCTGGACTATGAAAGAGAGGAAAAGTCACACAAATCCCTTACATGACAAGGGACATTAATTATAATTTTAATGTTTCAGAATTACTGACATTATGGATGCTATATTTTAAAGGAATTTTCCTAAAATTTATCAAGGTACTATGATACTTAAAAAACATACACATGCTAAAACATTCCAAAATGTGCCCCCTTTTCATAACAAATAATTTACCCATACAAAAGCATCTAAACCAGTGCATTCACTTTTAATTCAGTACCTGGTTTTGCGTAGACTGGTATTTGTAATGAAATTCAGTGAGAGCTGTAAGCAAAGAGAATATTAGGCCAACAAAGATGACATATTTTAATATTGAGGTCAGGATTTTATATATTTGCCAGTTTAATTATTCTAAGCTAGGGTTTCTAGTAAAAGGACAATATAAAGTGAAAAACTTCAAATTTTTAATTTTCATTTTATATAGTAAACATTTAGAAAATACATGTTTATTTGCAAGAAAGATGCACTTATAAAAAAGCTGACAGCTACTTACGTTCACCAATGGTATCAGGCTCCTGAATTTTAAAAATCTCCTATGTGGTAAATCTTGTTGTCCACATGAGAGTTTTTTATTTCAAACAGACAGTGGCAGTAGATAATTTATTTATACACTGATAAATTTTAATCATTTTTGAATAAGATTTTATTATCACTTAATAATTACTCAGTGAGTTATTCGATAGCCATATTTACATTTCGTGAAATAAGTTCTAGTTCAAAATATCTATCTTTGTCATTAGCAAAAGTAAATATAGCTCTTAGGATAAACCAGGTAAGTAGTGCCCTGTTATCGGAGCACAGCAAAGAGGCAGTGACCTACTTTCCATTCACATTTTGCCCACCAGCGGTATTAAATCAAATGGAACGCATTAAAACCATCACGAAAGGCAGACAATAGTTTTCCTCTGATTGCCTGCCTCAGCCTGGTAGCACTGTGAAAGTTACAAAAGTCATTTGTATCAACTCATTACCATGTCACCTCATTTCACGCGCCTGCTGGATAAGTGGCAATGAGCCCTGGGTTAGCGGATTCCACATTGTCACCGTTAGAACAAATCCTAATAGCACCCAGCTGTCGAAGATTACCCTAGACAGTTATTGAGATTTAGAAGGGGCAGCTTGCGACTGATTTTGAACATGTTCCTTAGGATGTTCCATCATTTATTCTAGAATGGAGAAATAAAGCTAATTTTATGAAGAGTGCTCATGAATTATTTTCATTGTGTGGGATACTATGACTTTCCCAGTAGAGGGTTCTTCTTGCACTTTAATTCGAGGCAATGATGTTGTTGTTCGTATGTAAACACTCAAAATATCGTGTGATGCCACAGCCGCTGACAAACCCATTACGAATTCTTAGGACATTAAATTAACTGAAAACCTCAAGAGTGAAATGAATAGCGGTGGTATATTATAATTTTTCTTTTTACTTTCAGTATGACAGTGAATGAGGAATTATTTCTATGAATTTTTTAGGAAACCCATTTAGTCTAGAAATATACTATAGTGTTCAAAAAGAGCTGAATGAGAAAAAAAAAACAATTGCACAATATATTTGTATGGCAGCTTCATGACACATCTAAGAACTGAGCTTTCAGAATAAGACCCTCAGCAGTCTCTGCAGACTACCTATTTTGCATGCAGTTTATGACAAATGTAACTGGTAGTTTGAGATATAATTTTACAGCAGAACATCCATTTTTTTCTGTATGAATGATGAAAGATCTTAAAATTTATCTTTCTCTCTACACGGCAGCTTTCTATCACCTTATCAAGGGGGGCAGTGAAAACTACAACAAACTGTGTAGGCAATTAAACTAATCTTCGTGTTTACCTTTTGCTAAGTTGCTATTTAATACATAAATAAACACAAAACTTCCAATTTGTTAGTGGGATGTTCAAGACACCAGAATAAAGCTGATTATTATGTAATAATGTCTGCTGTGACTTTGTACACTCCAGAATATTACTCATAATGGCATCCCCTTCCCAGGTGTTTAGAGCAGCACTTAGGAGAGTTGTTCTTCATAAGTAAATGCTTAGGAAGGTGGGGGAAAGAGGAAGAGAAAAAGAGAGATATCAAATCACTTAGGCATGTCTGCATCAGAAAACTTGCAGTAAAGTTTAAACTTGCAGTTTTTATTATGATTGCATTACACAATAGAACATTAACAAAAATAGCTTCCATAAGAATAAAGTATTAAAATTTTATGCAGTCTTACTTATTGAGTAAATATTGTGCATTTAGTAGTTACTGTGAATTTTAGAGTAAATTACTTTCAGCTTTCTGTTTACATATTTTTAAAGCAATCTTATTTCAATTAATTGTAATGTCCGATTTTCCAAGTGTCCAGTTTGGCTTTATGGATGTTTTATTTTTAGGGAAGTAGTGCTTCCATGGCTTTAGAATGACTGATGACCTTAAAACTGTATATGCTTTTTAAAGTATAAGGGGTCAAACTAATAAATTACTATATGGATTAAAGTTGAATGTAGGGCTGCATGATCTAGGTACTTTAATAATTAGATAAATTAATGTCCTATGACACTGATGATGTTTCATGAACAATAAATAGATGAGAAAATGATTTTCTATTGCTTAGCTGTTTAATCATGTTTAAAGTGGAAATTTGCATGCCCACTAATTATTAGGTATGGAAAATTCAAAGCCAGAAGTGCCCAGAAGTCACTGAGGTCCCTTTTCTCACTGAACTTACTCATAATGGCATCCCCTTCCCTGAACATAATCACTGAACTTAGAAGTGATTATGTCGCCTAAAAATTAAAAACAGAAATTATGATTAGAGTAGATCAGATATAAAAAAGAAAAAAATCCCAAAATTGGGTTTGGTGTCAGACCAGAGAATGTTCTGCAGCAAAGTCATAACTCTCTTGTCCTGAGTTCATGTTTATAAATGGACAATTACAATTTAATTTCCAGCTAATTTTCCCTATGGAGAAATCATTCATGTTCTAGAGAACTTGTATTAAACCTCCTTAATATCATAATCTACGATAGAAATTGTTTAAATGGCATTTATATGTGTCTGAGAACACGGGGCTTTCTCTCTTCCAAACGGAAAGATCCTGTGTTAGTGGGCTGATAATACAGCATTGTTTTCTAAGACAGATATTCGTAGTATTTGTAAATTCAACAATTGAATTGTATCTTCTCAAGGGTCTAAATAAATAGACTATTGAGCTCTGTCCTGACACTTCGATTTAATATTCATGTGTACATATCTTTCCGTATAACATTCCACCTATATTGATATATTGTTAAACTTGCCTAACTTAGGAAATTTTCTCCTGTCATTGTTTAGTTAATTCAACCAAAATTTGTAACAAATATTAAGAAATTTGTCAAATGGGAAAGATTTTTTTTCTTGGTAGTGTATGTACAGATAAAGATAGATAGATAGATAGATAGATAGATAGATAGATAGATAGATGTGAACAAAGGTTATACCCAAAATTTTTAAAGAAATATAAATATATTGAAGTGATTTAAGATCTACCTTTCAAGTAACTGTGAAAGTAAATCAGAAATTCTAAAACTCTTTTAAAGTATCACTAAAACTACAGGAAAACACTGTTGAAGGCTTTTTAAAAAGCTTGTCCTCTGGAATTACAAAAATCACAATAAACTTTTTTTTTACTGTTTTTTTTTGGCTCTTTCTATGGAATTGTAAGTATAAAAGAGCAGTTTTTAAAGATCATTTACCATCTTTAAGTGACATCTGCATTGCTTCAGAACCCTAATGCAAGAATTGTCATCCTCTGGAAAAAATATTAAGGAATTTATTATTTGTTGATGATTTGTTTGTAGAAAACACAGTTACCTTTTAGTTAACCTATTTCTACAATGATTTCTATTAAGCATTTATAACATGTCTCATTTAGAATACATATTAATAGGAACTTTGTAAATTTTTGTCTTTATTTCTGTTTTACAATTGTCATACAGAAAGAGAAATTGGGGCACATCCATAATCTCATCTTTTCTTCATTTGATAAAAAGTGAAATATATATTAAGCATAGTCTGATGCGCATGTCAAGAATAAACATGTCAGTTTTATATAATTTAAAGTAGAGTTCTGTAGCTTTAACATACATTTACTGTCACCATATGGTTCCTTAGCATTCTTTGGTATATTAATAACTAAAGGAATAGGTTTTCATATAAATTTCAATACATGCGCAGCATTAACAAAAGTTTTTCTCATGCATGCATTCTGTCATAAATATTACAAACAAATTTAATGAGAATTCACACAGCTGCCAAGCTTCAGAAGGGGGAATTTTAAAACCATATTTTGCAATTGATATCTCTGACTACTTGCAAAAATAGAAGACCAAATAAATGTCAGCAATGAATAGTTTAAAGTGTTATTCCAAGTTAGAAGAACATACTTTTATGAGAAAATAGGCCAT
This sequence comes from Chinchilla lanigera, assembly GCF_000276665.1. Classification (NCBI taxonomy): domain Eukaryota; kingdom Metazoa; phylum Chordata; class Mammalia; order Rodentia; family Chinchillidae; genus Chinchilla; species Chinchilla lanigera. Next base: position 7,718,825 of record NW_004955428.1, read on the forward strand.
ACAAGGAGTGGGAAAGAGTTATGATTATGGGAATTCACATGGTGGACATAAGAGAAAAATATCAGTTATTTGAGAATCTTAAAGTTTTACTTTTTATAAAGATAGGTTCTTGATAGTGCAGGTACATATAAAAAAAGGACAATTGTGTGTGTGTGTGTGTGTGTGTGTGTGTGTGTGTGTTTTACTTTTTCTAAATTCTCTTGTTTGAAGAAATTCACTTTAGAAAACTGAACCTAAAATCTAATTATTAAAAATTTTACCATGTGATGGTCAGTTAAGAAATGTAACTCCAAAACTAATCCATCACTTGACAACTTTAAATATTCTTTAAATTTTAAAACATTTGCTGAAAGTGGAATTTCCCTTAAGTGAAACATCTCATGAAATATATTTCTTAAATTCTTTATATTTTGAATGTCAAAATTTCATGTCCTGTAGATTAAGCAGACTGATACAAGTGAATATTGCTAGTATACCAGTCATTTTTTAAAACAATTATATATATCACTTAGACTTGTAGTTTAGAAACTTTTGAGAATTAAATCAGAGAGAACTTTCGGTTGTACTCAATATGAAGTTTGAGATACAGAGATATCAAAGCTGGGTTTCTATTTGCATAACTGGGTGACTGGTGGTCATTTTCAAAAGTGGGAAACATTGGAAAATGTTTTTGGTGCAAGTGGTAAGGCAGGTGAGTAGACATTAAACAGTAAGAGGGAAAATGTGGGGGGATGTGTGATGGCTCCTTGTGAAAACTTTACCATTTAATTTCAGGACACCGGAGTATCAAATCTTCAAAAATCATTCAAACTACAGAGAGATGAGAGAAAAAGCAAGGCTATCACAAAAGAGAGTCCTGGATTCCCTTGCAGAAGAGTTGTGTTCTGAGGGGAGAAGAAAGAGAAGATATTTCTGTGTAGACCAGAGACAGAATCTGTGATGTGAAGTAATTAAAGAGTGGGATGGAAACTAAGTTGGTAATGTAGTGTGCATATGACAACTGTATGAAAATATGAAATTATAGCAGGTTTTAAATGTTAATCTTTCTTTTTTCCTGTTGTTGTGGGTTTCTTCTTCCAAGAAAAATATTTAGCATGTTTGCTTTAGTTACTTACTGAAGCATGACTAACCACATCAAAAGGAAGTGAATTAAACTATGATGATTTGCTACTTTTCACCTCATGTGTGTACAAATTGGCAAGATTTCCATTAGAGATTTATGAGCTCTACAAGATGAACCAGTGGGTTCATCCAGAGGTATGTTGTCCTAGTGGATGAGCTTGGCTGATAGGTACTGGAAGGCTTCACCTCATGTGCCTCAATACTTGTCTTTCTAACTTCTACTTTATTTTACTCATAGCTTAGCAGCTGTGCTCTATTATGGAGTTAAAAAACAACCCTAGGGTGCAGCTCTTATTGAGCTGCTGGTTCTGTCATACTTGCTAACAATCAAAGAATATCACATAACCAAGCCCCAAGCCACTGAGACAGGGATGAGACAAGGCTGTGGTACTAACACAGTATTCACAACATAGAAGACCATAAACAAAGGAACCCATTGAAGAAAAAAATGAACTTAAGTAGAGGTGTAGGTAAATTTGCATCTTAAATCCTACAGATCATTTTCTATAAATTCCTTCATTTTTCCCCCAAGCAAGATGCAGAGTGATCAGCTTTGTGTGAGAAAGAAGGAAATCAGTTGACCTTTTTAGAAGAAATGGAAGAGCTCAAAATGGTAATGAAAATTGAGGTTGTGAGCCGGAGCAGGAACTTAGGTCATTATCAGTCATTCTTAAAGAATTAGGAGCCCTTGGTAGGGACTGTCACCATCATGTATGACTCAGGCTACACTGCTGATAGACTTTTAATGACAAACTAAAGAAAAGTAAGAAAAAATTAAGCAAATGATAGCTCTTCATTCTTTAACCATCACAATTCTATATAATAATAGTGTCCACTTTGTGAAAACACTCATGATGCCAAAAGTTACATAACAGGCAGGAGGGAAAAACCAGTGCTCTTTACAACACAGGTATTTCCTAAGAATTGAGTAAAAGTTTTACTGACTAAGCTCCTTTGTGCTTTATTGAATAGATGCTATATAGTCAGGTAAGAGTACAATTCCCAGAACTTATTGTGATAGTGGAGAAGAACTGTCTGGATTTTAACGACACTGGCAGCATTGCATACACAATGGAACACAACTCAGCCACAAAGAAGATAAATTTCTTTCATTTATAAGAAAATGGATGGCTCTTGAGACCATAATGCCACATGAAATTAATCAGACATGGAAGGATAAATATCATATATTTTCCCTTATAAACTTAACCCAAAATATAAATAATTTAAAGAACAAAAGAATGAGAGATGAAGAGAGACAGTAGGAACTTGGGAGGTAGAATTTGTAATGTGAAGAGAAATCTGAGTAGGTAGAGAGAGTGAGAGAGTGGGATTGGAGTGGGGAACGAGAAATAAAAATAATCCAGCTGCAATATGTTTATTTGTAAGCTCCCCAAGAAGAATGCAATTACTAGATATCACAAAGATAAACCGAAAACAAAAGAAGCCATTGAAGCAGGAGTGCCATAACATATGGAGTAAGAATATATAGAGAATGTTTCCTTTTTTAAAATGGTTACAGTAAGAGGCACATTGCCATTAAACCTCCTCAAGATATTGCCTCTAGCTCCAAACAACATTATCCTACTGGTCTTGCCACTTTTTGAAGCATTTCTGGAAGTCCTCTTTCATATCTTTACCTGTACTATTATGGTCAGCATAATCTCTTGAACTGATTAAAGTGTTTTTCTTTCATGGTCATTTCGACTTTGGGGAATAGCCAGAATGCATATAGTGCTGCATGCCATGAACAAGATGTCTAAGGACACACTGTAAAGTCTTTAGGGGCCAGTGTTTCGCTTGAAGGCACTTGCAAGCAGCATTCACTGTACTTTTTCTGGGAAGACTTCTTTTCAAGAGGGCTTCCAGAACTGCATCAGAAAGCGGCAGAAGGAAAGGGCGAAGTGTGCTCAATAAGGGAGTACCTTGAGAGGGATGAATGGCAGTAACCTTTTTCTGTAATAATTCCTCATTTAAGCCATGACATATATTATTCACCCCTTGTACAATTTGAGGACTTTATTTAATAAAATAATAGAACAATCTCCTTTTCTTAAACAATTTTGTATTTCATGGTTTTAGTTTTGTCCAACCAGTCCAGAAATATTACCTGGAACACTCTAGAAACAAACAGTGTGTAAGTTTTAACTTACATGCCATATGAATAGCACAGTAAACTCTTAAACACCTGATTTCTGTCCCAGTGTGGGCATGGATGATCCGTTCATCCAGCTTGTCAAAGCCGTGCATGCTACCTCTCCATTACTCATGTAGAACTCTTCTTGGCCACCGCCTTGACTGGCACGCTGTCACCCTGTTGGTACTTAAACAATTTCTGTGTTCCATTAGCAATGGCCCCAAAGCAAAAGAGCAGTGATATTTGCAATTTTTCTAAGATATAATATATAAATTACATGTTATAACCATATTATTTTATCATTTGTTTTTGCTTTAAATCTTACCATACCTAATATGTAAATTAAATTACATCATAATATGTATGAACAAGAAAATGTTGTATTTATAGACTTTAGTACTATCTGTGTTTCCAGATGTCCACCGAGGGGTTTGGAATATATTCCTCATAAATAAGGAATTGCTTAGTACCTGACACATAGTAGTCACACAGTAAAAGACAGATATATTACATTGCTTAATCTTAGTAATAGTTTTCATTATTTATATTCCTTTATTTAATATATATCAAGATATATTTAACATCTTTAATGCTTTGAGAAAAATAAAATGGTAGAAAATGAGAAATACTAATTGTCAATAGCTTTACTTGGAGCAAAGAACACTTCTCAATATTTGTAAAGCACTTGCCTTATATCATTTAGCCTATTAAGTACTAGTGGTTGTTTATTAAATTAATGAAATGAACATTTATATACGGTATGTGTTCAAGTCAGTTTTGCTAGTTTGCCTCGCTCTGCCTTTCACTACATTCAGGTACTCAAAATTTGTTTGATATAACTGAGGCAGAAATCATTAGTAAAGTATGTAAGTAAATCTGACAAACAATTTTCTATTGAGGCAGGCCCAAGTAAAACTGGTCCACATGTAATCAATCCCTTTATTCCTGAGCCTAGCAAAGACCGTAGGCAACAGGAAAAATAACTACAGATGCTATAATTTTAGAAGGGTTTACAAAATAAATCTCAGTTAGTTTGGAATTATTCTTAATTTTGAAATACATACACAATTTTTGCAACATTTTTAGTGTGTGCATGTATACTATATTGAATCGAAATTTTGATTAGTTGACTAGTGAGTGATATATATACATATATATACACACACACACACATATATATTGACCATACCTGTTGACTATGGAATTTTAAATATATTTGCAATCAGGATGATAACAAAATACTATTTTTTCCTTTCAAAGATTATGTCTTATTTCTGCTTTTTCTTTTTGCATGATGAATTGTAATATCATAAAGCTACCTTTATACACAGAGAAGGTGAGACTGGATTTAAGGAGGAGGGTGTGAGAGTGGTGGCTCATAAATTAGAAAGAGCAGCAAAAGCAATCGTTAGGATAAAGAGAAAGATGAGCTATATTTAAGTGATGTAAATGCATGTAACACTATATCAGAGGACTCTTAATTCTAAGTTAGACTTTAGCAGTTAATAGTATCTGCAGTTATGTAGCTTTTAATTAGCTTGCATATCACTTAGGAAAGAGCAATGCATTGTCATGGATTGGCATTTATAATTCAAATCCTAATAAGTAGCCATTACAATTGATTTTATAGGGAATAATTACTGATAAGTCAAAATTTCCTGTGGCAAAATTTTGACTTGAGCAGATACACACTAAGGAACTGTGGTTTGTCATACCACCAAAGTACATTTGAAAGGAAATTCAAATTAATATTTAATTATGCAGTTTTTACAGTTATTGAAAAAAGATATTATGATCATACCATAACAGTGGTAAACATGCCGAAAAATGACCACTTCTAAATTGCTTTTCCAAGGATACCAAGTGAAAATATAAATAGTGGTTTAGCACACATTGCTTATCTAACAGTGAGATAAACAGCAGTACATTGAAGGTAATGTAAGGTTTGTGCACTGTGCTTTTGAGTGCCAGGGTAATTCTGAGGCAACACGTTGTTGGAAAGCTGAGCAGACTCCAGCTCCAAGGCACTGCGTGCTTTCTAGGAGGTTACATTAGGCAGTCCCTGTGCACTGCCCCTCTTAGATCCCAGCTCCGCCATAGACCAGCTGTTCAACTTTGGGCAAGACGCTTACCTTTTTTAAGATTAAATACTGTTCTTTCAAAATACAGAGAATAATATCACCTTGCTCACAGATTATATATGCAATTAGTAATAAAAATAAGGGATTATTTAATGGATTATATGTAAACTTTGGACTCATGCACTACTTCAAATGTGTTACACATATGATTGTACATAATCCACTCAATAATGACATGGGTTAAGTGTCGTTATTGCCCTTTCAAAGACAAGGGACTTAAGCTGAGAGAGCATAAAGATTTGTTTAGCACATAATACCTGAGACGTGTCTAGTGGACCACCCACATCTCAGTTCCTCTAATTGAGTCTAGTATCTTCCCTTCTCAGGTTTTAGTGTCTGTTAAATCTGCTTTGCTAGCAGTCATTGACAGTACACATCCAAATGGTTTTCTGATGTATAACTAACTTTAGCACTTCCCCCTTACAGGATAACACAAGGCTTCTGCAACCACCACCTGCAAAAATAAAGCAAATTAGTTTTAAGAAACTGATACTAGATATTAGAAAGCAAAGCCTTAGGCACAGATCATTCACAAATGTATTTAGTTGTTTATGCAAGTGTTGTCATTTTACTGAGCCCTCACTGTATAACAAAAACTGCTAACATCAATTAAACATCTGAATGGTTAGTTGCTGAAGATTAGCATCACATAAATTTTAGAGCAGGCACCTTTATCATGAAGCCAAGTGCGGTGATCCATACAGTCTTGAAGAACTGGGGCAGAAGAATCACAAGCGTGAACACAGTCTGGGAAACTTAATAACTTAGACACTCTCAAAAAATTATATATATATATAAATATGTATGTATATATGTTTAGGGGTGTAGCTCAGTGCAGAGGGCTGGGTTCAATCCCCAGCACTAAAAAGAAAATATATATATATCCACAATTCTAGGTAGGAAGTGAACACTTGGACAGGAGTAGAGAAAAATAAGTGACATTGTTCTCATATTCCTGCTTTCTAATATTTAGTACATGGATAAAAATTAAGCATTTACACATTCTTTGGTCCTTTTTTGTTATTTTTAAGTAGATAACTGGGTTATTGCCTCTCAAATGCTGTTGGTTCTCCATTTGACATCAGAGTTTCCTCGCATTAAATCTCTATCTTGTTTCAGACGCAGCCTGTCTACCCTCCACTGTAGGCATTCTGACCCCAAACACACTGTTTCATTCCTCAAAGCTTCATTTTGTTCAGATACTAGACGGTGATAACATTTAACTCAGAAAGTTAGGAAAATATTTGCATAATATATTTGAACCACTTTCCATAGTGCCTAATAAGAGTGAGATGCATTACATTGTACAGTACATCATAATCTATGAAGAAGTTGAAGCAACAGGTAGGACCAGAGCTCTGAACTGCAAATCTTTGGAAATGAGGAAAAGGTCTATCTGTCCTTTTCTGCCTCTCTTTTTCAATTTCTTGTTTTCAGTTTACGGTCCTCAATAGTAATAATAGATGCTAACTCATGTGATTTCTTAGTGGGTTATGAAAAATTACATATGTAAGGCATTTGAAGTAATGTATGACTCCAGAGTTTACACATACTCCATTTTATGGGGATAACCTCACAAGGACAGAAGGAATCAGATGGCAATCTGCCTGTCTTGGGCAGGATAGACAAAAATAGCAGAGATCCTTGGAGAATTATCTCCCAATGGGACTCAACAATATCAAGAAACTTTATTTGACATTTATTGACAAGGTCAATACCATTTCAATTCTGAAATCACAAATTTAAATGAGTTAGGCAAGATTCCAGAAACAAAATCCAAACTGTATGTGGCAGGAAAAAGAAGAGTTTTTAAAAAATTGTGAAGTATTGTATGCTAAAAAAGTTAGCTCATTTAATTTTCAAAATAGCTGTAAGAAAAAGTTATTATTAACATTCAGCTTATTGGGAAAAAGTGAGTCCTAAAAAGTATAGACAATGTGTTCCAGGCCACATATCTTACAGGTGTCATAGCCCAACTTTGAACCCAGGCATTTGGGCTCCAACTTCACTAGCCTTAATTCTGATCCTCCTCTTTCCGTTCAGCAAGCTGTGTGGTAGACTAGCAAGTGAAAAGCTACTTATAGGGCCGGGGATATAGCTCAGCGGCACAAGCACCTGCCTGTTATGTGCAAGGTCATGAGTTTGATTCCTGGTACAAAAAATAAAAAAAGCTATTTTCGGTCCCTTGCTGCCTTTGATCCCTTCCTTTTTATTTAACTATCCTTGGAAAAGAAATGAAAAGTATACATTGTGAGTCAGCCTCATTTCCATTTCTGATTTAATTAAGTTTATGTTTTGATGTTAAAAATTACATATAAATAAGAAACTTTTTTTAATCTTGCAGGAAAATTGCTGGTTGTTTTGAGTTATGTTTAGCTGGCGTATATATGCATGGGAATAAGATACTGTAAATAAAGGAATTGTGCAGCTTCTGTACAAGTTGGATTTTCTGAAGAGCATACAACAAAGTATTTTGTCTTTAAATACTTCAAGATAGAACAGAATACACTTATTTGAATCAAGATTTCAAAGAAATACCTTCTCTGTAACAAATGTGGAATACAGCAGCACAAAACCAATTAACACTCAGTCATATTTCTTTTAACTCACTGGTAAAGTATAGAGGAAGGAGAAGAAAATATAGCAAGAAAGGTTTTCAATCTCAGCCAAATTTGTGTGGCCTCCATACACCTCCTAAGCTCTGTTCCTAGCCAAGCAGATGATCTAATACTAATATCTGTCATAGAGAAAAGCAATCTTGTCTTTTAACGATGCCCTTTCTAGCTCTAGAGTTCAATTCTTCCTTCACACATTAAGACAGTGTCAAAAATTATAATGACTAATGCAAGGTTAAATTTTAGCACTCCTTGTTAAATCCAAGTTTCTGAAGCATGTTCTTTCATTCTCATTTTAAGAGCAGCTCCCTTTCAGTCACAAAGGGACAAAAAGGTATCCAGGTTTTAGGAGCTTCAAAATGAATGTTATCTGATATCTTTCCTGGAAACATATATTCAATTACATAAAATCATGTTCTTAATATATTACACTGGTTTCTTATTTTAAAAAATTCAGCCATGTCATTTAGTTGAATGATATTTTATAAAATTAACTTCGCTGTCTGCCAAATAAAAATCAATCTCAGCAGACTCATTGCTGAAGACAGAAAAACAAAGACATTACCTCAAGGACTAGTGCCCCCTTGCTTTGGACAACCTGCAGAGCAATAATTAAAAAATAACACGGGTGGATGAAATTTGTTTTTAAGTTTCTGTAAGCTAGATTGCTTAATTCAGTGTGGGTGTTTTCTTTTCTTCCTGTGTTACTGGAATTCATTTTCAGGGACACTTTTATATATTAGAGACAGAAATAGATGGAATGAGACTTAGAAATTAACTTACCTGTCCCAAATGCCATTTCTTTTCATTTTGCAGTTGTGATGGAATTGATCAAGTGATATTCGAAATGAATTGGAATGAAATTTGACTTGCATTAGAATTGAGGTTATATTCACAAATGTAAGGATAGATGTATCTGTCCCCAGTGCATGATTAATGCAATCTTGTCTAACTGATACACATCATATCTGGAGAGTTTAGCTTGAATGATTGCACATGTAGGTTTTGTTTTTTTAATTGCTTAGCAAAATGAAAGGTGCATCTGTAGAAATAATAATGATGAGAAAATAAAATTAAATTTTCTTAAAGTGTGGACCCAGCCACAAAGTCACATGGTACAGACTTTATTCATAATGCTTAGCAAAGCATGGCTTCTGTGAGGCTGTTGAAGAGGAGAAATACAGTTTCTCTCGTTTTATAGTGTCCTAGGCCCATAACGGATGGCAAGTGGCTGAGACTGACAGCATTTGATGCGTATGCTTCAGCATCTATTTTATTTATGGAAATTCCCTGCTATATCACAATAACTTATTTCTGAAACTTGTTATTAATTGAATCACAGGAAGATCAACTGAAAAGCGACATGTTTCCAAAATGAGAATGACTGCATTTCTCATAGAAATAAAACTGCAGTGTGAATAATATTCAACATGTATCTCCATGACTGCTACAATTAGGAAGCAACAGTTGCACAAATAGCATGGAGATAAAATGATTGTAATAAAGTTATAAAATAATAGTCAATTTTAGCTTTTCAAGACAACTTATTATGCACATGAAAAAGTGACATCACCATGAAATGTGTCGAAGTATCAGTGCATTTTTTTCTGCTAGTAAACATGGAACATTTGAAAGTTTTTAATTTCCTCAAGTTTGTCAGGCATCATTGCCCCTCATTTATAAGTGTCTGACAACCCCATGCAAAGGATTATGAGTAGAAAAAAATAACAGAAGAGAAGTAGACTCAGAATAAAAGACTGATAGGAAAGACTTTGTTAAAATAATGAGAATTAATTATGATAAATGCATTAATTTAGTAAAAATTGAATTTTTCAATGCTAGTACCACCCATCATATGTTTATTTAAAAAAATATTCCTTGTAAATAACAAGTATGACCAAATTCAAATCTTTCCTTCAGTCCCAAGGAAATGACATCAGCTATTTAAGCACAAATTTTCTCAGTATAGGAGGATATATGTAATATATAAAACAATATGGTCCATCTATGAAATAATGAGCCAGACATTTGTGTACAAAAATAGAAAGTACATACATATTTTAAAACAATGCAGTGGATATCCATAATAATAGCAATACTTCCTTCCTATCCATGACATGAGGCTTTGTATGTTTCCACTGCTGTAGTACTATTAAAAAATTCTCATAATGAGGCCTCTGCAGATCTCTCTTCCCCATTGATTCACAATGTGACAGCTTGTGGAGTTAAATATATCTCCAATGCCTTCTTGCTACAGGGAATTCTCAGAGTGAGGAAGACATCCCAGGATTCTCCTCGATATAAGCATATAAAGAACCTCCAGTGGAAAAGTATTGCAAGGGTCCTGAGTACTGAGTGTATCATATCTGGATTCTTTGCTAGCACGTGAGGAGGGGGAACTTTCCGACAACCTGCTGAGTCCCCTTGGATTATTCTAAAGTGAACATTTGGACGTCGGACTTGGTTGGTTGAAGGGTGAGATAATATAAGGGTCTCAAACTAAAACGTAGTATTTTCTGTCATACACTAAAGTATATAGTATTTAATTCTATACATTTGTATATAACACTTAATACTTGAGTTATGTTCGAGTCCTTTTTTAAAGACTGTCTAAACTGAGACTCATAATTTCCCCTGGCAACCACAAAATTCAGATTTTTTAAAAATAAGGGTTGAGTAGCTCTTATGTGAAATGTTGGAGACATGAAGTTTTTCACATTTTGTAGGATTTTTTTTTATTTTGAAACATTTGCATATGCATAATTAAATATCTTGGGGGTGGGACTTAATCTAAGCACAAAAGTTCATTTCTGTTTCATTTGTACTGTTATATTAATAAATATACTATTTACACTGTGCTTTATATAATATTTCACACACAATTTGACTGTGACTCATTACATATAGGCTATGGAAGTTTTTACTTCCAATGTCATGTCCACACTTAACAAGTTTCAGATTTTAGTGCTTTAAGGTTTGCAGATGGTCAGAATAGGAATGTTAAGCCTGTAAGTGATTATGGATTCTAGCACTATCTCTGTCTCCATTTCCTAAATTATGTGCTAAAATGTCATTGAATACTGCGAGACTTATTTATTTCACTTAATTGTCTCCCTAGTGTAAGAAGCTGAAAGAGTAAATAAGTCACAAAATTTACAATAGATATTGGGAAATGGGAAGAAAATGTTCAAAAGGAAAGAGAAGCTGGAATTGGGGAAAGTAGAAGAGAAAGAAAGGAAAAGGAAAAATAGATAAGTACATAAATATAGATAGATAGATAGATAGATGATAGATAGACCAATATCTATCTTTCTATCTCTACGTACACGCAAAATATAATTAAGGCACTTATATTACTAACTCCCATTAGCTTATTGAAAGGAAAGGTTTATGCCTATATTGTTAGATCAATTTTTCATGACTATACCTTGTGACACAAGCAACTACTTTGAAGGTAACAATATACTGTGTACTAACCATTGTTAATCTCTTACAATTTTATTTTGAAATTTTATACCATTGATTTTATCATTTATTTTTCTTTTCTTTAATGTGAACAAAAGCAGTCATTGAATTCTGAATCTTAATTTCATAACATATACATCCTGACATAACATAAGCAAAAGGAAAATATGGGTCCACTCCCAGAACAATAAAGATTCATCTTCAATCAGACATTAAAACTGAATGCATGCAGATGAATAAGCACATGCAATTCCAGGGGCTGGGAAAGGAAATTATTTGACTTCATGGTCAATGAGAGTCATTGAGCACTGTCAGTCTTAACCTGGAAATTGAGCAGACATTCCAGAAGCATACACATACAGCTGACAAATACTGTGAACATATTTCTCAACAATATTACTAAATTAACATCAAAATAACTCATCCTATTAAATTCTATCCTACCAGGTGTTATTATTTTTCTTCTCACAATTATTTAATGACCAATCCATATAGTGAAACTGGTTAGTCTATTATTCATTTCACCTCATATTTTAAAGAGTAAAACTGCATTTGTGTTTATGATCGCTATGTGATCACAAATGCATGAATCTAAAACTAGCTCTTGCCTGTTAGATATCTCTATGCACGGAGTGTAGCATTAAGAACTCAGATGTTAAAATGATTCCTTTACCATGCACAAAAGAGCCCCAAATTTAATGACCCACAATCACAACTCTGACAGAGAGTGTATGAGAAAGAGATAATAATAATATAAGCCACAATTTTTACTTTTCTTTCATTATCATCTACCATTGCTAAATAAAAAATGTTAGATTCTATTAAACCTAATAACAAAGCTTTTACCTCTGCTCTCTCATACTAGCAGTAACTGCTGTGATATTCAAAAGAGTCTTTATGTGGTTGCCTAGGCTGAAAAGCAATGTACATAATTTTATTAGCTATGGATCAAGAGCTATTGTTAATCAGTGATCAACAAATACATAAAACACATCAAAATTTTTTTATCTTACCCCGTTATAGCAAAATGCATCCTTAGGACTCCTACTCCTTTAGCAAAAAAAAAAAAAAAAAAAAGACAGTACTACTTTTGCTATTTAAAATCTACAAAATATTATTTACTATCACTCATTCTTAGTTGAGAATGGAGAAAAAATGCTTAGTTCATGAATTTTAGATGTCAAAATGTCATTATTATTTTGCCTTGTAATATTAACAGTAGTTTTGTTGCACTCTTAACCTTACTAGATATGTTAAAATATGTTACTTTTTTAGACCCTCTCCAGAGAATTAGTAGAGATGATTATTTCTATCTTAAAAATTCAAATACTTGTTTCTAGAGAACTTATGTATTTAAGTGTAGGTTGAACACAGGCTTTTTATTCTCTGCACCTACTTGCAGAATTTACATGAAACAAAAAGCTAATTTTACAATCGTGTTTTCTAGGAATCACTGTCTACTCTATATTCTACAATATTACACTAAGCAAAAAAATAATGTAATCTCTGAATAAACTACAATTTTCTCTCTTATTCTAAAGAACAAATGTTATGAATTTGTATACCAAACTTCAGTTGAATAATTAGGTATTATCACTCATAGCATTACTCATAAGATAAAGTAATTTCATGTCATTAATTGTCAAAATAACTAATAAATATATATTTCAATTTAACAGTTCCTTTTGTACTTACAAGAGTATGCAGACATGGGGCTGGGGATTTAGCTCAGTGGCACAGCACCTACCTGGCAAGCATGAGGTCATGAGTTCGATTCCCAGTACTGGGAAAAAAGAAAATGAAAAAAAGAGTATGCAGATATGTATATAATTCCTCATAACTGCAAAAGACAATGTATAAATAGAATCTTCTAAATTCATAGTTGGCTAATTATAATACTGAAGTAGATGAATTTTTGTAGTGATGTGTGTTTTTCATTAGAATTTTATTCAAGTTGAAGCAATTAGTATAGGTTAAGAATCAATGCTGTAACTCATATTAATTTTACTGTTTTGTATACTGATATATGCTGGGTTTGATATCTGTATTTCCCTGTTATATACTGGTTTAATTATATTTTACTTATTATGTCAATAATAGTTACAGAGCTACTGGAAATGGAAACTATATAAACCATTGAGGAATGGTCTTCCTATGTCAATAATCCATATGCCAGGTTTATTTAAACATCAAAGCAATAACATAAAGTGCACTTTATTTAAATCTACTGGAAACAAATGAGGAGATTCTTACTAGATATATTAAACCTAGTGTGTTGGTTTGGGGCTTATTTTGCAAGGGGAACAACATAATACAGGACACATACTT
>NW_004955428.1:7733307-7778764 GCF_000276665.1 Chinchilla lanigera
CTGCTGGCAACAGTCCTCAGGTGGGCCTCCCACACCCAGCACCACTCACTCAGTTCAGCTGGGGGTTATAAATTGACCACCAGTTATCAATCCACTACACCTAGATTAAACAAAACCTAGATTTATTTGGTGAGATAGCATTTGTTTCAACAATGCAATATTCTGTACCCATACTTTCAGTTTATTTAATAATATAATGCCATACAATTATTATTGATGTATTCAAGTCAATAGGTTATGTGTTTCTTCTCCAATCTCTTAAGGGAATTATACACATTTAAGAATGGTGTTATGCTGAATAAGTAGGGAGAGCTAAGAGCTACAAATTCCATCAAATGGATTCAGTAGTATAACATTTTACATAGTTTTAAAAAGTATTTAAAATTATTTAATTTACTTGGTTTCCATAGTAATCTTGGGGAAGAAGGCAAAATATTCAATAGTTGTACTAAACAAATAATAAATGGAAGAGAAAAATTAGATACTCTTCTCAAGTAATAAGAATAGTAAAACTCAGAGATCACTTTTTAACAGTCATCATCTTTAAAGAGAAATTTATTTCTCACTAATAAGATGAAGTGAATGTAAATATATATATATATGTAAGGATAATTGATATAACTGTACTGCTGATGTCTGATGGCTTACTGAGAGAAACAGTTAAGGATTAAAAGTTTTTTTATATTTTGATCCATTTTGCATGCTTATATCTTGTAATCTAAGAAACTTATGTGAAGACAACAGTTTGAAGTATGCCAACCGTTTGTGAATTCCTACAGTCCTGTCTGGTGAAACTATATATTGTCTCTAATATTCTTTTAAATTATAGTTTCCTTATTCCCTTTAATGATTTGATCTATCTTCTATTCTTACATCTGGTAATCTGAGCAACTTCATTGATGATAACAATGTGTATATAACAACCACTATTAATCCCTATCATTTGGTTGGAAACCCTGTATCATTTTTAATGTCCTTGCTTTGTTTTGATTGTACTTTTCTATTCTTCTTTTCTGTGCTATTTTCTTTAAAATAAAAAACTGAAATGAATAATATTAATACAGCCACCAAAAGAAGCAAGACAGTGTAAATTATCCTAAGTTTGTGCGTATAATAGAGCTAGCCTTTTAAAAATTTAGAGGTAGGCCTGGGATATAGCTCAGTGGCACAAGTGCCTGCCTGGCAAGTGCAAGGTCCTGAGTTTGATTCTCGGTACCAAAAAAAAAAAAAATTTAGAGATAAAATTTATAATGCAAAAATACAAAAGTTAGGAAATCATACTTTTAAATATACTAGCATATTTCTAACAATGGAAAAATATAACTTTCTTTGAAACTTTTGCTGCTACAAATTTGAATAATCAAAACTTGTTTTCAAGTAGTTGCAGACAGGAGCATCTGTTATTCTTACTTCATGCTCTTAGTCCCTGTGTGTTATAGTTTTTTAAAATTTTATTTACCTCTTTTTATTTTATTTAAAGAGAATAAAACAATAAAAACAGTTATACAGAATTTCAAAACAAAATAATAGGAAAATAACAATTGTTAATATATTGTGTATTATCTCAAAGTAGTTGCTCAGATTACCAATATGGGCATTCATGATTGATTTATATATGTTCCTGAAAGCCACATTGTTCATAGTAGGGGCTTTTAGGAGGTGACTAGATCATTAGTGTGTGACATTCATAAATGTAATAGTCCACTGATGGATTTAGAGCTGAGTGATTTTGGGAACTACAGCTTTGTGGGAAAAGACGGGTTTCTGTGGGTGTGGCTCTATCTTTTCTTATCGGATGAACCTTCTCTGCTTCCTGTCTGCCATGCCATGAACAGTTTCTGTTCTGTGATGCCCCTCTGCCATGATACTCTGCCTTGGAACCACCAACTATGGACTGAAATATCTCCAGACTGTGAGCCAAAATAAACTCCTCCTTGTGAGTATCAGGTAATTTGTTCCAACAATAAGAAAGTGGCTGAGACACTGTATTTATTTCAGATAGAACAGAGTACCAGAGAGCATGGAGACAAAATATGTACTTAAAATTATTAGAGGAATGAACATTAGTAATTAGAAGTTTAAATGTTGTCTCACTTTTCATATTGCTTATACAAAATACCTGACACCCAAAGTTAAAGGAAGAAAGGTTTATTGCAGCTTGTAGATTGTCTAAATTTATAATTGGCTGGATCCCAAGCAGGGTGCCATGACAGGAGAGAAACAATTTATGGTCAGCAGAAGGCAGCAAAGCAGCAAGTAGTAGTAAGTGACCAATAGTATTGACAGCAACCATTTTTCTGTCCCTTGTAGTCTATACAAGTTACACACCATTAGGGCATTAGGGCTCAAGGTTGAGCCTTCCCATTAATCCTAGCATCGCACCATGAATCAGTCTCAGCACCACATCCTTAATTCCAGCATTACACACTCAAGATCAACCCAACTACATAAAGCACTGCTTGTGATTGCAGGAAGCTTTGGGGGGACATCAAAATATAAGCCATAGCATCTCACCCCTGTCCTCCAAAAGAATCATGCATATTCTTTTATGCAAAAAGTATTTAGTCTATCTTTAAGAATTGCCAAACTCCTAATAGTTTCATCATTTTTGAAAAGTCAAAAACCAAAGTCTTCTCTGAGATTTCAGGCTAATTCTTAGCTGTGAGCCCCTGTACAAATAAAAAGAAAGCTAAATGCTGCCAGCATACAACAGCACAAGATAAACATTACTTTTCCTAAAGGTACAAATAAGGGGATACAAAAGAATGGGACTAAGGCAAGTCCACATCCAGCAGGGCAAACATTAAATCCTCAAATTCTATGTCCAACATCTGTATCAAAAAGTGAACTCCAAAGCATTTGGGTGACTCCCCCTCTGTGACTGTAGCTCCCACAGCTTCTCTCTTGGACTGCTCTGCTCCCTCTTTGCAGTTTTCCTCAGAAGAGCCACGTTCCTGGATTCTCCAATCTCTTGGAGTGTGCGCTGCACCTTTGGCTTCATAGTGTGTAGTGGTTTCAGTTCACAGCTGGCTGGCTGAAAAGCCAGTTGCGACGGTAGTGGGAAATTCAGAGAAAAAGCACATCATGGGAGGCAGAATGCAACAAATAGAAGCAAACAACCAGCAGCACTGACAGAAAACCTCTTTCTGTCCCTTATATTCTATAAAGAGCACATGTCCTTAGGCGAGGTGGCACGCACTCCCAGAGTGGGCCTTCCCATTAATCCTATCATCACACCAGGAATCATTTGCAACAGTACAACCTTCAACTCAGCATCACACACTGTAGATGCAGCCACCTCAAAAACCCCACCTATGTCTGCATGAGGCTTTGTGGGGACATCTAGATACATGCTGCATCACATTTATGGTATAAAAAATCTACAGTAACCCTAGTAAATATATATAACTCAAATCATACCAAAATATCCTATGAAGGATAAACTATCATCAACATATTTTACAGTTGCTGGTACAATGCTAAAACAAAAAGCAGATAGATCTTTTATTAGTTTTATAGCTGTATTGAATTTCTTGGTATATCTGGCTCTTACTTCAGACCTTCATCAGAGGAGATGGATTTTATTGTCCTGCCTTTAATGGCAAAGGCCTGAATTTAATGTAATTATTCAAAAGTATTTGGTAATTGCCTATGATAGGTCAAGTAAAAAATATGAAGTCTGTAGACATGGTGGCTGATATATGTTCTTTAAAATTATTTATTAGTACATATTTGGAATACATAATTCATTGTGTGGAGTTGGTACATGCACATAACATAACCTAGTTCTCTAAGGAAAGGAGAAAAAGAAAGTGAGGGAAACTGTATAGATAGATAGGTGATAGATGATAGATAGATAGATGATAGATGATTGATAGATAGATAGATGATAGATAGATAGATAGAGTATAGGTAAAGATAGAGACAAAATTTCTGAGAACAGTGTCTAAAGACAAGTTCATAATTTAGATCTGAACGGTGGATATTTGTGGTTAATGGAACAAAAGTAGAGGTGGAAACCATGGAGAGACAGAGCAAGGCACAGGTGCAGAAGAGCACTGAGCCAGAAGTAGCTAGAAATAGAAGAAATCCAGCCCTGATGAGGAATTTGCTTGTCATTTCAAAGTGTCATGGGAAGCTACAGAAGAGCTTGTTATTTAACTAGAGAACGAATGTGATATGATTTAAATGTCTAGCTTACTTAGAGAAGAAAACTTTTTGAGTCAAGAGAAATAACACTAGGGAAGCACACTTTAGATTTCTCACCTAAATACACTCATGTGTCACGCAGGGCATAAACTTAGAAAATAATCAAATAGAGCGATAAATCAGGATTCTAAATATTTAGCAAAAATTAAAGTTTGTGTGATATCTCATAATTTTTAAGTGTTTAGAAGCAACAGATGTCCCACGATAAAATATTCTATACTTTACTACAAGCCTTTCTATCTTCCATTTTCTGAATTTATATTTTCTATTAATTTGAGAGAACTTTAACTACTTTTTCATGTCTTCTGACATAATAAAACTTGTTTCTCATTTTAAGTGGATTTTTCAAAAGAAGTAGTGAATACTTTGCTTGATTTGGAAGCATATATATTAAAAAGAAATGCCAAATATTAACAAGAACTCTAACTAAGACATACTATGAATAGCCATGGTCTGATGTACAGATTTTCTTTTTTAATATATGATATATGAATATATATCATAATATAATATATGAATGTAAATCTATGGATATAATACTATGTTAAAGATGTTTCCTTTATATTAGTATATAGTTAATTTAACTTCTATATTTCATAGATTTAGACTAAGTATTACAAAAATTTAATAAATTTCCATAGTCCATGTAGTTTTGATCTAACAAGACATTTGAGGCTGAGTATTTTATAAAACAAGGAATTTGCCTCACAATTCTAATAGATAGAAAGTCCAAATATTATGGTAGCACTGTCTTCCCACAGTGTCTCTGTTTGTATTATAATGTGGCAGACAAATCTGAAGAAAAACAGTCACATGTAAAAGTGGCCAACTTTATGAGATTGTCTCACTTTATAATAATCTGTTCTCTTGGAACTTCTGAGGTCAAGAAGAGAACACTCCCATGATAACACATTAATCTCTTCTAAGGGTCTAAACACTTTTATTTGTCCCTACCTCTTAGAGATCTGCCCCCTCAATACCAGTACATTGGGAATCAAACTTTCAGCACATTAACATTTGGGGATCTGTTGGGGATCTGTTTTGCTTAAACCTAAAGTATCTTCCCAAATTTTCATCTATTCAGAGGTGGAGCTTTTGAAGGTTGATCTACCTTGTTGGCTTCATCTTGATTGATGGATTGAACCACTGATATGTTCAGAGCTGAATGTGCTACTGAGAGGTGGAGTCTGATGCAAGGAGGTGAGTCACTGAGGGTGTGAGTTGGCAATGTGTATTCTTGTGCAAAGCTTCTCCTTTCCCTCTCTATTCCCTGGCTTTCATGGGGGTAAGCAGGTTTCTTCTGCCTTAGTTATCTGCTGTGCCTTTTCTGCCTCTTAATCAATCAACCATGGACTGAATCCTCTGAAAACATGACCTGAAATAAACTTCTCCTCCTTTAATTTGGACGTTGTGTCTCATTGATGAGAAAGTAATCTAATACAGAGAATTATTGCTACAGAAGTAGAGTCATTGCTATGACCATACCTGACTTTGTAGTTGAAAAGATTTTGGAAATGATTTGGAGGAAAAGTTTGGAAAGGGGTGGAGATGGGAGCTAGGGAAGCCAGGCTATCAACAGAGCCTAATGCAGGTTTCAAATGCCAATGAGTCCTCTATTAGAAATTGGACTGAAGCCACACATGTTTCATTCTGTAAAACACAGTCTTTGCTTTGCACATTTTCTTTGACTTTTTGTGGAGCTGGATTTAAAGTTGGTGGACCACTTATTGTGGCAGGGGAAATTGCGAAAAAGCTCAAAGTTCACACAGTTGTGTGGGCACGGCTGGCTGCTTTTATCCAGATAAACCATGAGAATCATATACAAAAACCAGAGCTGAATGCGTTTTTTAAAATGCAGCTTGATCAGAAGGAAAATGCCTACAAAGTTTGAGCCAAGGAGAGTGTCCTTGCTGAAAATAAAGGGCCTGTGAGGCAAAAAAATCAAAGTACTTTGCAGTAGAATAATAACAGAGATATCTTGAGGACATCTTAGGAAATTGTCTAAGACTACCCATCACAGACATAAGTGTGTGTAACAAAGTAAATCCTTTTGAAAAACTTTCACTTGAAAAGAGATCTCAGGGTGCCTTTTTCATTTAGGATTGCCTAGAAGATATGTTTCTGAGTTCATGTACTCGAAACCTCTGCACCTGTTATCCAAAGGGAGAAGACTACTGATCACACAGATAGACGATTTCAGCAATGTCTTCCTGGTGGTGCTTGTATAGAGATGAAGAATGTGATAGTTATGAGTTCATGGAAATTTCCACCCACTTTTCAAAGGAAAGCTTGGGAGACCAGGTAACCTGACCTCAGGTGAAAATTTGTGAAGTTGTGAAAGTGAAGCCTAAGCTGCACTGGAAACTCCATGGAACATGCAGATGCCTGGAATAAAGAACATCTGCTGAGAAAAATCTCAACCAACCCGGGGAGCCAAGCCAAAAGCAAGGCCATAGTGATGGGTCTGGCCAAGCCCTCTGGAGCCTATCTGTGATCTCATCCTTTCCCAGATGCTGCAGTGTTAATGTTTGCCCTGATAGTGTATTCTCTTCCGATGCTGTGGTTTGCATCCTTTCTATTCTTCATCCCTTTCCTGTGGAATGTAAATATTTATCTTGTGCCATCATACATTGGAAGTGTTAACTTTCTTTTAGAATTTTACAGGGGCTTACAGCTGTTTTTATTGAGTCTTAGCAGATACTCTGGACTAGGAATTTTCAGCAGTGCTGAAACTCTTATTAATACTTTGACAACTCTCAATATTGGACTAATATATTTTATAGGAAAGGGACATGCACATTCTAGACACCAGAGGTGGAAAGATATGGTTTATCTAAAGTATCTCCCAAATTATCATGTATCAGAGCTCAAGTATCTGAAATTTGATTGAAATGTTGAGGTGTTCTAGACTTCCATTTTTTTTTTTTTTTGTACCGGGAATCGAACTCATGACCTCAGGCTTGCCAGGCAAGAGCTTGTGCCACTGAGCTATATCCCCAGCCCAAGAACTGTTGAGGTGTTATGCTCATGCATTCACAGATGAAGGTGTTGTTCAGTAGATGGAGGCTGGTAGAAGGAGGTGGGTTGCAGGAGGCTGGATGAAGGCTGCATTTTTGTCCATGGCTCCACATTTCTCATTATGCTTCCCAGTTGCTATGAGTTCACCAGCTTTCCTCTGCTATATCCTTCTTTTAAAAAATTATTAATAAATATTTGTAGTACATAGTAATTGCATTCATTGTAGGTAGTGTCCAGAATTAACAAACTATGGACTGACTCCTCTAAAACTCTGAGCTAGATTAAATCTTTTTCATTTGAGTGTACAGTATTGGGTATTCTGTCCCAATGACAAGGAAGCTGACTAATACCAGGACAAAGGGCAACCTACTCCAAATTATGAAAAGTCCATCGGTGTATTTATAATAAACTCATGTTAAGAAGTTCAACAGGTGCTGTAATTACACTTGTATCTGGCTTAATATAAAATTTGAGACCAATATAATACATTACAGCAATGATATACCTCAATTTAATGATGTTAGTACTTGTGATTCTTAAATAAATTTGTTTATAAAATGCTACAATACAGTAAAAACAGAAGAGAAAATACAGGTTTATTAGCTACATACAAACATTGGAGAATGATGTTTGTGTTATGAGTATGACTTTCAAAGAACTCACTGGGATATTTGGCCTCTTCTAGGTCACCAGGCAGATGTTACTCAGAGCATCACCTGTTACCCTGTTTGACAGATGTTTGAAACGTCAGAAATGTGAGTCATCATTCAAGGAAAACAAAAGAGAAATCATAAATGTTTGAGTGTATTTACTGTAAACATCTAATGATTTTAAATACTCCAATTGGCCAAACAATCTAAATAATAAAGTGAAAACTGGATCTCTATTCGTGGCCTAGACTTCTTACTCACATCTGTATAAGTGAAAGGATTTGGCAACTTCGTAAACTCTTGAAATAATGCAGAATTTAGTCTGAGGATTTTTTTTGTGTGTTATTTAATGGGATCAAGGGTAAAGACTGTGCCATTTTTTAAAAAAAATTAAAAACTTTTTTCAGCTGGTTTTGAAACAGAACTGTCCTCTGCTAAAATGATCATGCTTTCCTCTCTAACCAAAATGATAAGTAGGTTTCTTCGCTTCTAAACTTTTACCTTCACTTTTATCTATAATGTAACCAGAAGATTTTATGTTTAAAATGTACATAATATTTTTCTGGAAAATACTAAATTTTGTTCAAAGATTTTATATTATCACTCTGTTATAAGTCATTCTAAGTAATATTGGCAAGACTATTTTGGAATATAAAGCTTCCTAGCTAGATCTTACAGAACAAAATATATCTGTTTATTTTCCAAAGAGAAGCAACTTCTATGACACAAAAGGAGATGAATAATGTTACATAAATCAACATGTAAATCCCTGGAAGTGAATCACATTAAAGGAAAAGTGCATATTTTAATATTGCCCATACCACCCCAGAGGTAATTCCTGATTTTATGACTCACCATTTGGAAGCTGAGCCATTTTCAAATATCCTTCCATTCAATGTTTTTATTATACAAGTATTAATTTTTTCCATATAATTCTTCCTTACACAAATTCTTTTATGTAAGAATAAAAAGAAAATAAAATGTGATTTACTGACATTGTCTCTAGTTGATTTCTATATAAGTTTAGAGTACTTCTATCTCACACAGTTGCACGTAAGCTGTGGTTATAAGGACATGCTACTTCAAGATAACCTTTAGAAACAATTATATAAGCATTTTCAATTTACTGTTAGGTCCAGGCATAAATATCAATATTGCTTTTGAGATGAAATTCCACATCATTAAGCCAGGCATGGTGATGCACGCCTGTAGTCCCAGCACTTGAGAGGTTGAGGCAGGAGGATCGTTGCAAGTTCTAGACCAGCCTGGGCTACAAAGTGAGCTCAAAGCTAGCCTGAACTGCATAGTGAGATCCTGTCTTAAAAAGACAAAAAATAAAAAAATTCCACATCATTAGGAAGATACTACATAAAAGGAAATCAGTTAAAGATTCAAGAATCATTTCACTGCAAAGTTATACAATCATTACAAAAATTTTAAAAATCAAAAGTGTATTTTCTCACTTGGAATTTGGAAACAAGTAATATAGGTTGGGGAATGATGAAGTAAAATAATTGCAGCTATAAAAATATAAAAATTATTTTATATATATAGAATCTTCCACAGGAACTAATATTACTCTATAAAAATATGCACCAGACAGCCACATTTTACAAGTAAGCCTCAAACATGTAGTTTATACTTAATAAAGATAATGTAGTTTTACTACAGTGTTTGAAATACCATTAAATAATATTTTAAAACAGTTGTGATGGTAAACATTTGTAATCCCAGCACTTGGGAAGCTGAGGCAAGAGGATTGCTACAAGTTCAAGGCCAATCTTGACTACAAAGTGAGGCCCTATCTTAAAATAATGATAATAATAATAATAATAATAATGATACACACACAAAGCATTATGTCTGACAAATCTTGCTCCTATTCACTACACCAAAAAATAACTTTCACTTATATAAACCCATACTAATGTCTCAAAATTTTAACATGCATATACTTAACTCTACAGATTTTATGCTTTGAAAATTTTATTAAGTACTGAGATTAACAGTCCAGGAAAATATTTCATAACAGCCATCAAAACTTAAAGTTAAGAACCATTGGCTCAAAGCTGGGTACACGTGGCATGACACAGAAGATGATATATTTCTTATTGGGCAGAGACCCACACAGAACCAGACCAGATCTTCTGACATGAGAGAAGACTTTTTTGGGTAGGAGAGCAACACAGTGGGCTTCCCAGCGGACTAGGACAGCCTCTAGCTGAGCAAAGTGTGGGGTTTTTAAGCTATTTTCCGGGGAGAGTGTCTGAGGGCCAGAACATTTTCGAGGGGAGTGTCCATGGGTCAGAACAGCTCGAGCAGCGCAGGGTGGGGGTGTCATTTGTCAGAGTTGAACGTCTGGTTCTGCCAAGGTGGATGAGGATGGGGTTGGTTTTTGTCAAGGGGAATTGGAGGGGAACAGGTGAAGAGGAAGGAGTTTTTAATTATTGAGAGTTTAAGTCCCTCATGGGGGAGGTTTGCCTTATGACTTATTAGTTTCTAGAATAGTTCATTTCCTGTTTTTACAAGTATCTGTTGGCTCAGAATACTTGTGTTTGGGGCAATAAGATGTAAGAATACAGTAGTAAGGAGAATGTGGCTCATGTTCACAGGCAGGTTCAAAGTGACATTTAGAAACAATTACACTGGCATTTAAAATTTACTCTGACAGGTCAGAAAAAAATGTCATTGTTGCTTTTGGAGAAAATGTCATTTTCTGAGCAAGTCATATAATGAAAATGAAAATTTACCAGGAATTAGAAATACATTATAGGAAACAAGATAGAAGGTAACAGCAGAACAGAATGGGCAAAGATCAGCAAAAGTGGGGCTGACAGGCACTTAACTGACCAAGCCTCTGGAAGAAATGTAAGTGTGGAGGGTCTAGAGGGGACCCTAAAACCTGGGAGACTGGAAGAGATCAAAGGAAGACCTTGTAGGTCAGGGTATGTAGCTTGTCTTTCATTTACATGTCAATGAGGAGCTCTCAGATCTTTTTAGATAGGGTTCAAGAACATCAGATTTGAGTGTTAGAGAAAGTCCTCATGAATGTATGTAGTTCTAGTTTAGGAAACATATTAGTGCTAAGGATAGCCAAATGTGAATATATCAGTTAGAAAGCACTTTCAAGACTCCAAGGAGAAGATGTTTGGTAGCCTGTATGAACTAATTTTGATAGAAAATTTCCATTAAGGAAAGAGTAAAAAGATGGAGAGGAAGTAAGACTTAAAGTGATAGAATTTTCAGCATTAGAACCTGAATTAGACATGGGGGATTAAGAAAAAGTAGGAGTCCAAGAGGGTTCCCAAATTTTTAGCTTTGCAATATATTGCATTGCTGTCCTTTTAGAAACATGGTACACTGAAAAATTTACATTTATTTATAAGGAAAGCATACTTCAAAATTTTTAAGTTTAAAAGTATGTAGTTAATAGTATATATAATTAAATAGCAGCAGAATCCATTTTTTTTTTCTCTATCGCTTTTTTACTTTAAAAGCTTTTTAAAATTTTTATTCTCTATATCTTTAGTCCAGTCTTCCTTAACCCTTTCCCTGATGAAAAATGAGGTTATTAACAATCTCACACTTCATAATTATGAGATGTAGCAAATGGTACCAAAGCAATGGATATTTGACTCTGAAGTG
The DNA here is from genome assembly GCF_000276665.1 of Chinchilla lanigera. Lineage (NCBI taxonomy): Eukaryota > Metazoa > Chordata > Mammalia > Rodentia > Chinchillidae > Chinchilla > Chinchilla lanigera. The sequence goes on from NW_004955428.1 coordinate 7,744,830, forward strand.
CTTTGAAAAGATTTTTTAAATAATAACTCAGTTGATTCCCAGTAAAGAATGGGTTGTAAAAAGTCTAACACTTCTTTTTATACAGTGGAGTTACAATTAAACTAGGTAACAGAGATTCACCAATATCCAAGGATTTTTTCCTCATCCTTCCTTCAGTTCAAGGAGGCATCAAGATTTTACTACTACTCCTATTAAGATATGGAGTAGGATTCACTTCTGTCAAATAAGAGCTGGCCCTTAGTGAACTGCTTGGGGGGTGCAATAGAAATGAGCCTGTTCTATCTAAGATGAAAGTGGGTTTTCCAGCTTCTGCTTCTATTGAACCATGTTTCTATTCACTAAAAGACACTATCCACTTTCTGCCGAATCTCAGGCAGCACTATAGAAAGCACTAAATCAAGAGGAAATGAAGTTCTTATCCAACAGTGTAATCCATCTCCCAGGTATTACTACATTAACTATCATTCATGTGGATGAGTAATTGTTCAGATGGATCCGACCCCCCAGCTCATTCTGCATGGAGGAAAAGTAGCAAAGGATCATAGCCTTTTTGAAGTCTTGAACAAAAAAAAAAAAAAAAAAATGAGTAGAATAAAATTATTGTCAACCAACAATTTGGAGGGAGTTTGTTTTAATCAGTAGATAATATGAATATCTCCAGTGCAGGTTGCTGTGTGTTTGTAGCTAAGTTCGGGCCAGGGGTATTGATGTGCTGACGTCTTGATTACTTTTGTCTCATTGCTGAGACAAAATATCTCATGCCCAAAATGAAAGAAGGAAAGGTTTATTTAGCTAACAGTCTGTGGAGGTTTCAGTCCATACTTGGCTGGCTCCAAGGCAGGGTGACACATGGCAAAGGGCAACAATTCATGGCAGTGGAAGATAGCAAAAGCAACAAGAGCACAAGAGGAGAGCTGCAGCTGAAAGAGCAAGCCTGTTTCCCCCCTTTACACTGTGTGCAAAATACCCGCCCCAGAGCAAGTTTAGCACTCACATTCATAATTCCAACTTTGGACCATGAATCAATCACAAACTCTAGAGGCACACCCTATGACTGCCTGAGATTTTGGGGGGACATTCAGACACAAACCTGACCAGCTACATAGAAGATAAAAACATGAAAATTTAAGTCATATTTCTTCTATTTCCATTCTTTTAATAGAGAGACTTTTAAAGTGAAAAGATTTTTAAAAGAATAAATTTTATGTAACTACTCCAAGCAGAACTCCCTCCAGTAAGTACTGTACATTTTACTTTGATATGACCAGAAATATTTTAAAGTTTTTAATGCCACTTAAAATTTGTATTTTGTTTTAAAACTAATCTTATGCTAAGTAATATAAAATCATATTTTAAGTTAGGCCATGCTAAAAATATGGACAAAAGGAAGGAAAGAAGGAAAGAAAGGAGAGAGACAAGGAGGAGGTGGAATGATTAGCTCAATATTTGATAGTGAGCAGCAAAGAAACAAATACCAGAAGATCTTTATTTCAGAAGGAAATATTAAACAGAACTGTTCCCTAACAGTTAAGGAGAATTGACATCTCTTGACAATGAGAATAGCTTACCATTAGCCATATAAACTGTGGCATATAAGAAAGAGTTAAAATTTAGACCAAAATTGTCTGTCTTGCAAATAAAAATGGATGGAAAGGAGGAAATATCAAGAAATTTATAGCCTTTGCAAGAATAGTTTGATAATTAGAAAACTATTTCTTATTTGAGGGCATGAAATTTTCTGAAATAATTCAGAAAGAGTATGTTGAGAGATTTTATCCTGAACTGGGTTGAAAGGGACCTCTAATCTTAGTTTACTGAGGAATCTCCACGCTGAGTTCCACTGTGGTTGAACCAGTCTATGCACCCACCCACAGTGGAGAAGTGTCCATTTTTCTTCACAGTCCCTCTAGAATTTGTTATTGGTTGGCTTCTTGATGATAGCCATTCTTTCTGGGATAGCTATTCTCTTTCTGGAAACATCACACCACATCAGTATATGTGCATCCATATTTTATAGCAGCGCAGTTTGTGATAGCTAGATCTTAGTAATGACCAAAATGCCCATCAACTGAAGAATGGATAAAGAGATGTGGATTTTTATACAATGAAGCATTATTCAGCTATAAAGAAAGATAAACTAGAGGCCTTTGTAGGTAAATGGATACAACTAGAGACCATACTGGTCAATGAAATAAATCAGACTCACATGAATAAACATTGTATTGTCTCCCTAGTATAAGAATCTGAAAGAGTAGATAAAATCTGAAAGTTACAATAGATGTGAAAGGGAAAGAAACTGCTCAAATAGGAAAGAACAACGGGGATGAAGGAGAAAAGAAAAAAGGAAAGAAGGAAGGGAAAGCATATACAGACACACACACACACACACACACACACACACACGATAGCTGATAATTGTACTACTGATTTCTATTGGTTTATTGGAAGGAACAGTTCATGTGTAATTGCTTGATCAATCTTGCATGCCTATATGTGGTTATCTGAATAACCACATTGAAGATAACAATATGTAATATGACAGCCATTATTAATTTCCTATCACCTTTTCTGAAATTCTGTATCATTGTTATTGGTTTTTTGTTTTTTGTTTTTGTTTTTTTGGTTTTTCTCAGGTACTGGGAACTGAACGTTATTGTTTTTATGTTGTTTTGTTTGTCTTTGTTTTTGTTACTTTGCTTTTGTTCTTTTTTCTGTAAAATAAAAAATATATACATATATATGGATAGCTGGGACAATTGTATTGCTGATGTCTATTGGTGTATTCATATTTAATGTTTAAGTTTTTTTTTTCTTGAACAATTTTTTTTATGCTTATATCTGGCAGCCTGAACAACTAACTTAAAGACAACAATATGCATTATAACAACCAGTGTTGAATTCCTATCGTTTTAGTGAAACTCTGAAAAATTTCTATTTTTTTTAGTACTTTTTATTGTCTTTAATTGTTTGGTTAATCTTGCATTCTTACATGTGGTAATCTGAGCAACTTCACTGAATATAACAATGTGTAATATAACAACCATTGTTAATTCCTATCATCTTGTTTTGAAATCCTGTATGATTTTATTATTTTCTATGTTGTTTTGCATTGTCGTCATTGTTATTATTTTGTTATTGATTTTTTCCCTTTAAAATAAAAAGATAAAACTCTAAACTGATTCTATTGCAATTTTGTATCCAGAACTTGCATCTCATATTTGCCTTAGATGGTTTGTATTAATTGAAAGCATTAGATTTCTGTGAAATGCGTTAAGAGATGAATTTAGAATATCTGGGTAAACAGAGCATTTATTCTTTGGAATAATAGATAGATAGATAGATAGATAGATGATGCTATGGAGAAAGAGGGGTAAAAGCTGAAGTTCTTATCATCTATTACTTAGTAATACAAGATTGCTGTCAATTCCAAGAAACATACACAATATAAACCAGAAAAAATAAGGAATTTCCCCATTTCTTTCATTAAATGTAGAATCAAGAGTGTAGAACTAATATCATAATGTTTAGCACCTCTAGGTGAAAATTAAAATGAAGCAAGTACAAATACAGTGTGCCATCACCCTAACAGAACTAGTTCTGGGCAAGAACCAACATTAACTTTCCTGTTGATGAAGTCATTTCATAGAAATTGGACCATCTTTTCCGGTCAAAGTCTTCAATCCTTCACTGTAATGTCTGGAAATAAAACCCATTTTTTCCTTCTAAGAACAGCCCCTTCACTTCTCTCATTCAAAGCCCTACCTTTCCCACGTCAAAAACAATGACTGAATGAGAATATTGCGTTTGTGAGCCAATGAGAAGACAGCCGAGTAAAAGGAGTGACACAGATCATGAGATAGACCCTCTCTTTCCTTTTGTAATGCTCCCTACCACACCTCAAACTCCTACCCTTCTGTATAAACACAAATCTAAACCTTGTCTTCTGAATATGCCACTAACTGAAACGGTACTTTACCCATACATTTATACTAGAATTTAAATAACTTTTTAGAATATTCTGAAATGCAGAGTTTGAAATATTTACAGTAAAGCCAGGAAAATGTCTGTCAGTCAAGAGACTGAATCATTGCAGAACTACATTTTGTCGAGCAAGAATTCCATTTCTTTTTTTAACTTTCTATTTATGGAGCATTTTCCAACTGTCTCTCTCTCTCTCTTTGTGCATTTCTCTCTTTCTTGTTCTCTTTTCTGAAATACCATCTACTCCCCATGGAAATTACAAAAGGGTTAAATGATGAATTTAAACTTGTCACTCAAGAAGAACTCTGAACACTAATTTCCTTGAATTTAGTGGTTGGTCAAAGGGTAAATGAATATATGACCCAAACAGAATTGCTGTTTTTTTATGTTTTGTTTGTTTGTTTGCTTTTCTCTTTGTTTGTTTGTTTCAAACAGAGTCCACTACCTAGTTCAGCCTGGGCTTGAACTTGTTCTGTAGCCCAGACTGGACTCGAACGTACAGCAGTCTTCTTCTCTCAGGCTCCCAAGTGCTAGGATTGCAGGCATTGGCCAACACACCTGGCTCTAAGCATTTTTTAAAAGAATTGACATGAACGTTGGAAAATTATGAGAACTGGTACACTTGGAACTACTAGTATGCATCTTTCTCATCACTGGGGACATACTGAGAATCAAGGAAGAAAACAAGAGAGAAAAACTGAGAGTTGAATGGAAAGAGAGCCTAAGTGACAATGTTATAAAAGAATTTTAATATCTATATCTGAGTAAGTCTGTTTTAAGAGTTAAAATTTGATTTTCATTATTAATAGAAAAGTTTGTTCCTCTTGTTTTTGTATATATTTGCTTAAACTAGAATACTTTAATTAATTTAGTCTCTAAAGGAGTAATACTAGTCTATCATTATTGCTGTAGTTTCATTTTTACCTATAGGAAGCTGTGGTCTGGGAATATCTTGCTAACTTTGGAGACAGAGAAGCCCATATACACATAAAGGTCTCAAGGTTTTTTTGTAGAAATTTGGTAGAAAAGTCAGAAGGGTATATACTTTAGCAAACCTATAAAAGGTTATTTTTTAAGAAAGCAGAGGATTGCTTTGTTTTTTTTTTCTGTTTAAATTTTATTAAAAGAAAATATTTTTATTAAAAAATATTTCTTTAATATTTTTTTCTTTTTAATTTTTTTTCCTTTGTTGTGCTGGAGATCAAAACCTAGGGCTTCAAAATGCTATGCAGGAGCTCTACCACTGACTTGTATTAGCAATATATTTTCTTAAATGGTGTAGAAGATCTCATAGATGCTACAATACGTAAGTTGTAATGATAATGAACTTGTTGTACAAGTAATTTTAAAGAAATCGACATATTAATAGAATTGGCAATACCTGGATTTAGTTATATGCTCATCAGCATAAATTTTGCAAGCATTTCTAGCTTTTACAAGCTGAATAATCAGTTCAGTTCATTTCATTCATTCTAGTTCCCCTGTTCATTTTACAGGATGAAGAAATGTAATGTAGGTATTATACATAAGGATAAGAAATTGCAACCAAATATGTCTTTCTGATGATGCCTTTACAAGTCCAGTATGTTCTCCTAAATTGCTCTATAGTTGTATCAAAAGTCGAAGTATGAGAGGAAATTAACAAACCAATTCATTCATTTATATTACAGATTGGAGGGAGATGACATTTTGAATAGTTATTGAGAATAGCATTTTTCTGAGGATATAATGTTTGAGCCAAGACTTGAAGGTTATAAGGGACTGAAGTGAATGTCAAAACTGAGGTAGTAATATAGATTTCAAAAAGCATGTGAAGGAAGAGCAAAAACTTATATAAAGTTTCTCAGTCAAGAAAAAATTTGGAATTTCCAAAGAACAATTTTACTATGTGTTCTGCATACTTTGTATGGGAAGGAGAAAATTGCAGGCAATAAAGTGGAAAAATGACAGAGCTCAACTGGTCAATGAGTTGTAGACAATTAGAGAGGATGTGGAATTCATCATAAATATAATGAGCACCCACTGATATGTCCTAAGAAGAGAGAGTGTTGTGCTCTTTTGCTTTTGAATGCTGTGTGAAGAAAATATGCAAATACAAGCTGGAACCATGAAGCAACAGGGGCCACCTTATCATCTCATGTCATGACCCAGGCAAGAGAGGTGAGTGCCTGGTGTTGAAGGTGGTTGATGAGATTTCATTCATATACATGTTGAAAATACTGTAGAACAGAAATTTGCCCATAAGTACTATAGGATATAATGTGGGAGAGAAGTTAATGCATCATAAATATGTTTCCTGTGAGCAGTTCTGAGGTTGTAACTTACTGAGATGAGGAACACCAATGGAGGAAAAGGTTCCGCACAGCTATGCTTATGAGTTTTGTTTATTTTTTATTTTATGGAAAAAAGGAAAACAAAATTTCATGACACAATAATAGCAGAATAACAATAGTTAATACATTGTGCATTATTATCTTCAAAGTAGCTTTGTTTTGGACATGTTGACTTTAAGATGATTCATATATCCAAAGAGTGGACTCATAAGCAGTCCAATGCTAGGTAAAATCACAGAAAAAAGGATAAAGTTGTGAAAATTTAGACTGATTAGAATGAATATAGTATATTTAAATTATTGATATTCATAGAATGTAGTTAGAAAAAGTAAGAATTATGAGAATCATGGATAATAATAATAATTATAATCATATGGGGAAGGTAAATTTAAGACTGTATCTGGCCATATGGAGGTGATTATTGTCCTTGAGAAATGCAACTTTTAACATATGCAACAGTAGAAAGATATTTTAACAATAAGCGGTCACAATGGGTTCAATAATTCCTATGACTTCACAAATACTGAATTATGAGAAATTATGATTTTATTCAAAATATTTTTAAAGTGAACAAAAATGGCTTGCATTGTTGTATTTAAATATTTTCTGATATCCAGTCTATATACTTTTAGTTATTAATGTTTGTAGAGGGATCTACTGTGGGTTAAAGTGTTGGTCATAAGATTAAAAATGAAATAACTTCCAATTATGTGAAAGTCCTTAGTATACTTACTGTATTTTTCCTCCTTTAAGATTCATAACCTTTTTTTAAAAGAATATTTTCAATTAAAAGGAATGATCATAGCCACATATTTATCATACGCATGTCAAATGCATAGGTAAATAAAATAGTTATGTTTCACATTTTATACTCAGAGCTCAGATATCATCCATAAAAATATATAATTTCTGAGTAAATTCCTTCCAATATTTATATTAAAATGAAAGTAGCTATAATGGAAATGACTAGGAATTTATTACTGACAATAACTTAAATATACAATGTCTCCTGCACAGGCCCTGAGCTGAATGGTCACAACTAGAGACCATATTCACAAGTGAAATAAATCAGACCTGAATGTGTAAGCAGCATACTGTTTCACTAGTGCAAGAACCTGAAAGGGTGAATAAAAATTAGGAGATATGAGAGACACTGTGAAATGAAAGAAACTGTTCAAAAGTAAAGAGCAACTGGGATGAGGGAAAAGAGAAAAGAAAGAAAGGGAAAATTATGTATATATGTATATACAGGATAGCTAACATAGTTGTACTACTGACTTCTATCGCTTTTTTGAAAGGAAGTTAATGATTAATTATTTGATCAATCTTGCATGTCTATATTTGTTTTCCTGGGTAACCGCTTCGAAGATATCAATATGTAATACAACAACAATTGTTAATTTCCTATCACCTTGTCTGTAATTCAGCATTGCTTGTATTGTTCTTGTGCTATTTTGTAAATGTATGTCTGTTTGTTAATATGTTTTCAAACTTTATTTTTAAAATAAAATAAAAAAATGAAATATACATTGTACAAGTTTCTTTTTTCACTGACCTTAATTGGTATTCCAAAGTTCTGTTTGTTTTTTGTTTTGTTTTTTTTTGGTTTTTCTCTGGTTCCGGGAACCGAACTCACGACCTTGCACTTGCCAGGGAGGCGCTTTGCCGCTGAGCTAAATCCCCAGCCCTGGTATTACAAAGTTCTAGGTGAATATGCAAACTTTATTTCTGCTGTGGTGGTTAGCATGTAGTGTGGACCTGATTGGCTTTGGACCCACCTGGGGAACTGACACAGCCCACTTCTGGATGAACTTTGATGGGTCCTGAAGTCCCGTCCTGTGCTTGTCTCTTTGCTGCTTTCTTGCTGGTACTGTTTTCCTGCAGAGCTTCCTGGCTGCCAATAACTAGGCATCTGTGTTACACCTTCCATTAAGATGCTCCTGCCCTGGAGCAAGCACAGAACAAACTGAAAGAATCCCATTGAAATCCGAAGGCAAATTAAATCAGTCTCTCTTCCCTCAGTTCCAGAGGTTGGTCATCGTGTCTCAGGAATAAGAACGCTTACTAAAAAGGGTACTTCATACATTTTCCCTGAAACACCCTTTCCATCTTCTGAAAATACAAACTTTTACTTTTCCTCTCTTTTTACAGCATTTATTTATACAAACCAGTGAGAAAGAAGAATATGTTGGATTTTAAATGACTGCAATTGATTTGTTATTCTGGAAAAAATAAGCATACTGATTTTTAGGATTACCATTTCCCATATTAGTTTTTGATGGATGAGATACAGTGTAAGCATATGTGCCAATCAAACTCATTTCCTGACCTACAGCACATTTCGGCAGGGGCAAGACTGCCAATCATATCAAACTTCTGCAAATACTGTTGTCTCCTTCCTATTTTATAATTCTTGAGACAGCTCGACACATAGCCTATATTTTTGCATTTTTCTATTAAGCACCAGTAATTTTAATAGGCACTTGAACACTGACTCCTACCAAATGTAAAAATCATATGTTGTTGTAGAAAGGTGAAATACCTAAAATATTCATTTCCTATCAAGTTCCATTCCAACTCTTTTCGGAAATGCAAGAAAATAATTAAATTCCATCATACTCAAACATTTAGTGGAATGGATACAATAGGTAGAAATGTCACGGTTGCCCTCTAGTTCACTATTTCTCAAATGCTACTCTCACTCTCATAGGGGATTTTGGTTGTGTCACCAAAAGGAGTAAGGTTCAGAGTTTTGGGACAATTAAATTTCCTCAAGATTTACTCACTATCACTTTAACCTTTATCAGACAATAAACTGATGCCATGTTTTTACGACAGGAAGAAAGTTACTGGTCATTGTTATGGATTATTTAATAATCACTGGTAAGCAGAAAACAACTACAAACAATGGAAAGTATAATTTGTGTCCATACAAGACATATCAACGTTGTTTGAGATATCATTAGGAATCTCTTGCAAACTACATTAATCATATTTTGCTTTTGCTCATTTGTAAAAGAGTTGCCAAACTGATATAAAAATAAAGTGTGGCTGCTGGTGCTTTTGAGCCAAGAAGAACTAATATTTTATTCTTTCTCCATTATGAGAAAAGAAAATAATTAAACAACATTTCCTATGCAAAATTACAATAACTCAGCATGATATGAATCACATCACATTGCAATGCTATTACTACATTAAATAGATGTCCACAAAGTCAAATAAAAGTACACAGTATTTTATCACAAGCAATTAATCTTTTTTCATCCAGAGTATGACATTTCACTATGTAATTGCACAGGAAATTAAAACTCTTTTCATAGGTTTAATAATGGATGAGATATGGGCTTTGGGATAATTGTTTCATTGAGCTTTGTCATCCTAAGGCAAAGCGTGCAAGCTGTGACTAGCAACTTGCACCTCTGTCAGCTCTAAGATGGATTAGAGAAACACAAGAAGGGGCTCCATTTGGGGCCTGCCAGGACTCAGTAGGTGCCAAAAACACAAGCAAGCTCCTAACGTTTTTACTTTTCCTTTCAAGGCAATTTCTCTGCCTAGTTCTGTGTATTATGCTGCCCTGATAGCGCACATGAGAACAGTCTACTGTAGCACTCCTTCGCAGAGCTGTATTGTCACATATGTGTCTTTGCTTTTTGCATGTCTCTGTGCCTGTTTGAGTATTTGAAATATCAAAAAATAAAAAAAAACCTGGATTTCAATGCTAGTAAATTGAAATACAGGCTGATATGAAAATTCTATTAAGTAGAAAACATGTTTTTAGGTGTGTACAGGTTCCAAAGATTTGCACATTATGTATCAGAAAAATAGCTAAAGTTTATTGACTGTAGATATATGTTACATACTTACATATTCTGGACGATACAGGATCTGTCTATCTTATTTGCTTTGACTAAATATTTATTTTGTTCCTCATCCTTCCTCAACTGGGTTTTACTATACATTTTGTACATGAGAATTATTAATTAGTCAATACTGAGGATAAAAAAATTTTATCCTAACAGTACAATTTTGTGAAAAACATTAAAATTTAGCAAGATCATGCTAGAAAAAACAACAGTATCCGTTTTAACACTGAATATTCAGTTTCAACTCATGCATTCTGCTGATAAGAAATAAAGATGACTTTCATGTTAAATTTGGTTGACATACTCTATCACATGTTTAACATCAAAGAGCACTAAGGCCATTTATTTTTCCTATGCCAATTCCTTTGTATGTAGGAACTGTTCACTTGATGCTTGTGAAACAAATTGAAATCAGGATTATTGTTCTTGAAAATTTATTGAAATGTGGATTTTCATGTATTTTAGAAACGGGTATATATTTTAGAAATTTCTCAGTATTGTGGTGAACATCAATAAAGGACACTTCCCCGAAGTGTAATTTGGGGGAAAAAAAGATACATTTATTTAGTACAGAAATTATGTTTGTCATGTGGCTCCATTTTTAAGATCAAAAGAGTCAAAATGTGAATATTTTTCTGTTCCCTATAAATTTTATAACTGCACTCCACGATACAGTTTCAATATTTGTAGCACTAAATGTGGTTAACAAATATACTAGGCATAAACTGCTAAGGCCATGCATTCTAGGAGGGAGACAGATTAAAGTCTAATCTCAAGGGAGAAGAAAAGGAGGTAGAAGGGCAGAAAGTAGAAGATAGAGAAAGAGGAAAGAGGGAAGATAAATTATAAACAGGAGGAGAAAGAACAGGAGGAAAGAGACAGGAAAGGAATAAGAATGGAAGAGTCAGGGAGAACAAAGGCATTGTAGATGGAATTACAAGCATTAATGAAAATCACCTTGCAAAATGTTACATTTAAATATCACCAAAATGAATAGATATCAAATGGAGAATGTATATTAAGTGACCTCCTTAAAACTCATTTGTCAATAAATTACATTGAAGGAAAGTCAGTAAAGAATGTCCATTAATACAAAGAGCTCTGGTGTTCTATTCCACTCTCAGCTTTACTTTGTTTCAGTTTCTTTATCTCAAGAAACGTTAAAATATTTGTTTAAGAGTTTCTGTGGGGATAGAATGGTATGGTAATTAGCATATGCTATTGCTCAGATAAAAACAAAAATTCAACAAGAAAATATCGATAAGTGGCTCTATATTAAAATGAGTCATTCTAATACATGCACTGTGTACATATTAAAATGAATTACTGTAAAATGAGTCACTTTTACAGGGCAAAAGGAAAAGAAATGGAAATAGCAATTTTATCACCCACTCTGGTAAAAGAAAATGAATGTTTGCTACAAAGAGACTCACTAAGCCATTTGAGAAATCAGTTTCCACATCTGTAAATGGATAGGATTATTTTATTATCTAAAGCCATTATCTTAATTCTTATTTTCCATTATCTTAACTCTTACTTTGTTATTAAACAAACATTTATCACTAGTGTCCAAAACAAATACATACATAATTAGCATTCATTGTATATTCTTTCTCTTAAAGTAAATTTGATTATTTTATCAATTTTATTTCTGTTCTTGTCATTTTCAATTTATGCTAATATTTAATTATAAGAACTCTGAAGTCAGACTGATATTAAACTTTGTCTTTGAACTTATTAATTATGCAATCTTAGGGAAATTGTTTAATTTTCCAGGCTTCAATTTCTGGTTATTTTAATAATTACAGCATTAGAATTAAAATAGGGCTGAAACACATAATGATTTAGTGAATATTTGGTTTGATACATAGGTATTTTTGTTACTGTAGAATCCTGTACTTTGTTTGCAAGCCAACAGTTTTCCTGTATAAATAATTGACATAACTATTTATTGATTTATTCAGAAGAAATATTCTACAGTTTCTACCCCCAAATCATGAGCTATCTTTTTTGACACTACTTATCTGTCATGCCATCCTACCTGCCTAAATTAAGTATACAATTTACAACTATTATAATATCAGTCTGATTTCTATGATAATCAATTACCTTTGACACTTTCATAAATGCTTCTTATCTTTATGTAGCTGTTCTCTGAGGACCACAGGACTTGAACTCCATTGCTCAAGTATTTTTACCTCTAAGAATACTTTGGAAAATTCTACTAATTATGGAAAAATAACCTATTCAAATTTTTAACAAGATATAGTCCAGTTTACCATCGTTTATCTAAATGTCTGAAAATGTTTCTCTTTCACTAGAAATTCCTGTTGGTAAATAGTGGTTTTTCAGGATAAATTGTTAACACAGGTGTACTTGCTCTATTTTCCTTTATTATGAAGTGAATTTATCCTCTACTTGACATACTTGAGATTCCCTAACAAAATAAGCACTATGTTTGTAATTCTTAGAATTCCTTTAGTGCCATGTAATAGTCAAATACACATTTCTTTTAATAGAATGACTGGATTATGAATTTAATGCTTAAAGTTCTCAGTGTTCTTACATACTCAACGGAGCATGTATTTTCTTCTTGCTTTCTCAAAGATACTTTGGTTGATCACTTTAATTTCTAGCATGTGTCCAAATGCTATTGCTTTTGTACCATCTCAGAACTTTCCATTTTCAAATATCCTTTTGTAACATATGACATAACCTCCTATTGCCAGACACTCAGCAAAACCTCATTTTGTATGAATGTGATTTTTACCATAACCCTATTTCTCAATTTGTTGTAGTATAAAATAAAGCTGATTTATGACATTTCTTTTTTAGATTCTTTCTTCAAACCATGTCTTCTCTTCTTGCTCTGTGTTCTAGTTTCCTTTGAGAATATTTCCTTTTCTCTTAATATTCCTGAATTGGTATGGTATAGAAAATGCAAAACTCTTCCTGCTTTTTTAATTTTGTCCTTTCATGTTTTGCTTGTTGAATCTTAACAAGCCTTGTAATCCAGTATATTTTATTTTGATAAATGCTAAAATAAATATGACCTGACTTAGAATGAAGAATCGTAAAAACTTAATTTTTAACTGTCTGCTTATCAATGCTACATATGTATTGATTCTGCATTGTACTAAATTTATTTTTATTTTAAAAAGAAAATAAACAATAACTGTTGATATCTATTAGTTTATTGAAAGGAACAGTTAATGCTTAATTTTTTTCTTGCATTAACTGTTTGTAATAAACTGAAGAAGAGTTTAACCTTTTAATAACAAAATAAAAATCGTCTGTTTTCCTTGTTCAAATTGCAGCTATGCTACAATTTCCAGTATTTGATAACCTATTTCCTTTTCATAAGAGTTAAGATCATTTCCAAATATTGCAAATCATGATCCTCTTCTTCCAAGACTCTCTTCTGCTAAGTGGAAACACTTTAATTATCAAAGATGAATAAATAAATAATAAAATTGAGAATAGAATTATGAAGGTAGAAATAATATTTGTTTTCCCAATTTTGATGTGAATAGGCCTGTCACATGAGAATTATACCTTAAGGTTTATATAAATAATTTTTATGTGATACAGGGCACTGTTCATCATCCAATCTTTTGAGATACGGAAGTTTTTTAATTCCCATATCACAACTCTTTATGTTCAAAACATAGTTCTACTTTTTAAAAAGATTAGAAATGAAGAAGACAAGTTTATATTTACTTTGATTTGCTTTTAAAATAAACAATTTTCATAGCTTAAGCAATAAAAATGTATTGGATTTATTAACATTTAAATTTAGTGTTTATCTTGCTCAAAATTCTCACTGTCCTGAGGAGTAAAATAAATGTAAATGCCATAATGTTTCCAGCAAAATGGTTATTATCTTCTTGGAATTGAAACTGAAACGTATTTTTGATTGTGTGATCACTTCGCCTTTGGAAGTAAGTAAAACAAAAACATGCAAAGAAAATGTATTTCTGAAATGTATAAAAATTATGATAGGTTTCATAGTCAATTTTATCAATAAAATTATATTGATTAACTATGAAGTCTTGAAGTTTTAAAGTAAAATTTTTTTCAGTCTCTACTTATTTGATAACAGAATCCAGGTTTAATTTTTAAAATTGTATTAAGATTTTAGTATCAAATTCTATCCTAAGGGCATTAATTTTGTAAAGTTGCTGCTGTAATTCATTGATCTTTTAACGTATTTGTAAAAAATATTTGGTAGTATAAATTTATATTTAAATATTTTATTGTAGAAATCAAGATAAATCATAAACAGGATTTTATATGATGTATGTATTAAATATTACACTTGTATGTGCATATACCTTTCTGTGACTTTCATTTGCAAAATGCTTAAGTTTTAACACATCTATTTGCTTAACTATACAAATTAGTATAACATTATGGATAAAGACTGAGCCATGACTATCATTAGATGGCTCCCAAACTTTAGAAGCCATTTTTTAGTTGAAAGCTCAGATTCAAAATTATTTCACAAATCTATATTTTATAATAGCAATAAATACCACACAGTCAATGAAAAAGTACTGACAAACAATTTGCATTTCTTTCTAGTACCATTATGAGGCTGGTTAAATACATTTCTCTAGAACATCCTATTGCTGTATGATTAGCTTCCAAACAAGAAAAATTAACCCATGTCAAAATATAAATTTTCAAAACGATGCAGCCGAAGCTCCAAAAAATTAATGTTGACTATAAAACCTAGAGTTTAAGCAGTGCTGAATTTTTATACACACAGAAATTTCATAGGATAATATAAACAGATTTATAAAGAATATTGTCTCGGTTACATTTCTCTCATTGCTAGGACAAAATACTCAACACCCAGAATTAAGGAAGGAAAGGTTTATTTAGCTCACTGTTTCAGTCCATACTTGGCTGGCTCCAAGACAGAGTGGCACATGGCAGAGGGCAACAGCTCATGGCGTAAGAAAATAGCAAAAGCAACAGGAGCAAAAGGGAGGAGAGGCAGCAAGCAGCCTCCTTCTCTCCCTTACATATGCAAACTATCTGCCCCAGGGGCCAGTGTAGCTCCCACACCCATAATCCCAGCATTGGACCAAGGATCAATCAGAAGCTCTAGAAGCCCACCCCATGACTGCATGAGGATTTGGGTGGACATGCAGGCACAAACCATAACAAATATGCTGCAATTTATCTTCAGCATGGAAAATCTCAATATTTCTTGAACTAAATTTTATAATTGATGGCATTAATATACATATTAATTAATTTAAGATAACAAATCTATTTTCTAAAATAATAAAATTATTTAAGCAGTCCACTAGCACAATTAAAATTTTCCTCCATTCATGACACACACATTAATATGTTCTAAATATTTGTACATACTTTTAATCACTTCTGAAGGCAAATGTATTTTAAGAAACCTCCAAAAGAAAGTTAATGGGAAAACTTTACATGAAGGCAGTTTTGCTAACTTGCATCAGTGTCCTTCCATACACTGTGATACATGAAGTAAAGAAGTCTGCTGGAAACCAGTCGAATTTCATCAGCACGCCAATGATTTTGGTACCACATTGACTCTGAGTTAATAGTAATGATAATCATAAAGACAACTTTATTACCAGAATTAGTACTTTTTTACTTCTGATTTGTATCTGTACATGCTTGCTATGCATAATGACTACATTGCTTGTGAAGAGCTGGTATATGTATGTGACTTCTCATAATTCTTTTTTCATCCCCTTCCTCTCTCTTCCTTCTAGCCTCCTCCCATCTTTATTTTATACATCTTCTTTTATAACACTACTTAATGAGCTTATGACAAGATGTTTGAGCAATAGCAGGAATACTGCATCTAACCGCAAAAATCTGACATCCATCTTTGGAATGGAGATGCAGGCTCGCCAGTGTCATATTGGGCAACATGTAGATCAAGCAGAATGTCTGATCACTTTATGCATAAAATAAAGAAAATGGACTTACTGATATGACCCAGTGTCCCATTTTGTTTAATGGATGTTCTACACTGACACTTGATCACCCCAAGGAAAAGCATCTTCATCTAGGAATGATTAATTTTCTACTGTGTTCAGTTCCATATGTTTCCTTTGAATGGAGAAAGTCTAAAATACTATTTATGTGGCAAATTAAAAAATTCTATAAGGAGTCTGAGGCAGGCAGATGGCGTGTTTAAGAACAGACTAGCCAACTTAAGGTTTATTCTCAAAATAAAATTTAAAATATGGCAAGCGCAAGGTCGTGAGTTCGGTTCCCGGTACCGGAGAAAAAAAAACCACAAAAAAAAAAAAAAAAAATTAAAATAAGCTGGGCTCAACAATGTTTGCCAGCATTTAGGAGACCCTGGGTTCAGACAATCACTGCTACAGCAAAAAGAAAAAAGTGGTAATACTATGAAAAATCATAAAATTAAACATTTTTATGCCTTTAATAAGTATCATATATTCTATTTGATGACAAAAATCATTTCATAAAAGAGGACCCAGTTATATTAGTGAACCACTGTATCAAAATTATGAATATTTAAATTTTAAATAAAAAGTTGATTTTTAGAAATGATTCATTCACAAACAGTAGAACTCACAATTTTGACCAAGTCTACATGTTTTATTCTTAATAAGCTTTCAAATGTTGAAAATGTTTTTAAAAATGCCTCTATGAACCTTTCTGTCTCTAATTTTTAAAATCAATTTGAAGTGCTGTAGCTTGTTACAGTTATCCACTCTTTTTCCTGTTTGCCCTGATTTGTCATATATTCAGCAATTCTTTGTATTTTTCTATGTTTCTATATTTTATGGTTTCATATTTTCATGAGCTCTCAAGTAAATTTTATTGATAATAGTTATTTTAATGTCCTTATATGAAATAGTACCTGATCTATCTCTACATTAGTTTCTATTTACTATTTTACATAAAGAATTTTGATGATTTTCCAGGTTTTTTGTGACTAATGTGTATTTTATTATTTGTCAGATACTATAGATGCTGCATTGTTCAGAGCTAGTACAATGCTGACTTCCTTTAAAACACATAGACATTTGTTCTTGCTACTATCAGTTTACTGATTTTAATCATTCTGCCCTGTGTTCAGCAACAATTTTTTCACTCTAATAACTTTAATACTCTGCCACCCTTCACACTGTTCATTTTACAGCTTCTAGGAACTTTTCTTTGAAGAAAAAGAATAAAGCCCTCACATTCTACCCCTGTGGCCAATAGTTTTACATTTGCCAAGTAACTCAAGGAAACACCTAAGTAATTTTCCAGGTCTCCTTGTCTCATCAGTTCCCTCATTTCTTGCACCTGCCCTGCAAATTGCCAGTATCTTAGTAGCTCTCAGCTTCAATTTCTGCTGCCACTGTCCAGTTAGACCTCTGCTATCAGGGCATCTCTTACCCTTGCATGGCTAGGAAAATATTCTCTATAGAAAGCAAGTGCGAATGTGAAATTCATCTGAATTTCCTTTCTTTGAAACATCGTACCCATTTACATTAAGCGTTTCAATTCCTTAAATTGATGATTTTATTTGTGGTCTTGTTTGAGAATTGTTTTCCACATGGTGCTAAGTCATGACCCTATGACAGTGTCACTGGAGATCATTTTTGAGAATATAAATCAGACTGACCGGGGCTGGGGATTTAGCTCAGCGGCAAAGCGCCTGCCTGGCAAGTGCAAGGTCGTGAGTTCGGTTCCCGGTACCGGAGAAAAACCAAAAAACCAAAAAAAAAAAAAAAAAAAAAACAAACTGACCAATTGTTGAATCATAAACATGTTATGCTTATCATCTCCTTTAGTCTTTGCACACACAAGAAAAACATGACTATGTTCTTTTTACTTGAATGAAATCTGAAGTTCAGAAAAGCTAAGGAAAATCCAAGAATCACACATTTAAAAATGAAACCCAAATCTTCCTAGTGCCAAAGGCCACGTGCTTTCACAACTGCTCCTCACAACTACCTGTTTGGCAAACTTCGCATCTGAACACTGCCGCAGGACCACAAAAAGAAGTCTGTTTACATTTTCAGCAGTATTTTAAAAATACAAGCCTCTCTTGAATCTACTCAGTGATTATTTCCACCCATGAAAATCAAGAGCTCTATTTGAAGCCATTAAGTTTCAGGAATCTTTTACATGTCTAGATACAGATGTCAAATATGCAGTTAAGTAAATGAGTCTAGAATTCTGGAGAGAGGAGAATGTTACCAAATAACTTTTAGTAGTTCACTCTGGGAGTTGGTGTTAAATGGTAATAGGTTTTTCTGTACAATAAAAACGGCAAAAGACAAAAGAAGGACATTTGAAATATGTCCTGTTACAATGGAGAATAATCAAACCAGAACACCTGGGATTTACTATTTGAAAGACTATAGTCATATAGTAAGTTATGTGATAATATTCAAAATATAGAATAACATTTGAGGAAAGCTGATATGATTATTGTAAATCTACAAAAATAAGAAATTTAAAATAGTATCTTCATATTTAGCTACATTTTTAGTGTTCACATTTTGGTGCAGAAACAGAATTCAATTCAATTTGCAAAAATAACAATAGATATTTTTATATTTAAATAAGTAAACAAAAGTTTTTAAACACACATATAACTTTCATGGTCTCCAAATAGTACTGTGCACCAATGTCTTGAAGAGGCAGGATGTGATGATTTTTTATTCAGTGTATTAATAACTATTCTGAAGGTAATGTTCACTTTTCAGAGACATTACATAGATTATGTATTTCTTAACTCTATCACATATTTGGACTACTAGTATTGAATCTTTAAACTATAAGTACCCTTCTGGAAGTTAAAACCAGACATCAAATATGCATTAGAAAAATAAATAATGTCAGTGGATTTAGAACATTTTTAAGACACCAACATCTTTTCTCTTTTTTCCTCACTTCATCTCCAATTAACACAAAAAGTGCATCCTGAGAAAAGATCCAAACTGCAGTAAAGCCCCTACTCCAGCCCTCCACGGTAGCTTCATGACCCCAGTTAGTGAGCCACAAAATGAGAAGACTTCAAAGAACTGCAAAAGGTTGTGCTACAAAAAAGCGTCTACAGATGTAAAGGGTAAAGCAGCACGAGGAACTGTAGAGGTGAAGTTCACGTTAACTGTGGGCTGTGGCATGAAAAGAGCATTTAATCTATCAAGGAGAGAGAGTAAAATTGTAACAATGAAAAGAAACACTACCTGCTGATAAGAAACCAGAGAGGAGAGAGGAATGAAGTAGCTCAAGAAAGGATCTGCCTCTAATAGGCAACAAACTCAACTGAGGATGCTTTTTTGTCCAAGTTAAGATTATTATACAAAGGGAAGAAAAGATGAAATCAAAAGCACTATAATTGGCAAAGTTGACAGCCATCCTGCACAAGAGGAGAGGATAATGAGAGCATAAAAGGAATGCTATTTCTTTTATTATTTCTAAATTTAAAATTTTGAAATCTACATACTTGGGAGGCAACTGAGAATATCATATTTGTGGCTGAGCTGATTATCGAGCATAATGAACAAAGTCAGTTGTCAAAAAAGTCAAAGAACGTTGTAAATTCTCTAAACATAAAAATACCAGTAAAATTTTATAGCAAAGATCAATTTATGTGTAGTGAAAAAGTAGGAAAAATAGCAGAGTCAACTACCCCAGTAAACTGATGACCCTGCTTAGGGGAAAAAGTCTGGGAAAGGCAGACACAGTAAAAGAGAGTTATAAAGAATTTCAAGAAATATAACACAAAATGTTTAAACACACTTAATGGCAGGAATGGTAATATAGTGCATGAAGAAGATGACTAAGAGATTCCTTTGCATAGCAGGTCTGAAACGTTGTTATTATGGACCACCTATGTTGATTGTGTGAATCCATATTGTATGTGCTATATGTAGTTATTATCATTCAGACTTCTATAACTCTAGGGCACATGGGTAATACTCATGAGAGGGCAACATTTGAAAGTAGTCTCCATGATGAAACAAAATCAATATAATAAATGTAAGCTTAACAATTTGTCTTCATTTATATATTCAACAGAAAGCAAAAACACCTGCCTTGAGTGATAATATATAATGATTGATAAACACTACCTCTCTTTACTTTTGAATCCTAAAGAGATCATTACAAATATAATGAGTACACACAACAAACTGCATTTTGCTCTAATAAATACATCACTATTGTAAGTAATTATAAGAATTTTAGTTTATAGCATGGCTTTATATGGCCTTGTAAATGCCATCACTAGCCTGATCTAAGTGACTTGAAAAGTCAAAGGAAGCTTCAACTAAAGTTAATGCAAATCCGTTTAAAAAAATTCTAAAACATGTTCTTTTCTAATACAGGTGTCTTGTGAATAAAATTCAATGGACTGATTACAAATTTAGTTGTATTTGTTTAATAAAATATTAAAAAACAACAAGCAAATTTCTACTTCTTTTTGAATGTTGTTCATTTCATTCTTTGTCCATAATTTATCATTTATGAAGTTTATTCTCACTTCCCTTCACTCCAAGTGTGACTTAAATGATTCAACATTTAAAGATGTCACTTGGCTAATGAACCCGAGCAAGGAGTCTATTGCTACTTTTCTTTATGCTATTGAACTGGTTCTTTAAAATCATCCAAATGTTACAACAGTGAACAGAGCATTCATAATTCTAGAAGAATTGTTCCCACTGAGACATGAAGGGTGCTAGTAGAACCAAAATATATCTGTGCTAGAGAGGACAAGACATTGCTCCTTCAACAATGGAAAATGTCCAATGGAAAAAGCTCAGTGTAATCAACATGTCAAAAAGTGGGTGAGTAGTTTTTGCTGGGGAATAGTGCCATATAAGGAACACAGATTTCACCTCTGCTTTTTCTCAGATTTCATGTTCAAGCATCATTCAAATAGACTTTCATGATGGCAAATATAGGTTGTTGATTCCGTGCCTAACGTCGTAATCTGCTACCATGGCCACTTCATTCATAAATTCATCATAACCCGTCAACAAGCCCAGGGAAGCTGAGCTGGTGACATCCAAAGAGTGACGTTTATTGTCTACCAGACTTTTCATGGACTACCCTCAAATGGGGAAATGGGAATGAAATTTTTAAAAGGCCAGAACATCTGCATACTCAATGATCATTCTGAAAAATCCAGCTAAATACTATTTCATCCATTTTTATTTTACATGTGTCCCATACTAACTGGTCAAGAAAGGCATTGCATGAGATTTAACATAAATCTTAAAATGGTTACTTCTCTTATCGCATAAAATGCGTAGCAAGATATCCAGCCAGAATTATGTCTACCTAAGTATGTCCCTTTATTAATACCTTTCAGGTCCTAAGGATAGAGGGCCCAAGGTGTAATGCAGTGATTGCCAACTTTTGCATAAAGACAGAATTTAAAATTGCTCTGTGTGGGCCGGGAAGAGATAGCTCAGTGGCAAGCCACACAAGCGCAAGGTCCTGAATTTGATTCCCAGTAGCTAAATAAATAAACAAACAAATAAATAAATTGCTCTGTGAATTTTTGCCATTTCGTCTCTCGATTCTTCATAGTGAACAATTTACAAAAGCAGCTATGTACCAGTAGTAGGTATTGTGAGAGTCTAGTAACATGCTTACAAAACATTCTGAATTTCCATCCATGGACCATCTCACTTCAATTCCATTATGTAGGATTGCCATTCCCAGACACTTTGTTGGAAAAAATCAACTAATAAGAGTCTGCTTTGGTCCATTATTATTTGTAGTCCAATTAAAGCATAAGTTCTCTAAGAAGACCCAGGAATGAAATCTCAGCCATTTTCCTCAGGAATTGTTTCTCAGCACAGGAAGTGGTCCTTCAAAAACTCCCTGGGCACTGATTGTACCTCTTTCTTTCTAATTATTTTCTGCCTTATAAAAATAAAAAATTCATAATTCAATACTAAGAAAATAATAATAGTTATTATACAGTGTGTCATTATCTTCAAAATAGTTACTCAGAGTACAAGACATAAGCCAAAAATTTCTAACAAAAAAAGAGACAATAACATGAATCAATCTTTTCAACAAACTAAGGTAAACTAGTGGTATAAATGAAACCAAGTAACTTATATATTCAAATGCCTTAAAATACTGACATTTGCAGCATAGCCACAGTGGAAATTATTGTGGAAATTTCTCAAAAAACTAAATATAGAAATTCTATTTGACCCAACTCTCCCCCTTCTAGTTATCTGCAGATAGAGTTAAAATCATTTCTTTACAGGGATACATGTATACCCATGTTTATAGCAGCACCATTTATAATATCTAGATGTTGGAAACAGTGTGTATGGCCATCAATATTTGAATGGAGAAGGAAAACGTGGTATTGATACACAAGGGAGAACTATGCTGTCATAAAGAAAGATAAAGTTGAGGCAGCTACAGGTAAATCAATACAAGAGAAAATAATATTAGAGAAATAAATCATATACACAAGCTCAAATATTGCATTGTTTCTCATATGAAAAACACAAATAAAGAACAAGAAAGAAGAGAGATGAATAAGAACTATACAGAAGTCCTCAGACTTCCCAAACTACAAATTCCACTGTATGTCTTTCTCATTGGTGAGTGGTACACAATGTATAAACATGATTTTACCTTGAGAAACTTATTCCTTTGCTCCCTACAGTGGAGCTGAAACAGGCCTTCTCTAGTAGCTTGTAATAATGCACAAGCACAAGCCCCTCCAGATCTACTGAATTCCATGTAAGAAAAACCCTAGTAATTTATATGAGTGTACACTTAGGTTGAAAAGCACTGCCTTTACCATCTAGATGGAATCACACCATTGTAAAAAAGGCCTCATTATTGAACTTTTTTCACGGAAACATATTTGTTTTACCAAAGTATCTAAGTTAGTTACTACCTCTTACTCATCTCTTCAAACGAGTGTGGTGTCTTAATCTAGTAGACGGAGTAATGTTTAATAAGACGTGGATAATCAATAACTCAGTGTACCATATTTCAACAGAAAATAGAATAGTTGACATAAATCCTAATCATGAAAATGGACTGCTCTCTCACCCAGTAAATATGAACTACTTCTGAAAGTCCTTGCTAATTTATATGGAAAGAAATTCAATTACAAAATCAATATATGCCGACTGATTTGCTACAAGTACATACCCAGGCTAGGATAGCTGACACGACTGGAGTATTCATTTGACTAAGTTTGAGAGAACTTATAGCTAATTAGGAAGATAGTACCTACCCTTATTTCTACATACTGTTTTTGCTCCTTGGAAAAGTCCAAGGCCAAGTGCTTTCATTGTTTCTCTCTCACAACAGAAAAAAAAAAATCACTCTCAGGGTTCTGGGGATTTTGTTTATTGTTCCACAGGTCTTGTTCTAGGAACTAGAAACACAGCAGGGGGCTTGTCTTATTGCAAGAACTCTAACTACAACTCCCTAAGTTGACAGATCAGGGACCGTATTCACTGGCGGATGGACCACCGAGTTTGAACTCGGAGATGTGTCTAACAGTTACCCCCATGGATAATTCTAGCTCCCTGGTGCATAGTTAAATGGTAGTTAGGTCCCTTTGTAGAAAGCTTTCATAAGATTTGCTGTATATACTGTGGCAGTAAATCCAGGATTCTTCTTTAGCTGAACCTAGGGTACCATAGAAATAGTTCTGTGCCAGGGAACTCATAAAGATCTAGATATTTGTGGGCTAGATATACAGCTCAGTGGCACAAGGGTCTGTCTGGCAAACACAAGGTCCTGAGTTTGATTCCAGGTACCAAAAAAAAAAAAAAAAAAAAAAAAAAGGATTAGATCTAGATATTTGTAAGTCCTTGATTATCAGTTCAATCAAATCAGATACCTACTCATCTACTCTAGACAAATACAATTTCATTATAGAAAGAAATTACTAAAAAAAAAGTAAGTACTGCTTTATTATCCTGAATAACTCTTTCTATACATTTTGGTAAAATACAAGTTGTGAAGAATGTGAAGCATCTACTTTACTCACTGTGTTTTCCTGGGTTGATTTTGTAGTTTTACCCTTCTCACGCATATTGCCTGTGGCTTGTAGTTATGTGTGTGGGCTTGGTAAGGGGGCGGGGTGCACACTGAAGAGAGGGAGCACACACTGCAAGTAGCTGACTTCCAAATGTTCAAATGAGGGCAGTCTTGATTCCTACGAATAAAAAACGAAGCCAGACAGGAAGAAAGAATCACATCTCCATTAGGTTTACTTGAATATGTTGATTCATAACCATTTTAGGTGTAGGTTAAATGACTTCATGAAATAAAACAAATGTGTATTCATTTAATTTCAATTTTGGACAAAAAGATATTGAAAGAATAAACAGCAGGGCATCATTTTTGTCATTTTCCAAATTATCTCTACAAAAAATAATTGAAAGTGACTTGTCTTAAAATACATGTAATATTTAATAACAAACCATGAGATAAGCTACATGTTTATTCCTTTGTTTGCCAATTTTTTTGATTGCATTTTGGGACTAAGATAAGTTATTCCTCTTCCAAGTGAAGAATCTATACGTGGTCTATTACTTGAAATAGCCATAAAAATGACCTGAAAGTCAAAAATATTGTTACTGAAAACACTAATTAGTAAAATTAAAACAAAATGGCATTATCTATTAATAGTTGAAAAATTTGCCAACAGGATGTATATTAAACACATGTGAGATTTTCATAAAACAATTTCAACATCTTAACTACATATCTTCAAACAGTTTTCAATAACTATTCACAAAAAGAGAAAATATGTAAAAAGGAAAATAAAGCTATGTAAAATCAGTACTTCCAAAATTACAAAAGAGTCTAAAAGATTCTAGAATTCTCAGTTCAAATGTAAACCTGGTGAAAGAATGTCTGAAATCAGAAAAGTCATTTGGAAGCTAAACTGCAGCTGAGCGAAGCACAAGACAGGCAGCAAGTCCAGGCGACTGTAAGAAGCACAGGATCTCCTCCGTGAAGCACAGCATTTGCCTATGGAAAGTGACTGAGCCCTGGCTGGGAGGAATACAAAGAAATGATTTAGAAGAGCACACAAGCAGATATGCAAGCTCAAAGGAGAGTCTCCTGTGAGAAGGGAAGCTGTGACAAGGGAAGGATGGCTTTTCAAAACACAAGGCAGACTAATAGAAAAAACACAAATACAAATTCACGCCCAAAATGTTGCTTACACAGACCTATGTGAGAATCTTAAAATCATGAAGTACACTAATAGTCTCACATTCTGCAAATAATTAGCTCCATAAGTTGAAGAAAACAAATTTAAACAAAACAATAAATACATAACTCCAAAACAGTAATTCTCCCATTAGAAAGAAGTAGTTTTCAGTGAAAAAAAAAGAAAAAGAATCAGGACTCTAATCGCTCAAATCTCCATATAAACAAGCATCGTTGTTGCCCTACAAAGATTCAAGTTGGTTTAAAATAATGGTGGATTTTAAATTTATTGTTTTGCTTACATATGCCTATGTAATTTTATCCAAATCTTTGAAGAAATACTTCTTATTGCAGTAAATAAATACAGTATCATACTGAATATGTGTTTTTAAAAGTTCTAAGTAGTTTGGTATGGAATAGAACATGAATGAGAAGTTACAAATCAAGCTTGATACTCATGAGATCTCAATAAATCATTTAAATTAAATGAAATCCAGGTCTGTAATTTTAAAATTTACCTGTAATTTTACTTAAAAAAAGAAATGAAACTTAAAATCAAAATGAGTCAGTTAATGAGATTAATACCCCAAAATAGCTATTAATCAGATAATAACTCTAACACAGTACTGAATATGAATTAAATGTCACTGAACAAGCATTTATAGACAGGGAAGAATAGCTTTAATTTGAAATTCAAATTTATAAAAAAAAGAACAAAAAATCTGAATGTGAAATGAAAAAAAAGTGATTAAACAGGAAATACTGAAGGAAATGCAAAATTATCTCACATATCGAAGAAGAGAAAGAAATCAAATAGATGCAAATTTAAAATATGAGAATAAAATGTAATTAAAAACATTAGAAATGATACACAGCCTGTATAAACAAGATGGTAAGAATTCAACGATTGTTCTCATATTGCATATTGTTGTCTTCAAATTAGTCATTGAGATTACCAGATATAAGCACATAAAACTGCTCAAGAAAAAAGAATAAGCATTAACTCTTCTTTTCAATAAACCATTAGACATCAGTAGTACAATTATCCCAAATTCCTATCATTTTGTTTTGAAGTCCTGTACTGTTTTTATCATTTTTGTATTACTTTACTTTTGTCTTTGATGTTGTTATTTTGTTATTTTTTATTCTCTTTAAAATAAAGAAAGAAATAAATGAAATAATGGCAGAAAAAATATAAAACCATAGAAGAAAATCATTTTTAAAGAAACTGAAGAATTTAAAAAATGAGTATGTCCAAATTATCAGTGATAAAATCATTGAAAACAAAACAAATTAGTGAAGTTACTTATAGTGGAAACAAAATTAGACTGGGATCAGGATTTTCATAGACCACACGTAATAGCAAGAGCAGAACAATATATTTAAACAATGACAGAAAGAATATGTGATCAATAGTTTTAAATTTATGCAAACTTTATCAAGTGATCAGTGCCAAAAAAAGTACTTTTAATCATGGAAAAACGTGAGAAACTTGCAACCAATCTGAACAACTGATGAGTAATCCACCAGAGGAGGAATTTTATTTAGTAAAAAAACAACTAAGGAGTTTTTGAGAAGGGAAGGCAGTAGAATTAATAGTTTAGGCTGATTAACAGTAAATAAGACAAGATGCACACAATTGTTGATTTGTGATTAAAATGTAAGTTATATTGAATTTATCTTATAAAAATTCCTTACAAATTGGAGTAAGATTACTGTTAATTGTATTGAGTTACATGAGTTGAGTTGGAAAGTGTAAAGTTTTAGAATTGATGACATTCAACTTTGAAAAAATATGTTTTACCATTACAACTCAAGGACAGTCTACATAGAATAGGTCTACGGTGAGATTTAAAGTCAGACTTGATAGGCTATTCAGTTATGTTCAAATCACAGTTCTTGGTGATAATTTCATGTATATTAACTACTGAAAGTAATGAAAAAGTCAATTTATCACGGGCAAAAATTGTATACCTTGATTGTTTTTATCACCAGTCTTATTTTTAGGTCTAGCTCTAAACGAAGACTTACATGCTCATTGCTTCTTTAGGAAATGATCCCAGAAAATAGAAGTGAGAAAGCAGAGGAGATGAAGAGAAGAAAAACAAACCAACATGAACTCTTCAGTCTATTTCATTGTTGTATGCAACAAGCCACAGTTTCCTCAGAACTCTGACACCTGATGTCATGTCTCCTGAGACTGCATAAGGGACAGAATGCATAGTCATTTGTCCCTTAACTATCACTACTTATTCATTGATAATTGATCCAGAAATCATTGACCACTCTACACTTTACTTGACAGTAGACTCTTAAAATTTTAAAATTCAAAATCTAGCTTTCATTTAATTTAAATGATTTATTGAGATTTCATGAGTATTAAGCTTGATTTGTAACTTCTCATTCACGTTCTGTTCTGAAACAAACCATTTAGAACTAGATACAAAGTTGTTTAAATGTGCATATTCAGTATTTATCTATTACAATAACAAGCATTTTTTAAAATATTGGGAATATTACATAGGTTCATGTAAGCAAACCAATTCATGTAAAACCCATCAAACCATGCACTTAATTTTAAGTTAAAGAACACTATACTTTAGTAAAATTATCTGTTATTATCTGTCTTGGGATAGTCAAATGCTGCTATTACGATTCCATTATGGTATAATAAGTATGATTAGTGTCTTTAAAAACCTTGAGTAATTTATGAAACTCATTTTGCTCGCAGGTAAGCAAAGGCATCTCTTTCAACAAAGTTCAACTTATTATTCAAAACATTAATTATGTAAATATAGACATAATTTTTGAACATAGACAAAAATATAGAAAGTAATTTCAATAGGGAGGCAGGTCTTCCTCAAATGAAAGGGGAACAAGAGATAAAGGGATGGAAGAAGGAAGGGAGGGGAATCAGATGATAAAAGAAATTTTTGAAAATGTAGAATAGATACTGGAAAATAGGAAGAGAAGGATCAAAGGAAAAGGGAAACAAGGGAGGGGGAATGGAAAAGAAAACAAAGGACATGGGAGAAAAAGAATAGAAGGAAAAAATAGAAAAAAAGTTTTGTAAATAAGGAGGGGAAGAGGATTGAAGGGAGGAGAAGGGACTGGGGAGAAAAGAAAGGCAAGAGATATAATGTACAGGCAGGCACACACTCTCTCTGATGAATGTGATCATCCACTATACCTAAAGTGTACCAATAAAAAGTCTTTTAAAAAAGGTATGTCACATATACATACCAACTCCACACAAGGAATGTAAGCACACATTGCAATTGTGTACTCATACAAGTAATATTTAAGGAGAAAAACTTGTTTGATGTGAAAGAGTATTGCATTTCACTTATTATTTTAGAACACATTATTACTGACTAGATAGCATCAAGGAAGCAAGCTATTACTGTAAAACTCAAAGGACAGTGATTAATTACATGTTTTTATGCAGTATAGCACTAATAGGAACTAAATACTAAATGAATGTTTACTAAATGTATTTAAGATAATTTCTTCAAAACATGAAACTAATTTTATAGAATGTTTACCATAATTTGGATTTATTTGTACATTGTTCAGCATAAATTGCTTCAGTGTTGGTCAGAAAATGTATACATATCATCAGCTGCTTATTGGCATGTTATGCCGCATATTACGTGGGGTCCCACCAACCACTCCTGGATTCAATCTTTCACTAGAAGAACAAACAAAATCAATTATAGGCTTGGCTATAGTTTAATACCAATAGACAAAAGTTAAAATTCACAAAAGAAAAAAATGCCTTAATGAACTCCCTGATGTCAGGGCTGTTTTGGCTTTTGTTTTTTACGTTTTGGGGTTTTTTTTTTTTTTTTTTTTGAAGCAGGGCAGGGCCTTGTTATGTAGTTCAAACTGGCCTCAAATTCACTATGTAATCCCAGCTGGCTTCGAACTCAATCCTCCTGCCTCAGCCTACCACGTGCTGGGATTATAGGCATGTCCCACCAAGCCCTGCTGGTGTTGGGGTGTTCATAGTGGGTTAGTCTTGCAGGTATGGAAGAGCTTCCATAGATGATCACAGGCAGTACCCAGCCTTTCCTGAAACAGAACTGATGAGTATCCTGAGCACTGCACCGGAAGTCACACATTTTACACTACGTTTTAGACCCCAAGACCTCAGATGAGCAAAGACAACCAGGATATTACAATAATTTCTTCTAGGAAAGGCTCAAGAGCCAAATCTTTCTTTGAAATACACGAAGTTTAGACAATGAAAGACTATTAAGTTAATGCTTTCATGCATACTTTACAATTTCTTTGTAGACATTTAACTTTAAGTTACAAATGAATTGTTTTTTAAAATATAAATTTTAAATTCTTTGAATGAATGAATTTGTTCAGAAATTATTTATAAAGATCAATCAGCAGAAGCCACTGTTATCATTTTTATTGGCATAACTAAAAAATATTTCCCTAATTTAAATATATAATATAATAAACAATTTAAAAGTATCTAAGAAGAAATATACTTGTCTATACTTTACTAAATTTTGAGCTGAGAAAGTTTTATTTATTTGTTTGAATAATACTAAATGTTATCACTATATTTGTTAAGCCTTAGCTCCTGTGACTCAAGCATTTTCTTAGATTTTTTTCATATTTGTTTTAATAGCATCTTTAATAAGGATTTTTAATAGTATAATTTCTGAGTCCATGTATTGTGTGTGTGTGTGTCCATGTGTGCATGTGTCCATGTGTGTGTATGTAGTGGTAAAGATGGATTTAAAATTATATAAGTATATGATAACTTTCAAAAATGCATATAAAGACTCATTTTAATTCATTGTTAATAAGAGAACCAAGCAAATATTGCAATAGGATGAAATGAAAATCAAAGTACCACAGTTCTAATAAAGGAATTTTGAAAGACATTCACACAAGGAATCAAACCTCACTTTCTTTCTGTGGAAAGAGATATCAACCAAAGTTCCACTGGACAGCATTTGTTTACATGCACATATATGAGAATTACTTTTGTTTGGTCTCAGTTATCTACAATTCACTCAGTTCTAAAATAGTTTGACAGAAATAGAAGAATCAGATATCCCTGCATTTCTGAGTTCTACCAATATATAATTACCTTTTTATTACTAATGATGCCATTACCTTTCTCTATGTCAATTTACCTTCTAATATTTCTTAGTTCTTATCAAAATAATTTCAAAGAAATATTTATCCTTATTGGAAAATATTTTATTGCCTACCTGTGTTAGTTCAGGCTGCTGTAACAAAATAAAAATTGAAGGTTAAAAATCAAACAAATTCATTTTCACAGTTCTGGATTCTAAGTTGTCCAAGAACAGAGCAAAAGCAGATTCAGCATCTTGTGAGGATGTTTCCCATCTCATAAGTGTGTGTCTCCCAAACATATGTGTAATCTTCAACGTGATGGCAGAGCCCTCAGAGTGCTCACGGTGAATTCGCAGCAAGTCTCTTGCAACAGGTTCCCAGTTATTTTTCTGTGGGTCAGGGGATTGACATAAACACAGGGCCTTGGGCATGTCTGGTAAGTACTCTAAGAGTGAACTATGCTCCAGTCCTACTTGGAGCTTTGGTCCTATTTGGAGGTTCTTTTATAGGGGCAATAATCCTAAGCATGAGTGCTCTTAAAGATTAGATCTCCCACATATACTTTTGCAGGGCACGTAAAGAATCAACCCATAGTAACATGATTATTTAAATGGGTAAAGAAAGAAGACTACCTTATCTATGAGTTCTTCAGATTGACTATGCTGAAAGTTTTCATAAAAAATCTCAGATCAGACTTCTCAAAAAATGGCTGTTATTTGCTATTACAAGACTAAGCAGAAAAATCCAATTAAAACTCCTTCAGATTGTACCTCAGCATTCATCATCTCTCTGAATTCCTCTCTTCTTGAGATTTCTAAAATGTTCTAAAGGTTTTTGTTATGCAAGGAAATGATCTTTCTTTACCTAAAAACCTGAAAACCCTGTATGCCAGAAATAAGACAACTTTTCTTGCTGAACTCTCTAAATTTTGATTCCATGAAGCCAATTGTAGTTTTTTAAAAATGATTTATCATCTCTGCATTAATAATCACTATTATCATATAAGATATTCAAAGCAAGATCACATTTGCCTTATCTTCCATATATATTGTAGGAAAAAAAGAAAAGAGATTCTTATTATTGAAAAGCTATTGTTAATGAAACATTCTTTTAAAAAGTAAAGAAATTTTTAAAAATTTAAAGATCAATTCAAAAGTTATATAAGTATGTGATAAATTTCAGGTATCAGTGAGAATCAAATATAACATGTAAAATGTTTCATGTCAAAATGAAAGACCGAAGCTTTCATTTTGAAAGCAATCTATTCAACTGGCTAAAAGTAGTTTCACAGGAGAGTAAAAGGACTCTGTTACTACTGTATATTCAAAAAATAGAGCATTCATGGCAACAGTGTCCCAAAGACATTATTTAATTACATTTTCTTCACCAGCCCACAAGGTTCTGTGTAATTAATTCTTGTTCCTCTGGATCTTCAATTAAACCTAACTCTAAAATATCAGTGGTATAATATCAATTTTTCTTCAGCAATGACATCAGAAGCCTGTACCCAAAAATCTATCTTTCACATGTCAACAGCTCGATGTACTTACTCAGCCCTAGTTCCAGAAACATGGTCATTCTTTGAGAAAGAAACTTTGGCTCCTAGCTGATTTCAGGGCCCTTAGGCAAGCAACAGAGTGAAACAAAGTCTGTATGCAAATGACAGATTCTTAATGTAGTCATGGCATATTTATTACTGATAATTTTCAAGTGTGAAAGGTCTGATGAGAGTTCATAACCAGAAAAATGCAGCTGACAAAAAATGGATATTTCTGTGGCATGTAAAATAAGATAAAATAGCCATTTTTCCCGAACTTGGACAAGTTGTCACTAAGGACAATGATTTAGTGCCTACTTTCAAATAAATTGGAGAATGCTATAACTGATTTATAAAAGTTGATGAATGTAATTTTATAGAGAAAAATAATCTTGATATATAGTGAGAGAATGTTGAGCCCATACACTGTACACACACACACACACACACACACACACACACGTAAGGAATGAAGTCATCAAAATTTATTAAGAATGTCAAATAACATCATCCAGCAAATGTGGAGTAGAAAATAGTCTGTATTTTTATAAAATACAGTAAATAATTTGGATACACATCCCTAAATAGAAAGAATTTTCTTAGAAAAAAGACCAAATTTAAATTAAAGAATTAGATGCTATAAAGGACACATTTTAAAAAATAATCGTTATCTCTGACCAAAAAGAAAAAAAAAAAAAACTTTATTCTCTGATTTGAAAACATAAAGCGAGTAAACAGAAAGAATGCATATGCTGACGTATTTCTAGGAAATAATACCAAGAATCACAAAGAGAATGGGGTATCAGTCCACTTCCTCAGTCATGGTCCTGTACAGGAGTCTTTTATTAATACAACCAGCTCAACAGCCAGAGTAATAGCAGCCCTACATCTCTGTGCTGAAGGTGATGTAATTAGATGATTTATCTCCTGAGACTGGAAGAGGGGGGGCAGAAAAAGAAATGTGTTCTCCACTTACATACCAGAGAAAAGCAGCAAATGCTTCTTTTTCCTAAAACGTTGGATGGGCGAGAGGGTTTTACTCTATTAAAACTGAAAGGAAAATAATTTGATCCTCATTGTTTTAGAAAAGTAAATACACATTTCTAAGAGCTATGCAAATCCTGGGTGCCCCCTGGTTGTACCAGTTTTCCAATCTTCCAGCAACCTCTCCAGCGGATAGTGCTACAGTCCTCCTGCTTCCTTCCTGCTTCTCCTCGGGACGCAGTGCGCTGGTCACCCTTCGCTTTCTGGAGAGATAATCGAAGCTTCTTACATTTTCAGATCTGAGTAATTAAGTAAATAAATGAACATAGGTATGACCTTTAATGGCATGCAAAAAATAAGATTTTTGGAGGAAAGAACACAACAAGTATTTCCTAGCTTATTTATAAACAATTCTGTGTCTCAGGACAGTAGGGCATTGGTAAGAGCACAGAGAAATGGATGGAATTTTATTTCCTCATAACCCCATAAAATAGCTAATTTCTTTTCTTTTTTTTCTTTTGTCTTTGTGAGAGAGGGTCTCTCTGTGCAGTTCAGGCCAGCCTTGAGCTCACTTTGTAGCCCAGGCTGGCCTCGAACTCCCAATGATCCTCCTGCCTCAAAGAAAAAAAAAAAAAAGCTGATTTCTGATATATCTATATTGGTGAAGTTTTACCTATACAAATCTAACCTAGGAAAAGCTGATTACCTGTACTAATTTGTTGAACATATTCATACTACTCAATAATAATATATCAAATAAATTTTAATTATTTCTAGCATCTCTAGGTAACATACTGTATTTATCTGTCACAATTGCCAGGAATATATAGCATCAGTCACTTGTATTATTCATAATTCTTTGTGGAAGTAATGGACTTTTCTTTCTTTCTTTTCTCTCTCTCTCTCTCTCTCTCTCTCTCTCTCTCTCTCTCTCTCTCT
>NW_004955428.1:7778864-7788013 GCF_000276665.1 Chinchilla lanigera
TCTTTCTTTCTTTCTTTCTTTCTTTCTTTCTTTCTTTCTTGTTTTGTCTTTTTGAGACAGGGCCTTGCCAGTTCAGGTTGGCCTTCAGCTCACTTTGTAGCCCAGGATGGTGTCAAACTTGCAATGTTCCTCCAGCCTCAGCCTCATAAGTGTGGGGATTACAGGCATGCACCACCACACCAGGCTGGAACTTTATTTCACAGAGAAAAGTGAAAGAAAAATAAAGGGGTGATAGATAATAAGAGGTGTTTGTCCTGTCCCAGCATTTTAGTAAAAGAAAAAAAAATTCCAAATACACATAACTTTCTATAGACACAAAATTCTTTTATATAACTTCTCAAAGTATCAAAAATTTATGTTTTCCATTAACTTGTTTTCCATTAACATAGCCATTTTGTAACATATAAAAATAAGAAGGGAATTTTTTAAACTCATGATTAGTAACCAGTGCTTCTGTGTTCTTAGTTTGAAATCATAAAAGTAGCCAATGAAAAAAGTATGCATTATTTAATTTAAATAGGCCATTTCAAAGCTGTACGTTTCCTAAAGTTCTTAAAAATCTCTTAAAGTTGACATCTAACCAAGCGTAATTATTGTTTGTCAGAATAATGATCCCATCTCATTATGTACACAATTATACTTATCTTAATCTTTAACACAGTATGACCAGTGTTACATACATGACCAACAAATCTTGGCAGTTTAGATAAAATAATTCCCAAGGTGAATAAAAAAGTCATGTCACCAGTCTACGTAAATTAATACATAGTCTTTCTTTCTACAGAACGTACAGTTACAATTTAGACATGTAGTAATCCTTCCCTTAATCAAAATTTCCTTAAAATCTATATAATAAGCAAAATCATGTTCTTGCACACAGTGAGAACTTTTTACCTTGATTCTTAAAATTTGCAGATGGTATGCTTTTGCTTTGAAGCAATTTAGCTTTTCCTCTCTATTTTGGTTTATTTTTTAAACTACTCTCTTTATTGGTGATACATTTCAGAGTAAAACATCGAGTTGTAGAGTTTTCTTTGTCTACCTGGGCTCTTTCTGAGATCTTTCAAACTGCAGTTTCCTTTGTTTATTATTTTTCTATAAATGCTTTTGAAAATTTCTATACAAATAAATTTTTGGTTTTAATATTTGAAATTTAGTTCTTATACCTATTAACTTTTATATTTAGATTTATATTTTTCTTCAGTCACTTTTGCAAAGTGATTAATCTTTCCCTCTTTTTAATAGTTTTTTTTCTTCAGATATACCTATTTAGTAATTTTGACCATCCTCTTTTCCCAAAAATTATTTCAACTGTTATATTTTGCGCACCAGATACTTTCTTTGGCTCTTTTTTAATACTTTCATATTTTCTTTAAATTGCTGATGTCCTTATTTTTAAAATTAAATTTTTTAGGCTAATTTTAAATTCTGTATTAAACTAATTCTCTTGATCTTTTCCAATAGTATTTCTGATTCTTACCTTCCCATCCCAAACTTTTCTCAGACAGATTCAGAAATACTGGCCTAGAACCCATTATTCCCTGGGGTGAATTGGTTAATGGCTTTCAGAAAATATATCTATGTCCTGCAAGCTGCTAAAGCAAACTCCTTTAGAACAAAGAAATTCTTTGTAAATATAACTAAAGGGCTCAAGAAGCAGTCACCCTAGATTATACAATGGCAATTGCTGTCTAAAAAAACAGAATAGGAACGCTGAGAATCGAGGATTTGGGCGATTCAGTCTCAACCGAAGAAACTCGTGTAGTCAACATACCTGTAAAAGTCCAGGAGTAGAACATTCCCCTGAGAGCACCTGGAGGGAGGATGATACCTTGAATTTGGACTGCTGCCCTTCAGAAGTGTGAGATAATAAACTGATCTTTAAAATTTTATCCAGCGTGTGATCATATATTCTGAAGCTTAAGAAGCTAATGGGCTCCCTGGGAAGCTTCCTCTCCAGTAATTGCAATGTTTTCATCTAATACCTCAACTTTTTACCCATATAATTTTATTCCTTGCACATCATGCCCCCTTCATTTAAACATTTTCTTTCTGTCTTTCTTCTATCATTCCTGCTCCTTTTTCACTCTTTCTCCCTTTCTCTCTCCCCGCACCATCCTCCCCTCTGCCCCCTCTCTCCTTCTCCCTCTCTTTTTAAATTTTTGTTCTAGGTCATCACTCATGCTTGGCAAGTGCTTCACCACTGATCTCTGAGCTACAACTGTTGCCCTCTCAGCTCAATACTTACTCAAAAATCTCCCTCATGGTTTGGAATGCAATGATCAATCGATTTAAACTTATAGTCTCCATTCTCCTAACATCTCTAGCTTTATTTACTTTTCCATGGTACTCCTGCAGTTATTTTATTGCCTTCCTCAATCTACCAATCTACTGCATGCTCTACAAATAACATGACTTGCCTTTTAAAAAATGTAAGTAGCTCAAATGTTCCTCAGTACTAGAACAGTGCTTGGCAAGTAGTATATAAATATGTTTTCACCAAATGAATTAACTAATCATGTAGTTTATCCTGTTTGTTTTGCAGTAGCATTTCTCCAGCATTGCTTAATTTGGGTGTGAACAGGATTTTGTGGGATGCCTGTCACCTTCACAACTGGAATCACAGATTAATTCAGTTGGTGAGGAAGAAACAAACACAGTTAATCATTTCTACTCTGCCTTGCTCTCAAAAAACACATTTCTCTAACCAGAGTACTGCTTTTACACTCTGAAGATAGGTCAGGGGCTTCTCAGGAAACAACCTGATTGTATCTTGGTGATGTGAGAATGATAGTTTGTGATATTCTACTGCAGGAGAACTTTCATGCTGATTTAATATTATACCTACATTGGAGCAAAGACAAGTACCACTGTTATCATTTTTTTTGTAAGGAGATAGAAAATGATTTTTCTCAAGGGGCAGGAAAAAGCCTGGATCAGGTCTTAGTATTTTGCTGCCCAAAAAAGAAGAGCAATAGCTGTCTTCTGGGAGCTGGCCTGGCACTATCAGCTAGGTCTGACTGTCCTCCAGGTGAAAGTAAATAATCTTACAGAACAGTAAAATCATATAAGGCCACTCTGTACTATGATGGATAAAGAGAAAAATGAAGCTATTCTGTAAATATGAGTGAATACGGACAAAACAAAGACACAAGATACTGAATGTCTTCCTCGCTGAAATAATACAAGTGTTGAGGCTTTACATTCAGCTGTAGTCACAATCACTTCTTGCTCTTTCTAGACATAATTTTTCAGAGAAGTCCCATATAATTCCACCTTCCATCCTTGCAATGTTCCGTGTGGAACAAATCACCTCACCATTACAATCAACCCTAAGAAACCTGGAACAAATCAAATCTTACACTATTTTCTGACACTCTTGGACTGAGAAGCGCTATCTTATGGTCTCCCGTGGCCTCTCCTGCCCTTTGGTGAGGTGTCTGATTGTACAAGTGAAACTGTGCTCTTGGAGGTCTTTGACTGGTAGGCAGTGATACGTCCTTGTCTTCATTCTAGATTTTCAGAGACCTTTAGTGAGCAAAATGTTGGAAATATTTAACATAGGGGATTGAAAAGTGCTGATTATCAGTGCTCACTAAGTATTAATACTGCACATAATTTATAGCAGAGATGTTTCTGGATCTAAAAATACTTGGAATTTCAAAACTTAGCTCTTGTTGACTGTGATGACTGTTTACAGGTGCTCCAACTTTTACCAGTTACATACTCAGATTATTATTTTTATTTCTTAAATATCCATGCAAGCCCTGCGAATTCTATGATTTCTCCAGAGTCACTTTGAGGACAAGGTAGCAGCAGACCACTGCTACTGTCTTAACATTAACTCAGAAGGGTAAAACAGTCATTATCCAAGCGGCCGTGTGAGCACACATTTGTGACATAAAAGTTACTCATTGGCTTAAAATATATATTGGAAGTTTCTTAAAGAAAAGGAAATACTCTTCCATTTAATCAAATATAACTTCTGCAGATAGAAATCATTTTCTTCCTAAGCTCCAGTATACCAGTGGCACAAGTCTTCATGTGAAATGACAAATGCAAATATTTTAAGACTATGTTGGCTTTTACTATAATGCTTGCTAACTGTTTGTAAAGAAAAATAATTTTCTCCTAAAGTGCATACATAATGGCAGTTAAAATGTCACACATAAAGAAAAAGATAATAGTACCTGAAGTATTTATAAGTTTAGTGCAGGAGCACCACAAAATTCAAAATCCTAGCTGAAAGGTAAAAAACAGAAAAAAAACAAAAAAAAAACCAAAATGTTACAATAACTGATTTTCTTTGACAGTTTTATAGATTTTATTATGTGAACTATAAAGAAATCTACTGTATGCTTTTGAATCCTGGCACACATTCTTGTTGAGTGCCCATAGAAGCTCTCTTAGTTTCCTATTCTGAAAAATAAGTGTGGAATTATTAAGACATCTGTTATAGACTTGTGGTAAGGTAAAAACAGTTCATGTATGCCAAATGTTTAGAAAAATACCTGGCATATGTCAAGTACGGTCCATATGTGTGTATTCTTATTAGTCTGAAGGGACAAGATTGTATTTGTAGTTCTGAAAACCCACACTTAGCTGTGCTTATGCACATCCAGCATGGAGATTCTCAGACAGAAAGGTTTCAAGATAATAATATTCAGACAACCTAAGTGTGCTAGTTATTTGGGAGGAATAAATTACATTATTTAATATATTTTAAAATAGAAGTCATACAAAGGAAGAAAACAGTCATTATAACTGTTTGGATATTGGTCTATTTTCTTTAAGTTGAAATAAAAGCTATCTAAAACTTTAAAACTGTGAAATTACCCTTGCCCTTTGAAATGGTAGTTTAATGTAAATGTAAGAATTAAAAGGTGACTAACCATGTATTACTTTTTCACATTTGTCAGCTTAATCCAGTTGGGTAGTTTAGAAATTCTGTCACAGATGTCTGAAATTGTTAAAATTAGCATGTTTTATCTGCAGAATACAGAATGTTCATTTACATAAAATTGGTTCATTTCTAACACAATGTAGCTATAAAATATGTTTGTATAAAACATATTTAAAGTACTTGAAACAGTTTCTGGGAAAATTATTTGAGGGAAAAACCAGTAACATTTCTGGGGAATTCACTATGATTTATCCCAGGAGAGTCAATATCACGTTCGTCCTAGTTGACAGATGCTGAACTGTGCTTTGAAGGAAAGGATCATTATTACTATAAGACAGAATGAAGTATTAAGATTTATTAGGAATATAAGTAATGAAATCAGGCTGCTTTCACTTAACACATCTCTATCCAGACATTAGACTACCCATTCTAAAATGTATCATGGTATATAACTACCTAAAACTGTACTAATTATTTTGGGGAAATACTGCATTTCAATCATCCAACAAGTAATTTGTGACCATATCTCTTTTTAGAATAAAATGTAAAAAAATTAAAAAGGTAAAGAATAAGAATGTTAAGAGAAAATAGAGAAAAATTGAGAAAATGGATAAGAATAAAAAACAGAATTAATTTCAATATATACTGTTTATGTGTAAATATATAGTTTCAACATATAGAAGATCTCTATGTAGGAAATTCAACCCAATTCTTCACAAATGTACGCAAATGATTTGATTTTACTTTTTAAGGTCAAAACCTCAAACACAGAGAAAAATACATACACAAGTTTTTTCCTTTTAAGAAAACTTAGGTCATATTTGAAGCAAGTTTTCAGCCTGCAGCTCATTTCTTTCTTAGACATTCCTGGAATACGAGGTTACCACCTGCTCAAATTTCCTCTTATCTCCGCTATTGACCTTCACATCATTTATGTGAACAACTGAATACATCTTTAAAAATTAAGAATCTGAAGAAAAGATTATAAAAGTGTTTATGTTTTCAACTATTTTTTATAAAACATATAAATAATAAATATATTTCCTTCATAATAAATTATATTGTATTGCTAGCAATTTTATAAATACACAAAACAAATCCGAGTTGAAATAATGTGGTACATATTCTGAAAAGAGGAAATGAAGGAAACATCAAAAATATTAAAATTAAAGTGGGGTACATATTTTTCTCTTCCCTTCCTTTTTGTCTCCTTTCCTTTATCCCAGTTGCTCCTTCCTTTGGAACAGTTTCTTTCTCTTTTATAATATCTATTATACATTTTCGATTTTGTTTACTCTTTCAATTTCTTACATTAGGGAGACCATACAATGTGAGGCTGATATATTTCTATTATGAAATAAATTTTATTTATTTCACTTGTGGCCTCTAGTTGCATCCATTTCTATAAAAACCTAGAGTTTTTCCTTCTTTTCAGATGAGTAGTACTCCCTTGAATATAAATATCACTTCTTTCTTAACCATTCCTCACTTGATGGGCATTTGTGTTGTTTCCAAGATTTAGCTATGACAATTGTGCTGCTATAAACATGGGGGCTCATATACAGCTGTGGTAAGAAGTTTTCAATTATTCTGAAAAAATACCAAAAAGGGAATAGCTAGGGTGAATAGTCCCTCTAATTTTAGTTTTTTGAGAAATCTCTACACTGATTTTCACAGTGATTTCACCCATCTACACTCCTACCAGCAGTGGAGAAGGGTTCCTTTTACCCCAGAGCCCTACCAGCATTTGTTATTGGTTGATTTCTTGGTGACAGCCATTCACTCTGGGATGAGATGGAATTTCACAGTGGTTTTAATTGCACTTCTCCTATGACCACTGATATTGAACATTTTTTTCATATAATTATTTGCCATTTGTATTTGTTCACCTACGAAGTGTGTATTCAGTTCTTTCTATGATCTAGATGAAAGTCCTTTATCTGAGAGAGAGTTGGCTAAAATTTTTCCCACTCCATGAGTTTTCTTTTCACTCTATTGGTGATTTCTTTTGAAGTGCAAAGACATTTTAGTAAGATAAGGTCCTAGTTACTGATTCTTTGAAATATTTCCCATGTACTTTATGTCCATGAACTCTCCACCTATCCCTATGTCTTTAAGTTTTCTACCTACTTTTTCTCTCAGTAGATTTAGAATTTCTGTTTTCTGGAATCCTCCTTGACCTTCTTTTTCAGAATACTGTAATTTTCTTTTTTAAAAACAAAAAAAATAACAAAATAATAACAACAAAGACAAAAATAGAACAACACAAACACAATAAAAATGATACACATTTTCAAAACAAGATGATAGGAAATTAACAATGGTTGTTGTATTACATATTATTTTCTTCAGTAAAATTGCTCAGATTACCAGATATAAAAATGCAAGATTAATTAAATAATTAAAGGAAATAAAAATAATAAAATCAGAAATAAGATAGAGCTTCCCTTAAGACGGTAGGAATTCAACAATGGTTGTTGTATTGCATGGTGTAATTTTCAATGTACCTATCTTTTACTTCCTTTGTTGGATGGATTCCTAAGTAATTCATATTTTTAGATGTTATTGTAAAGGATGTTGTTTCCTTAATTTCTCTTTCAGTGAATTTGTTGTTTGTATACGGGAATACTATTGATTTTTGAGTGTCGACTTTGTATCTAGCTATGATTCTAAATTTGCTTATTAATTCTGGAATCTTTTGGTGGAATGTTTGGGGTCTACTATGTAGAGTATCATATCATCTGCAAATAATGATAATTTAACTTCTTCCATTCCTATCCTTATTCCTTTTAGTTCTCTCTATTGTCTAATTGCACTGGCTAATATTTCTAGAACTCACATGATTTTTTTCTTTGGCTCTATTGATATGCTGTATCATGTTTATTGATTTCCATAAGTTGAACGATCTCTACATTCCTGGGATGAATCCCACTTGGTCACAGTGTATATGCTTCTTGATGATTTGCTGCATTCTATTTGCTAGAATTTCACTGAAGATTTTTGCATCTATGTGCATTGGGGAGATTGTTCTACAGTTCTTTTTTGGTTGAATATTTCTCTGGTTTTGCTATCAGGGTAATACTTGCCTCCAAGAAAGAGGGAGAATTGCTTCCTTTTCAATTTCATTAAAGTGTTGAGGAGTATAGGTGTTAAATCTTCTCTAAATGTCTTGTATAAGTCAGACTTTAATCCATCAGGACCTGGGGTTCTCTTTAAAGGTAAGTTTTTAATTGCTTTTTCATTTCATTAACTAATATTGGGTTGTTCAGAATTTTGGTATCTTCTTG
The DNA here is from genome assembly GCF_000276665.1 of Chinchilla lanigera. NCBI lineage: Eukaryota > Metazoa > Chordata > Mammalia > Rodentia > Chinchillidae > Chinchilla > Chinchilla lanigera. The sequence continues at coordinate 7,787,055 of NW_004955428.1, forward strand.
ATTCAGCTTTCATAATTCATAAATTTCTAGGAATCTGTCCATTTCTTCTGTGTTTTCCATCTTATGAGAGCAAAACTTTTCGAAGTGGGCAAGATGAATCTGAGTTTCCATAGGATCTGTAGTGATTTCACCATTTTCATTCCTTGTTACATGAATTTGAGATTTTCTTTCCTTTTGTGGTAGGTTTGGTTAAGGGGTTACCAATTTTATTTATTTTTTAAAAGAAGCACCTCTTTGATTTATTAATTCTTTGTATTGTTCTCTTAGGTTCAATTTTTTAAATCTCTGTTCTGATCTTTATAATCCCCCCATAGGCTTTTGCTTGACTAGTTCTTTTATTGCAGTTCCTTTGCTATTAATTTCCAACTTCACTGCACTATGGTCAGATAATAAGCATGAGATAATTTTCATTTTCTACATTTACTTAAGTATATTTCATGAGCTAGTATATGGTCTATTATACAAAACATCTCATTTGCAACTGAGAATAGTGTTTATTCTGATGTTGTTGGGTGGAAGATACTGTAAGCCTCTGCTAAGTCCATTTGTTCAAAAGTTTGGTTCAGTTCTATTATTTCCTTGCTGATTTTGGTCTAGTTGATGCCTCTGTTTTTGAAAATTGTGTATTAAGATAATGGGGTTTTAAGGTTCCCCATTATAAGTGTGTTATTACTTATTTGATTTTTCGTGTCTATTAATATTTGGCTGATATAACTGGGTGCTCCCATGTTTGGTGCTTATAAATTTCTGATGTTTACCTCTTCATCTTGCATTTTTTTCCCTAATAAGTATGCTATGTCTGTCTTTATCTCTTATGATTATTCTTGGTTTGAAGTTCACATTGTCTGCAAAGAGTATAGCAACTCCTGATTTTTCCTGGCTTCCTATTGCATGGAATATTGTTTTCCACCCTTTGACTTTTAGTCTATGAATTTCATTTAGAGTTAAATGTATTTCTT
>NW_004955428.1:7788113-7874887 GCF_000276665.1 Chinchilla lanigera
AACCTTGCGCTTGCCAGGCAGGCGCTTTGCCGCTGAGCTAAATCCCCAGCCCCTGGATCTTATTTCTTGATCCAGTCAGCCAAGCTGTTTCTTTTGATTGGTAAATTGAGACCTTTTACATTTACAGTTATAACTGATATGTATTTTCTTATTTGTCATTTTTTTTCCTCTAACAGCTTTTAATATTTGGTTCTTGTATTGAATTTCTGGGATATTGATTATTATATCTGGGTGTACATTTATTTTGATAATGGCTGTTTGGAGTTCTACATGTCTTACTTCCTGTATGTCAGATTCTTTTATCACACTTGGGAAGTTTTCTGCTCTTACATATAAAAAGAGTACTTTTGTGTCATTTGTCTTGACTTCTGCATCTTCATTGACATCATCAGTCTAATATTGTTCTTCTTTGCATTATCTTGCATCTGTTGAATTATTTCCTGATTCCTTTTTAAGAGCTCTTTCTTTTCATGATCACTAGCTGCAACAATACCTTCAAAATATGAAAGACTATCTTCAGTTTTGTTGAAGTGGTTTTGCCAGCTTTCAATAGAATTTTTAATTTCCTGTATATCTCTTTGAATCTGTTTCATGCATTTTAATTTTTTCCTGTATTGTTTATTCAATATTTCTATAATTTTACTACACTACTCAATTTTTAATAGTTTCTAATTTAATAACTTTTTAGACAGTTCAGCAATTTTTAATTGTGGTTATCTTTTATAACCTGAGAGATTATTTCTGATCTGATTTCCTCTAAAGCCTCATGGATTTGTTTCTTTACTTCAGCTGCTGTCATTTAAGAAATTTCAGCTGTCTTTCAATTTCCCTCATGTTGATGTCTCCTGGACTTGTTCGGAGTGGGCTGGAGGTCTGAGATTTCATTTTACTTCTTCTTGCTATTTTATATTTCAAAAAAAATATTTTGTTTTTGTGATAATCCTTGTGAGTATTTTTATTGATACTAGTTATATCACTAGTATCAAGGCCTCTCTAGGAAATGTATGTTATTCATGGATGTCTTTTGTGTAGGCGATTCTTATTTTTGTTTCTCTCCCAAGGTCCTACCTTCCCAGTTAATTGAGAGTAGGATGTTGGTATCTGTTTGCTTCAGTCCTCAGCCTTTAGGTGTATGATTATGGTGATGTTATTACCCTAGAGCTCCCCATTATTATTACAGAAGGGAGAACAACTGTTTACAACAGACATGACATAATTTCATTTTATTTTATCTTGCTTTTTTTCTTTTTTAATCTTACTTCCTTTTCCTTTTTTCTTTTCTTTTTTTTCACTTTTTTTCTTTTTCTTATCCTACCCCCATCCTCTAAACCCAGAGACCAAGTTCAGATAATCTCTTGAATACTCCCTCATTTTCCTTTTCCCTCACTTCTCTAGTTTCCCAAACCTTGCACAACCATCCTATTTGTATTCCATGTATCTTTTTCCTTAAGCACAACACTGGTTCACCTAATTTACCACCCTGGTCCAAATTTCAGCCTTTTCCACCTCACTAGTCTCACTATTGCATCATATGCATCCTCATCTGGGTCTTATGTATGGCTGTCATTTCCCTGCTGGCCCAGTCCTGTAGTGTAGGGGGATGGGCCAGGAAAATGAATTCCTCTGATGAAGGCAGTTACCAGGTCCTGGATTCTTCTCAGGCTGGCTGTATTTCCCACAGTGTAGGAGCAAGGGCCAGGAACCTCTTAATTAAGATTTCTAAAGTTCATGGAACAATCAGAGATTCTACCTACCTTGGATATGAATATTCTTAAGTGAGTAATTGACTATTCTCAGCAACTTTCCTTTAATCACAGGAAAAGGCTGATCTGTAGGGTTGCCATCATTAGCATCACTTATACTTATGTTGGGCCTACCTGTGGGGACTTCACTTTATAGACATTCCTCATACTTAATTTTTGACCTTTCCTGTAGTAGGCTTGTCCTCCCCTTATCCAACTAGAAGGAATTTTCCAGTCACTAGACATTTGCATTCTACAGATATACATATTTTTGTGCAAAATTTCATGTACGATTGTTATCCTTTTTCTTATTTTCAGTACTAGCCAGCATAGTATTTTTTACTCAATATTTATGAAGAAAAAAAAGGCTCTATTTTCTTTTATGTATTTGTTTTCTGATTTATGTTACCTATGAGATTATGTGATGAGATTATTTCTTCAAATTAATATTATCAGATATATTTTAGAAAATATTTGTATTTTTATGAAGATAAAATCTCTAAGAACTTAAACAACTTTTTATATTTCTAAGTAACCTAGTGTTTAGTAAAATGTAAAATAATAATATGTGTGTGAAGAAATTCTTACAATCATTTTAAAGTTTAATGCTATGATAATCAAGGGTACTTTACTCTGTTTACTACTACACTAAATTATTTTATCAAAAATATTTTAATGACATGCAATTTGAAAACAATATTTTCTCCTTGTGCCTGACTCACATTTCAGTATTCTTAGGTACAGTGGCAAGGGAAAAATTACTACATAATTTTAAATTTTTGGATCTAAACCACAAAATGTATTTCAAGCTATTTTTAGGTTCGGTAAGTGTAAGTGGCATAGATACATGTAAGTAAAAAATACAAGTTTTAAGGGAATTGAAAAACAAAACTCTGTGAAATATTTCTTTCCAGGTGTATTTTAAGTACTTGTGATAATAAAAGAAACATCTTTTTTTAAATTTTAAATCTTGAAATTCTGTTGGAAAATTGTATGATTTCCATGTCTATATTTTAAAACATTAGAGCTATTGAATCACCCTCACAGTCCTAGTCAGATCAAATACTTTCAGATCAGTCAGAAAAAAATCTGAACTTTAAAAAAATAATATTTTGCACTCCAATGTTCTTGATTGAAATATATTTAGAAATATAAAATTGTGTTTGACGCCTATCTCTTTGTACATTTATGGAATATTAATTTAGTAACTTTCTACTTTTGGAAATAATGAATCCAGAACATTATAAAGCTGGAATAAGAAATATGATTTAAATTATCTGTTGCCTTAAAAAAATACAATGCTTAAAAGGTGACCAAGAGAAGTATTGTACTACTGAAAGTATCGACTCCTGTCTCAGCACTTGGAGATGTTTTGTTTTTGTTAATGTAGCCTAGGAACTTAATTTGAGATTAGAAACAGATAGATTTTATTAGCTGTTCATAATTAGATGAGCTGATAAAAGGAAAGTGTGGTACATTGCACACCAAATACAAATTTCCCTTATTTCAGAATTTATTATTAGATTTCCTAACACAAGTATCTAAAGTCCCTTAAATAATATAGAATTTTGTTATAGTGTACCTATTACTGTCATATCACATTGCTATTTACATACACCAATTAATATATCTACATATGAGAAAACTTTGCTCACATTCTTTATGTTTCTGATGATTAGATAATAAATATCAATTATTTAAATTATACCTGGATGGCGATATGAATCATCAAGTGGTGAAAAAGTAAAAATACAATGAAATTTAGAATTTAATAAAGTCTTGGTCATAATATCTTTGCGGATTAAGATTAAATATCATCAGATTTTAAGGTTTAGCAGTGATATCTACATCTTTGCAAAATGAGCTGTGGTTACAAATCTATTAATGAAAAAAAAAACAGTAAGTGAATCTATTTGAATCTTTTTCTGAGTAACATAGCAATTCAAACTTTTAAAATTTGTTTTAATAGGATACAGATACAGGCTCCATTCATTAATGGTGCTAAACATTCACAAATGTTTCTTCATCATCTGTCATTTCACTGGCAATGTCCCAGGTCCTGTGGTGATGGAGATGAAAGTGGCACACTGCCTTGAGTCTGGTGGGCTGGCATTGCTGTAGAGAGTGAAAGAAAACCAAAGAACTAGTTTTATGAAAAAATTACTTTTCAATAACTGCTCAAAAATGAATGATGGGTGACTGTAAAGGGTGATGGAAATATAAATGAAGTAGATGGGGAGTGACTGTGAGGATGTGACATTTTAGAGAGCATTTAAGCATATAGAAGATGCAAGAAATGGAAATTCTCAGAAAAAAAGTAGGTATTGTGAAAGTTAATTTATTTCTGTATTTTGAAGCTGATTCTAAGCACTGTGTGTGTGTGTGTACATATGCATAAACATCAATGTTGGAAACTGTTCTGAGCAGCGGAAATTCAGTATGACATAAAATAAACAAAATGGCCCACCTTATGGAGCTTGCCTTAAAATTATGAGAGAAAAAAAGCAACAAGATAAAAAAGTAGTGAATATATTTTCCAGTATGTGAAAAGACAATGGCAGAGGTACAGAGAGTCATGTGGGGGAAGATGACCCAAAGAGAACAGAATGAGTAAACTTAAAAAGAAAGTGTGGCAGCAGACACAGAATTTAATGGAGAGGAGAGTTTTGCAGTTATAAGTAACATTGAAAAGTGACCTAGAGTAAAATTTGCTGGAATAATTCAGTGGACAGCCAGAAAGTCAGTAAGACTGCTGGCCAGTGGAGAAGACCAAAACAGTGGAGAAAGTCAGACATAAGAAGAGGGAACCACCATGTACACATTCAAGTCATTGTTAAAACTTTCTTTCTGAAACAGGATGTGAATGCACTGGAGACTGCAAAGCAAATGGGATGTTATGCTCAACTAAGTGTGAAAGAGTCATTCCAACTGCTCATTGAGAACAGAGGAAATGGAAACAAAGGCAGATTAGGGAGATGAGTTAAGAAGTCAAGGTAATTATACGGGTAGGAGATGTCAGTAGCTGTGTTTACCATGGTAACAATGAAGTGATGAGCAATGACTGAACCTACATACAGAGAAAAGACCCAGAAGAAAGATTTTGTTGGCTTGGTGAATAATTAAAATGTTAAACCAGATATATAAAGACTTAAAATATAGTTTTAAGTTATAGGATTCCTTTGATCAGCAAAATATTTTTAATGGAAATACAGGATTTCATTACTTTTAGCTAAGCTATTTTTTCATTTTTTTAAAGAAATAATTCCTGGACACTTAATACAAAGCATGTGCCAGGTGCTTTGTAGGAACTAAAGGTGTACATAGATAAAATAGGCTTTTAAAATGCCTGTTCATTATTTTCATTTTTCATGGAAAATAAAATAACATAAAACAGTGGCCTTAACAAACATTTGGAGACTGACAAATATAAGGAAAAACCTAGAAAAATCTCTAGACTTTAAGTTACTTTAAAATTATCCAAAAATTGTAACAGTTGATGGAACTAATTATTTGGGCATCATTTATTACCTTTAAAATGAGCTCACCAGAAAGGTAGAACCTGGATAAATCAAAATATTTTATGTTTTATGTAAAGGAAAAATAACATATTAAAATGAACAAGATAAAAATATTATGAAAATCTTAAAGGATGACTTTATTTCTATCAAAAACATTACAATCTTCTCAAACCCATGAATTCATTGAGCTCAAAGATTTTTATCAACGGAGAAATTTCCAGTACACCTTTTGGGAGTCAATCTAAATCTTTGTAAATCATGAAAAAAATAATAATTTGTCACTTTTTCCTTGTTATTTCAAATGGAGAATATTTTGATTTCTCTAAATCATGTTATAGCTTTGTAATCTATGAGAACTCTGAATTGGTTTGTTCCATTTTCCTTAAATACAATCTATTCATCCACCTACAAATCCATCCATTCATCCATCTATCCAAGCAGTATTCTAATATGTTAAAGCCTATCTTGTGCCAAATACTGGTTTCATACTAAATCAGCATCCAGTAAACTTTTCCAATTCATTTCATTGTCTAGGAATCAGATCATTTCAGATCATCCAAATTTCATATGCTGGTTCAAATTCTTCCATTCCTACTTTATTCTGTACTGTTTAGTCATTAATCAAAGCATATCCCATCACAAATCACAAACTGAATAATAAAAAAACTTTTTAAGGGCATCTAGTCAGCTTCATTAACCAGTTTTCCTGTAGCCAAATAGATACTTAATAGATTTTGCATGGAGGGATTGTTGAAGAATGACTTTTATAATATGCTTCCAATATTGGAACTATTATAGATAATGTTAATTGGTATAAACTGCTAAAAAAATTTAATATTAAATAACAATATTTGTAAGAAATATACTATCCAACTCAACAAAATTACCTGAAAAAATATTGTGTTAATTTGCCAGGGAGAGATAAATAGATAGATAGATAGATGAAAGCTAGTAGGTAGATAGATATAGATGATATAGATATAGATAGACAGATGATAGATAGATAAGAGACAGTAGGTAGATAGATATAGATGATATAGATATAGATACAGATATATATAGACAGATGATAGATAGATAGATAGATGATAGATAGATAGATAGATAGATATCAAAGGAAAACAGACAAGGTAACTTAGACAATAGAAATTCATTGTCTGGGGCTGGGGATTTAGCTCAGCGGCAAAAGCGCCTGCCTGGCAAGCGCAAGGTTGTGAGTTCGGTTCCCAGTACAGGAGAAAAACCAAAAAAAAAAAAAAAAAAAAGAAATTCATTGTCTATGTTTTGGAAGCAACAAGTATAAGATTAAAGGGTTGGTATTGTTAATTCCTTCTGGAGAATGTATTGGAAGAATTTTTCCAGGCCTCTTCAGTTAGCTTGTAGATGACTAACATCTGACAATCTCTTCATCTTTATCTTACCTCTATACCTGTCGTTGTGTGCAAATTTCTCAGTTTTACTAGAATAAAAGCAATGCTGGATAGGGCTCACTTTATAACATCCTTTTTATTTTAATATCTCTGTAAAGATTTTATTCCAAATAAAGTCACATGGACAGGTAATGGGAGTGAGGACCTTAGCACATACACAATTTAGGATCACATATGCAGCTCAAAACAATATATAATGTAGCATCATTTGCAAAAGAAAACTTGCAAATAAAAAAATTAAATCAGCATAGAAAAGATAATTAAATATAGTTGGCGTACTTTTGCAAATGATTGCTGTGAAGTCATTTTATATAAGTAAATGTGTATATATACACAGAGATGTAAAATGTGTCAAGTATTTTTAAGAAAGAGAAATTTAAAAAGGATAATATATCTATATGCATATGAATGCACTATATATAGAAATATTTATATATTTGTTTAAATATATGGTATTAAGAGGTAAATTTAAAGACAATATTAATCATATTGCTTCTAGGAATCCAGACTAGCTGCTAAAATGTTTATGGAAACTACATTAGTGGCATCAAGAGAACTAAAACAAAAAATAAATTCATGTTCTTCTATGTAGGGCAAAAGAAACATCAAAAGAAAGACATCAAAGCATAAAAGAGAAAGTGTACCTTATTCCTCAATAGGCAAAATTAGTATTGTTAAAATGGCCAAACTTCCACAACTGAAATATAGACTGGATTCAATCCCAACCAAAATACCAGCAGGATTTCTCATAGCACTAGAGAAAGCAGTCATAAAGTTCTTGTGGAAACAGAAGAGATCCAGAATAGCAAAAACAATACTAAACAACAAGAGCAAAGCAGGAGGCATCACAGTACTAGACTTGAAGTTGTATTACAATGTTACGGTAATAACAAGAAGGCATATTACTGGCACAAACAGAATAGAGTGTGAATGGAACAGATAGATGATACTGAAACAACCCCCCGGCACATCCAGCCATCTGATTGCTGGCAAAGAGACCAAAAACAAGCTCGAGGGAAGATGACTTCATTATTAAATGGTGCTGGGAAAACTTTTTATACACTTATAAAATACTGAATGAAGAACACATCTCTCTCATTATGCAGTAAAGTAAAATCGAATTGGATCAAATATCTAAATGTTACTAGAAAAAATCTGCTGGAAGATAAAATAGGCATAGACAAGTAATTTCTGAACAGAATACTAACTACACAAGACACAAAAATAAGAATCAATCAATGAGATTATAGCAAAATGCTTCATAGCAAAGGGAACAACAGAGTCAAGAGACAACTGACTATATAAAAGTTTTGCAGTTACTGTTGGGACAAAGGCTTAAAAGCTAGCATTCATAAAGAACTAAACAAAAGAGAGAGACACCTCCAAATAAAAGATCCAATCAGAAAATGAGCTTCTGAATAGAGATCTCAAAAGTACAAATGACCAATAAATACAAATGAAAATTAAAACAACAGTAAGATTTCGTCTTACTCCATAGAGAATGAGTGTCATCAAGAAATCAAATAATAAAAAAATTCTGGTGAGGGTATAGGGAAAGCAGAAAATTTCTACATTGCTGAAATAGTTTTCTTTGTATTTAAAACATAAAGTGTATTTTATTGAAAGTATTCCTTTAATTATATATATGAATATATTTTAATGCAAAATCCAAGTATAAATGCAAACAATGTTTTCATTGCATGGCATCTTATAATATTCTTCTTTAGTTAACAAATAAAAGTGATTAGTTTTGTAGAATAAAGAATCCACTTTCAAAAGCTATGTTTTTTCTAAAATTTAGAGGGACGTAATATGCATAAATGTCAAGAATGAGAAAAAAAATCGCGTTTTAAAATTAAAATAAATCTAAAAATATATTTCAATAATATAGTAATTATAATGAAGTTAAATGTGCAATTCAAAAATGGTCCTTGTGGGCTGGGGATTTAGCTCAACGGCAAAGCCCCTGCTTGGCAAGTGCAAGGTCATGAGTTCGATTCCTGGTACCTGAAAGAAAGACAAAAATATAAAATAAAATTAAAAAAAATTGGCCCTTTTTTGACGCTTCAATATTTTCAGATAAGTTTTTACCTTCCAATCAGATATTTTATTTCTTCTTATCATTATTCTACTAAAATTACATGCTCATTTTCATTAGGAAACTCATTGTTTTAAAATCATGGACAGTGAACTCTATTCTTTTCATTTTTCCTATTTGCCCCTTGATTATTTCATTATGAAAGAGATGACCTGCAATAAATAACATGGTGATGTATATTTTGGGACAATGTTCATTTAAAATTTATAATCCACACATTTGAAAAATGTAAAGTAAAACTGTAGAGAAAATACAGTTTTGTTTATTACTATATTTTGATAAATGCAAATTTAAAGATGGAAATACTATTTTCGCTAGATCTCTAAAATATATTCAAAGACTTATTCATCTAGTTGAATTGTTCTACAATGTATGTACTATTCATGGTTACTGACTTCAAAATAAATCATAAAGTAGGTATATCAAAGAAATTGTTAAAATATATTAAAATTAATACTCAGTAGAATATTTTAGATCTGACAATATTGAAAATTGCAAACAAATGTGCTTGGTAATGTTTTCATATTTTTTTGCAAATAATCACTTGTAATTAATAGTCTTTAGTAAAAACGGAAATGTGAAAATGCATTTGATGGATACAAACTGCAATATTCCTCCGTGTTTCGTTTGGAATATCTTCTGAAATGAATATTTTTTGCATTTTTAACTTCTCAGTACGGTTTCTGTTTTCAAATACATTGAATAATTGAATCGTATCAGTTTTTAATAAGAAGATATTTTCAGAAAGCATAGACATAATTGACATGCATTTCGGTAATAGCACACTAAAATTGAAAGACTGCATTTTGGTTTTATACTAAAAGTGTGAAGAGTCAGAATATTTTTTCTGACAAAATCATAATGAGTAATTTGAAAATGTTATCTTTGCTTATGTAAATTAATTATACATTTTTTCTATAAAGCATTTTAAGGTCCATTTTTTTTTAAAGTACTTATCTGGATATTCAGTATTATTCATTTGAAAAATATTTTAAAAAGACAAAAATCTTTGTCTTTGAGCTTCAATGCTTATAATCATTCATTAAGTTATAAACATCTGAATTGATTATTCACATTATTTTATATTTGTGAAACAAAATAAATTTTTTTCACCTCTGTACTAAATAAACTGGAGAAGTATGTTTGAAGTTAAAACGATGACTGCAAAATCTCATCATTTAGAACACATCATTTAAATAAGATGTAGTTGCTGACATTATGCCTAAAAGTCATTTTATTCATATTATTTAATCTATGTGTTTCAAGGAGCTGTGCCCATGTGTAACACTTTGTTAAAATTTTACTTGAGGATTTATTTTGAGAAACATATCGGTGTTCAAAATTTACTTCCTAGTTTTGTGATTATGGTGCTGAACCTCTAAAATAGTGTTTTCATTCATAAAATTCGGATAATATTTGCTTTTGAAATATTAAATAACTTATGGAAAATGTGTTTAGTGGGAATCAAATGGACATATAATAAATGACAGCCATAACATAATATTTTATCCCTCCAGATGTTTAATGCTATGTTTCTTCCTCCTTAAAAACTTTTGTAATAATGAAATGCAAATGTCAGAGAATATATATGTACCTGACCAAAAGTTTGCTAATTGATCTTAGCAACTATAAAATAGGTGCTCCACCTCAATTGTGAAGGAGCTCTTAAGTAATTCATTCTTCAATGTGACAAAAACATTTCAAACAAGAGTATTAAATATAGAGAAAGGGTATACATATTTTACAACATTATCTTGATTCACTTTCCAAGTACCTATGCAAGAAACTCAACTGAGAATTGACACATAGACTATGCAGTATATATCAAAGACTGCTTTTTGAGCAGTTCTATTAGAGGACATTTTCAAGGCAGTAAATTGATCAAAGCAGTTATTTTCCCTGGATTCTACCAGAAAGCAACATCAAATAACATGGCTTTTTTTGGTTTGGTTCTGTTGCATGTTTTGAACTAGAAGTATAATATTCTCACCATGACTTTGTGTCCTGAAGTAAAATTATGTGTCCCTTTTCTAGATTACACCCAAGTACCTCATAAATAGTGGAAGATATCATAGATAAAAGTATTTTTCTTACTTCTTTACTTAATGATATTTTTGTAAATTTGACTGTTTGTAGATTTAGCCCAATAGTCCACACATCTCTAGTATCACAGTATATATAGGCTATAATTTATATGTTTTTCAAACAACGTGAAATTCTAATAACATAAGTTTTAGACTTCTTTTGCTGTGTGGACCATTGCAGACACATGCTGAAGGATAAGACTAAGCACATTGGAAAATGCACTGCAAATGTGCTTGAGATAATCTAAATATTAATTGTCTGTCTCCAAATATACTTTTTCACTTTCAAATATATGAGTTCATTTTTATTTGTGCAAATTTTAAATTCCTTAGTTACTTGATTTAAGAAATATTGTCACTGGAATGTCCACTGCTGAATTAGTTTTATTGATGAACTTATAATCTTTAAAATAGTTATTTAATATTTATCTGTATGATATTTGATTATTAATATCATGATTTTCTTGTCATGATCTATTATCCTTAATATTACATCTATTTATTTTTTAGTGATTACTTATAGATCTTTTACTTCCTTCATTAGATTGATTCCTAAGTATTTCATTTTTTTGATGCTATTGTGAAAGGTGTGATTCCACTGATTTTTCTATCAGCATGTTTGTTTTCCTTGTATAGGAATCATTTTGATTTTTGAGTGTTGACTTTATATCCAGGTATGTTACTAAATATGGTTATTGAATCTATAAGTCTTCTGGTGGAGTTTTTTGGAGTTTTCTATGTAGAGTATTATGTCATCTCTCAATAATGATAATTTAACTTCTTCCTTTCTTATCCTTATTTCTTTTATTTCTCTCTTTCTTGTCTAATTGTTCTTGCCAATGTTTCAAGCACTGTATTGAATACAAGTGATGACAGTGGACATCCTTGTCTTGTTCCTGATTTTATAGTGAAAGCTTTTAGTTTTTGTGCATTCAGTATGATGTTGGCTGTTGGTTTGGGATAGATGGCTTATATCGATTGAGGTATAGAATATCTATTCTGATTGTCTGTTCTTTCTTATCACGAATGAGTTTTGGACTTTATCAAAAGGTTTTACTGCATCTTTTAAGATGATCATGTGATTTTTGTTTTTGGGTCTGTTGATACAGTGTACTACATCTAGTAATTTGCATATATTGAACCATCTCTGCATTCCTGGGATGACTCTCATTTGTCATGATGTATAATCTTCTTGATGATTTGTTGCCTATTTGCTAATATTTTATTAAGGATTTTTGCAACTATGTTCATTAGGGAGATTGACTTATAGTTTTGTTTTTTGATTGGGTCTTTCTCTGCTTTTGCTGTCAGGATGATACTTGCCTCCAGGAATCATTTAGGGAGAATTGTTTCCATTTCAATGTCATTAAAGAGTATGAGAGAAGTTGGAATTAAATCTTATCTAAATTTCTTGTAGAATTCAGCTGTGAATCCATTAGGACTGGGCTTTTTTTGTTGGTAAGTTTTTATTACATTTTCAATTTCATTGACTGATATTAGTTTATTCAGCATTTTTGTATTTTCTTCATTCAGCTGTGGTAATTCATATGTATCTAGAAATCTGTCCATTTCCTCTGTGTTTTCCATCTTATGAGAGGAAAGATTTTCAAAGTAGGTATTGATGATCTTTTGAATTTCTATAGGCTCTGCAGTGACTTTATTCTTTTCATTCCTTATTGTGTGGATTTGAGTTTTTTCTTTCCTGGGTTTTTTTTTTTTTTTGATAAATTTGGCTAAGGCTTTACCAATTTTATTTATTCTTTCAAAGAACAACTCTTCAATCCATTAATTCTTTGTATTGTCTTCTTAGTCTCCATTATGTTAATTTCTACTATAATCTTTATAATTTCTTCCCTTGCTTGGGCTTTGGGCTTTGGGCTTGACTTGCTCTTCTTCTTCTAGCTGGTTGAGATGCTGTAGAAGGTTGTTTGTGTTCATTCTGTTTTCCTGATGTGGGAATTCACCACTATAAATTTCCTCCTGAGCACTGCTTCATTGCATCCCACAGGTTACAGTAAGGTGTATCTGCATTTTCATTTGATTGTAAATATTGTTTATTATTTTCTTTAGTTTCATCTGTCACCCATTGATTGCTCAGGAAGATGTTATTTAATTTGCATGTGTTTATGGAGTTTTTGTGATTTCTTTTGTCAGTAACTTCCAATTTCATTGCACTATGGTTGATAATACACATTACATAATTTCAATTCCTTTGCATTTACTTAAGTATGTTTTATGTGCTAGCATATGGTCTATATTAGAGAACATCCCATGTGCAGCTAAGAACAAGGTATATTCTGATGTTATTGTGTGTAACACTCTGTCAAAGTCTACTAAGTCCATTTGCTAACATGTTTGGTTAATTGTGTTATTTATTTGCTGATTTTTTGTCCAGTTGATCTATCTCTTTGTGACAATGGGTTGTTAAAGTCCCTTGTTATGACTGTGCTACTGCTTATTTCATATTTCATGTCTGTTAAATTTTGTCTTATATAGTTGTATGCTCCTCTATTTGGTACATGTATATTTATGACTGTTATCTCTTCCTCTTGCAGTTTTTCCCTGACAAGCATGAGTTACCTTCTTTATCTCTTCTCATCATTCTTGGTTTGAAGTTCATATTGCATGCAAACACAATAGCTACCCCTGATTTTTCCTATATTCCTATCATATGGAGTACGGTTTTCCATCCTTCAACTCTCTGTATAAATTTCCTTTTGAGTTAAATGTGTTCCTTGTGTACACCATATTGTTGGATTTTGTTTCTTGATCCACTCTGTCAGTCCGCTTTTGATTGGTGAACTGAGACCATTTACAATGATGGTTATAACTGATATGTATTGGCTTACCTTTTTCAAGTTACTTTCTTGCTGTTGGTTCCCTGCTTTGCCCCAGTGTTTAATTGTTTGCTCTGCTTGGATGTTCCTTACTATTATTGTTCTTGAAATCATGGTCAATTTTATCTCTTTCTAGAATATATTTCATTACTCTTTGTAGAGTTGGTTTGTTGGTAAAAAATTTCTTCAGTTATTCTTTTTCATGCAGGTATCTTATTTCTCTATCAATTTTGAAAGCTAATTTTGCAGGGTAAATTAATCTCATCTGGAAATTGTTTTGTTTCTGGACCTAAATTAGTTCACTCAGAGGTCTCCTTGAATTGATGGTTTGTGTTGAGAAATTTGTGATTGTGATGGCTTTTCCTTTATAGTTGGTCTGTTTCTTTCCTCTAACAGCTTTTAACAGTCTGTTCTTTTGCTGAATTTCTGGGATCTTGATTATTATGTGTCAGAGTGTACATTTATTTTGATTATGGTTAATTGGAGTTGAATGTGCCTCACTAACTACATGTCAGCTTCTCTCCCCATGCTTGGGAAATTTTCTGCTATTACTTCTGCAAATAGCCTTCATGTCATTTGCGTTGATTCCTGCTTTTTTGTTAGTATCTATCGGTCTAATGTTGTTTTATTTTGTATCATCTTGCAGCTGCTGATTTTTTTATTTTCTGGTTTCTTGCTATTTTAATATTTCTTTCCTTTTGTGATTGATAGCTGCAGTGCTGTCTTTAAGGTCTGAATGTCTATCTTTCATTATTTTTCAGCAGTTTTGCCAGCTTTCAATGCAATTTTTAATTTCCTGGATATGCCTTTGAATCTGATTCATGCATCCTAATTTTTCCTATATTGTTCATTCAAGGTTTCTCTCATTTTATCCTTTATTTTTTATATATATCTTCTTTAAATGTGCTAAGCAATTCTTTCATTAGTTTTTTCATTTCTTTTTTTTTACCTAAGAGACTATTTCTGATCTGATTTCTTCCTTAGCCTGGTGGAGTTATTTCTTTACTTCAGTTGCTATCATTTCACAAATTTCAAGTTTGTGACTTTTAATTTCTTGCATGTTATTATCTCCTTGACTTGTTCTGAATGGGCTGGAGATCTGAGATCTCATTTTGCTCCTTTATTTTGACATTTTCTTTTTTTCTTAGAAATTTTTTTATTTCATTTGTGTGGTGATCCTTGTGAGTTTTGGTAGTAGCTAGCTAAGTTACTAATATGAAGACCTCTCCAGGAAATAGTCCTTACTTTGGGGATATCTTCTGCTTGCAGAAGATTCTTGGTTTGTGTCTGTCCCATGATCCTACCACCCAGTTAATTGAGAGTAGAATGTTTGTTCTTGCTTGGCTCAGTCTCTAGTCAGTCTGTTTGGCTCAGTAGGGCTCTGGTAAGGTTATTACCCTAGAGTTTCCAATTTTGTTACACAAAGGAAAACGTTCTATTACAACAGCTATTACCTTCTAGCGGTAGTAGTACAGTTAGCAATAAGCACAATTTGAAAACTGACCATCTAAGTTAACTATTCATTTTGTACTTTAGAACACAGCAATGTAGCCTATAATTATATAACAGAACTCTTCATAAATTATGAGTTTTTATGCAAAGCATTTCTTTTTGTTTGAGAAACCAGGGTTTCTCTAGACCTAGGCTCCCAAGACTCATCCTCACTCCTGTGATGTAGGTGGTCAGCGGGTAGAGTGTTCCCCTCCTGAGAAGCTCATGAATGCTCTCGAGGTTCCCTAGGACTCGGCATCACTCTGATGATGGTGACTGGGCAGGGTGAGGATTTTCTCCCCTCTTGAGCAGCTCATTGATGCTAGTGAGGTTCCCCAGATCACTGTTTCACTCTTGCAATGGTGAGAGGTTGGGGTGATGATTTTCTCCCCTCCTAAGCAGCTCACCGAAGCTCTTACATTTCAAGGGAGCTCAGTGTCACCCCCATGACAGTGGGGGGTGGGGGTGGAATCAATAATTTAGTTTTAATTGACAAGTAGTTATTGTGTATATTTATAGGGAAAGAGGGTGTTTTGATTTATGTATATACTGTAACCTCAGTTAAGCTTATTAATATACCCACCTCATTAATTTATTTTTTGTTATGAGATTGCTAAAAATATATTCATTCTGGTAATTTTGAAATATATATATTTATTTAGTTAGTATACAATAAAACAGACTACTTAGGCTCATTCCTCTAGGTTAACTGAAACTTCATATGCTCTTATTAAACTCTTCTGTTCCTGTATTCCTGTCTTTCCATCTTAGTCACTGGTAACAAGCTTTCTACCTTCTTTCTATAAGGTCAGATTTTTAGAATCCATATGCAAGTGAGATCATGCAGTACTGATCTTTCTGTGCCTCTGTGTCTGGCTTACTTCATCTACTATAAATGCTTGCAGTTAAAACCATTGGGACACAAATTACAATATTCCTTTTCTCAATGGCCATGTAGTAGTTCATTGTGTATATATACCGTATTTTTAACTAACTCATCTATTAGTGGACACTTAAGTAGGTTCTTCTTCTTGGATATCGTAAGTAATGTTTAAAGACATGTTGAGGTTCATGTTCTTCTTTGAAATATCAATTTCAAATATTATGCAAATATACTCAGATGATGGTTTGCTGGATAATATAATTTACTTCTAGTTTCTTGAGTAATCTCCATGCTAAACAGCTATACTACGGGCTGAGGATTTAGCTCAGAGTCACAGCGCCTGCCTGGCAAGCACAAGGTCATGAGTTCGGTTCCCTGTACAGGAAAAAACCAAAAAAAAAAATAAAAATAAACAGCTATACTAATTTGCATTCTAATAGCATTCATGAATTCCATTTTTTCATAACTTCACAATTGTCAATTATCTTTTTAGTAATAAACACTCTAATAACTATTAGATATTATTGGATTGATTTTTATTATATATACTCCAACAAATAATTAATTTTATTTTGCAGACAGAATCTTAAATTTATTGTCCATTCTAATTCTAAATGTACTTTAAATTTCTGCTAAAATTTTGATGTTTCTAATCATTTAATTCAGATGGCAATTATGTCAATAAGTCAGATACCTAGTTTAAAAACATGTTTTAAACTTAAGTGATAAACCTAAATTATCGATAAAGAGCACAATAAATGATAGATAATAGGAAGTAGGGAGATAGATCATTCTCAAATGGGAAGGGGATCAAAAGATAGGGGAGGGGTAGAGAGGAGAGGGAAAGAATTTGAATAAATAAATCAAGGTATGTTATATACATGTATCAATTCTACACAAGGAATATAAACATTATGCATGGTAAACTTTTTTTTTGTTTGTTTTCGTTTTGGTTTTTTTCCAAAAAAATTGAACTCACGACCTCGCACTTGCTAGGTGGGTGCTGTGCCACTGAGCTAAATCCCCAGCCCCTAACATGTTGTTTTGACTTGTATCTAGATGTCTTCCTAATGCTTCATGCTCACAAAGTGGGGCTTTTCACAGGTGTGATACTGGGCTAGTACACTGATGGGTCTATAGCTAGGTGTCATGTTGGAAGATGAGGTGGGTTGCAGAGGGAGTGGCCTGGAGGACCTTAAATACACATTATTAGTCCTTTGTTGGCTTCTGCTTCGTTCCTGCCGTTCCATGAGCTCATTCTCCTCTCTCATGCCTCTCTTTGTTATCATCCTGCCTTGGAACCAGCTGGCCATAGACTGAAACCCCTACAAACTGTGAGTTAAAATGAAACGTTCTTCTGTAACATGTGGGTGTTAGGTTATATTTTGTCCCGGCAACAAGAAAGTAACTGAGACACATGTACTAATAAAACTAAATAAATTTCTATGAAAACCTGAAATCCTCTCTAAAGGTAAAAATAGAACGTTTCCACAATTATTAAATGTCTCATGAAAAATGGATAGATGGTGGATAGGTAAATACATAGATAGAAAAATATCCATGTGTTTTCTCTTTAATGTTATTTTCTACAAATATAGCAAACATTTGTTTTGTAAAAAAAAAATTGTGTGTGAAAGTCAAGTTAAATGTGTCCATTGGATGTTTTCTGGAGTGTAGAAATATATTAATTCCATTAATATGCAGATATGAGCAGTAAGAAAAAATAATAGCACACAAAATACACTCTGATGCATTTAGGTTAAATGTATCAATTAAATATATAAATATGTAAATTAAATGATTTAGGGAAAATGTTTTCTCAAAAACAAACATTTATTTTCAATGCATCTTCTTGGTATCATTTCTAATTGCAATGATTTTCTCCTTTTTTGAAGTAGTTTGTGCTTTTCCTTACAATGTTTGCTTTTATCTGCTTCTTTTCGTGTTTTTTCTTAAATACAGAAGAAGCTGTAGCTGAGATATCATTTACTTTTACATGTTTTTACAACTATCAATGTGTACAAGTGGTGTAATCAGCACCACTTAATTTTTTCTTCTTTCAGATATGTATTTAGGGGTTTCTTTTGTATCTTTACTTCAGTGATCAGCAAACTATCATCAGTGTACCAAATCTCATCTGTAAATTATTTTGCTTTATAATATGTGACCTAATATTTTTTTCACATTTTATTTGATTCTCTAAACAACAAATATGCATGATAAAGAACCTATGTAGCTTATGGAACCCCAAATTGTACTATGTGGCACTTTATAAAATTCTATTAATGGTGGTTTTATTTCATTGATGCAGCTGTGTGGAAATGTATTTCATCAAATTAAGTAATTTAATTATTAATTTAAAGGGCCTGTTGGACATCTGATTATACATGTCCTTTTTTTCTTTTGCTCTTGATTCTCACTGTAAAAATTGGCCAAAAGTAACCAGCAGTATCTCTGTCATAGCCTATATTGGGCTGCCTTAAAATTCCTTCTGCCAAATCAGTTAGTTCTAGTCCACTATCCTGACTGTCATTCTCTTAAAAAGTTTCAAGACACCAGCAAATTTTAGACAAATTTTCTGCCACTATGTAACACACATGTCCTCTACTCCATCTGCCAAGGTGGTCCTTTTGCTCATCTGAAACCTCCTGAACCTGGCCTTTACTGTCCAAATTCCTACCAGCATTCTTATCTTCTGAGTTCTGACCACTATACCACATCAAATATCGCTTACAAAATTCTAGGGTTTCTCTAGCCTGAATCTCCAATTTTTTTTTAAATTTCTCTCACAAACAAGTTCTAAAGCTGCTAAACCACATAATAAGCTATGACAATAGCAAAAACCCACCGTCAGTACCAGTTTTTAAAAATAATTTTAGCACCAATTTTTTATTAGTCAGCTTTCTAATGCCTGAGCCAAAACCCACAGACCTATGGTTTAAAGGAAGAAAGGTTTATTTTAGCTCACAGCATCAGTCCTCTTTTGGATGCCTCCATGGCAGAAATGACTAGTGGAAGAGCATAGTTTTGGAAAACTGATCACATTATGGTGACAAGATTGTAAATATGGATATGCTGTTCACAATATTCTTCCAAGTTAAGTCCCCAGTGACTCACTACCAAACATTTCCCACATATTAATTGCACATTCAGCCATGAACCCATCAACAGGTTGATCTACTAATGATTATATGCCAGTACTCCAATCATCCTCCTTAATCCCCACCTCTGGACATGCGGTTTTCAGGAGGCATTTTCTATCTGAGCCATGACATTACTCATTTATTTTGTGGCCTTTTAGCATAATTTGTTTATTGTTCTTCTAATTCAAATTGTGTTAATGATTATAACTTTACTAACTTGATATCTTAACCTGCATTCTAATTTGCCTATTTGAATGTACTGTGTTTGGTTGTTATTCTGTATAAAACTCCCCTATAAATTTTAGAATTAGGGGCTGGGGATTTAGCTCAGTGGCATAGCACCTGCCTGGCAAGTGCAAGGTCATGAGTTCGATACCCAGTACAGGACAAACAACAACAACAATAACAACAACAACAAAATATTTAGAACTAGATTGTTATATCTAATAAAACTATGTTAATACAATTATCATGAATTTGTTGATCAAAGTACATTTTAAGTGTTGACTTCATCTTTTTGTTTATTTTTTCTAAATATATCATATATCTGATTCATATACTTAAATATATGTAATTATTTAATTTAACCATGAAAAAATACTTGACCATCGAGGTTACCTTTTTCTTACAATACAAGGCCATTTCCAATTTCAACCACATCAGGAAATTATGGTGGATACAATTGCAAAACATATGCAGGTTTTGACCACATGTCACTACCATTGCTGCTAAAAGTGGTAATATCTAAATTAGATTATGATGAATAGGTCTTAAAATAATGTCTCTCTTCCACTCATACTTCTACATGGTAAAAGTAACTCATATCATGCTACTCTATTGTTCAAAAAGCTAACTGTCTCTCTTCTCAATAAAAGTAATGTTTAAGGGACTGGGGATGTGGCTCAGTGGAAGAGTTCTTGTCTTTCATGCATAAGACCCTGGGTTCAAATCCCAGTACCACACACACAAAAAAATTTGAAGTCATTTAAATACATTTTATTGTCCTAGACCATGACATTTTGTTACCATTTTGATCTTTCTTCTGCTACTGTTCTCTATTTAACATGTTCCACTACTGTGACTTCCACATGTAATTCTGCTTCAAGACTTCTGTATGTGCATCCTACCTGGCTGATCTTGCCCATGTCCTTCATTGCTTACTGGGATTTTACCTTATCCATGAGGTCTTATTAAGTTAACCATCTCATTTACAAAAGCACCATGACCACTGTCTATTCATTTTTACTGATATTTTTTCTCCAAAGAATTTATTATGATTTCATATACTGCAAATTTCTTTGAATTATTCTACTGAATACAGTATGAAATCTACAAAACCATTAATTTTTGTCTGTTGTATTATTTTAACTTCAACCTCAGCAAAATTATAAGCATATGGTAGGAAGCCTGTAAATATTAGTTGACTGAATAAAATCACAAACTTACAAACAAATGTAAGTACACTGATATTCTAAATATATGGAAATCCTACCAAATGTGTTTACCCTGGCAAATTGGTAAAATATGCCATTTGTTTTTCTTCAACTTTTGTACAAGTGTAGTCCATGCTAGATATACTTTAAACAAACAGAGAAGCTGTACATAAACACATAATATGTTGAGCTGAAGGGGAAGTGAAAAGTGAGGCCGTAATGTGCCACCTCCATTACTGTATTTTAACTGTTTTAACTTATTGTAGTAAAGTAAGTAGAGATCTCTTCCCATGAAAGATTTTCTACAAACCCATACAGTTTCATTTTTTTATTCTCATTTGTCTCCTATGAAGCATTCAAATCTCTCTATGTTGCAGTGTACAACAATGAATTTCACTAATGAAAACATATTATCCTTATAATGCCTTAACCTTTCTCTTTCTAAATTTAGTATATTACCCCTACAGTTACCCATATTCAACTGTTCATTTTTGTTTTGTGGAATTTTCTTTTTCTTTATCACAAAAATATTTTTAAAGACATTGGATATTGCATAAAACCATTGTAGGTTAAGTACTGTGATAATGAAAAAAATTCTGAAGGAATTCTATAGATATAAATAAAATAGTAAAGAAGCTGAATTTTGCATAATAGAAAACAATTGTTAGTCTATACCATACTAGCAATTTTCTTTCTGAGTAAAAGGCAATGTAGTTGAGCATGTTTTATCCCAAATGTGCAGCTGTCAACATGAATTAGTACAAATTGCATTGGAAGGGGAGAAAAATCTTAAAGGTTAAAATTATAAACATCTATATTATCATACTAGAAACAAATCTTCAGCTATATTTGACTTTCTTTTGAAGAAATGAAGTTAAAGTGAAACTGAATATTTGTTTGTATAAAAGTTTACATCATAAAAATGACTGTAACAATGAACTAATATTTGCAAAATATCCAATTTTCCTCTGGCACTTTGTACATGTTAGTTTTTACTACATACTTTAAACCTAAACTTATCCTTTTATTTTTATCACAAATTAAAATCTTGAAGTTTAATGAATTACTAACGGTTATGCTGCACTAAAAGGAAAATCTAGAAATCAAGTCATTGGGTCTTTCTTACCATAATCGTTGTATATCATAAAAACTTTGACATAGACTCAATCATTAAATTACAAAAGTGAGGAGTAGAAAACCATAAATCTGGTGCTTATATAGTTGTATATCTAGAAACTAAAAAAAAACAACCCTGTAAATACTAATGTTGAGTACATTTCTCTTATTTTCACTGTACTGAATTGGTTTACAAATTCTTCGCTGACAGAGTAAATATAAAAAAATCCAAAGAGTTTATTATTGGAAGACAAACGTTGGAAAAACTAATTAGTAGTACAACTGGAGTCAAAGGAACATTTTTTAGCAGCAGGAGTACATAGATTAGAGAAAAAATGGAAAACAAGTCTCAGAGCATTGTATTGGAAAAGCCAATCTTCTCTCTGTTAACTTATTTTAAATTATTTTTATCAAACAAAAAGAGAACACTTGTTTAACCCAAATCTGCAAGTGTACACTAAAATTATATATTAATTACAGGGTCATATGTTTGAATATAAGAGAATAAAATATTGTAGAACTTAATCAAATATTTCAGTTTATTACTGCACTAATCACTGGTACATGCAATTTTTCTAAGGTGTTTGGTTTTCACATTGTTATATTGTTAGTGGTAATAGTCTGAGAAGATTCTACCACATTAAGAGTTAGAGGAGGAGCAGATGAGATACTACTTAAATATGGTAAGCATAACCTAAGCTGGGTACTCAAAATCCTACAATCACCCTCTCTCCAAAGACAGAGGGCCAAATTTCAGTAGTTCAGAGGTTAGGAAACCCCGATCAACCTGTAAGACATATTTTTACTGAAATACATTTCATCTTTGCTAAATGAATTTCATAGGAATATATGACTTAAAACTGTGCAGTCATGTTGTCTCTTATGGAAAATACTTACATTTCAAAAGTCAGGACCTAGTTATGAAGGATTTATGTATATAAACCTAAAATATGCTGAAATGTGAAAAATAGCATTTGTACTCAAGGTACTTGAAAGCACTCTACTATAGACAATAAAATAACATAGAATACTGTATAGTTTTAAAATTAACATTAAAATTTCATAAAGACTTAAAATTCAATACTAGGAGCATCTGACATAAATCATTAACATCATAATTTTAATGCATTAATCTTACATGACATTTTTTATTCCTACTCTTTTAGAAAGCTTATAACATAATGAGTTTAATCTATGACATTTGTTTCTAGTGTGCTATGTACTTTTGTCTCATAAATTGTTCAGCAATTTTAAAACCCAATCTGGAAAATTTTAATCCTTCACTGACAGCTGCACAAAGTACTATATTCAGGAATTTAGCAGTAGTACATTAAAACTATGTAATTATTAATAGTTCATTAATAAATAGTAGGCAGTTATATTACTGTATATGTCACTTTCTATAATAATATTGATTAATAGGATATAGAAATATTTACCAACATCTTCAGATATATACAACAAACAGTTCATTATTATGAATAATCATTGATAGAGACTATAAAATACATTCAAGTAGTAAGTGTTTTGAAAAACAATAGAGGACCCATCTATCTAATGTCCAAAATGAGGTGATCATGGTTCAACTATTTATCCCACATTGGGAAAGTAAATGTGAACTAGACAGGAAGTTAGGTACCTCTTATCCTGAAAAAACTAGGAATGATTTGCTTTTTTGCTTTTTATATGTTATGGTATTAATTCATCTGAAGATAGTGTGACAACATTTAAAGCCAGAAAGTCATTATTTATTACCTATTGATCATTTTGCATATGAAAAACAATGAAAGTATAAGATTTAGAATTTTTGTCCAAAATTACAATCTAATTTGGGTCTGATATTAGAAGACTTGTGTCGCTTATTCCTGAATTTGTCTTTTGAGGAGTGTGAAGACCTAGAGATAAACAGTGTGGAAAGGTTTATCACTTGAAGTGTGTAAGAAAAACACCAGACATATTTCCTAAAGCTCTGCTGCCCGACCCCCCGCAACAAGGACAGTACAGGGCTGTTATTGGGGAAACTCATGTATTCACATAGGAAATACTCATTGTAGTTGTCTCCTATGAAACATTCAACTGTTTTGTAGAGATAGATACATTCCTGGGCACGCTCAGCTTCAAGACATGGTACACATGTTTACCAAAATAATGCATTGGAATATATCTTAGGCAGAAAATTTAATATTATATGAGCAAAGTTTACTCAAATCGCCTGGAATGAGCCAGAGTCCATAGTGTTGGATTTGGGCTGATTCGTTTTCAGTTTCTTTAAAGGGCTTTATCAGAAACAAATAACTTTGAAGGGACCGCATTTGTCATTAAAACGGACCACACACATATGGATGATTGTCCTTAAAAGAAAATTTTCTGATGAAATCATTTCAATGTACCATTATTGCAAGTTATTCTATACAGACTGCAAAGCAAATATTTATTAATATATTGATTGATTTAGCACCTTACATAAGACTTTATTCTTTTTTTTTTTTTTTCCCAATACCAGGAATCGAACTCATGACCTTGCGCTATCTAGGCAGGTGTTGCGCTGCTGAGCTAAATCCTCAGGCCCCTTAGACTTTATTCTTGATACAAAGACATAAATAGTTTTGTTTCTGTATGTTAACTGTGTAAATCTACATGAAAAATAGCATAAGAATATAATAAATTCAATGAAAAAGAAGAAATAAACAGTGTCTTGAATTGATTAGAATAAATATGCCCATGATGGCATAACAGTAGTCTGGAGAAGATAAAAGTTATTAACTCAGAGTTGATAAAGACATAATATGTGAACCAAATTTTGAATGATGGCTAATTTGTTTAGCAGTGGCAGGAAAATGTCCCTGCTGGTAAAATTCAAATATAGAAAACTAATTGAGAGCAAAGTTGAGGTAGGGTAGAAGGTAAGAAGTAATAAGTAAAAAGGAGCTAAGGATATTCAAGAATAGCTTTTCAGTCTCCCTTTTTACTTTAACCTTTTTCCCTGATACTGCATCATCCACACCCATACCACATGTTTCTAAGGAAAATATGTACTTTAGTATAACAAAAACCAGCTGTGTGTCTCAGCAGCTGAGCTGGATGAACACCAGAAGCAATTTTTGTGTTCACCCACTTGATGCAACAAGCAACAAGGTGTCTGCACATGAGTCAAAGTGTGATTGGGTGAGATTTACCCACATTATGTGCTGTGTTATATTTGTGTATTTATCATATTCTTTCTTAAAGGTTTTCTTGTGACTTTTCTCATAGAATTACCCTAAGTCAGTATGATTTCAATGAAACTCAACTTTAACAACTTTGGGAGAAAGTTGAAAGAGAGTCATAAGGTGACTAGGCTACCCATGATGACTTGGATCATCTAAGACACAAAAGTTAGCAATATATCACAGATATAACAGAAAAGTACAGAATGAGGACCTTCACTCAGATGAGGAAGAAAACAGTAATACAAATAAATATTTGACTAGACAAAATGCTACTAAGTTGTCATGCATAGGTGAATGATCCAATTTACAGCTAGGTCAGAAAATGTTCTTAGGTTCTGGCCAGGGGTGAAACCTACTGCATGGAATGCCAACATTCCAGCACAATGTCAGAAATTATAAAGGATAATGTGCTACAAGATGCTTTGAAATACACTAATAATGAGACAAAGAAAATATTTTATATGTATCAATAGTAAAACTCAATAAAATACCTATTACAACACCTTACTATCTGAACTAAAGCCTTCTTCATAGCAGGACTTTATCATTCTAATCATCAGAATCTAAAGGATATATGGAGAAACGACAGATGTGGTGTTGAGAGTTTTAGAACAATAATGACACTCAAGAGATTTAGTTTCCTTCAAAATTGCCTACATTTTGACAACAAAAAAACCTGCCAAGAAGGAAAAAGATCTAACAATTTGGCTAATATTCATTCATTTGTCGAAAGCTTTGTTTCCAACTGTGAAGCAATTTATACACATGACAACTGACGAACAACTTGAATCATTGTGTGGTTGTTGAAGCTTTCAGCAATATATGCCTTATAAACCTTTCAGATATGCTATAAAGTAAATACAATAACATTTTACACCTTGAATTTAGAAATTTCCCCTAAATCTCAGCACCAGGTGTTTCTTTGTCCAGTAATAAGCCATATGACTTTGTGAACAGATTATGGTATTTATTTTAAAACTAACCATGATGCCACATTTGCTTAAAGAACACATTTACCAGCACAGTAACTATGCACAAGAACAAAGTGGAGATACCTTAAAAAATATTGCAAGTTCACTGTAGAAAAATGTATAGCATAATCTTTGGATTTCAGAAAGACATAACACAGGCCTCTTATATGATGAAGAAAGACAAAATAAATTGATCTGTTGATTACATCACAATGGTAAGATAGACAGTGAGGCTGGGTTTGGTGGAGCATGCTTATAATTCAAGAACTCAGGAGGCTGAGGCAGGCAGATCTTGTGAGTTTGACATCAGCCAGTGGTACACAGTGAGTTCCAGCCTAACTTGGGCTACATAGCAAAACCCTGTCTCAAAAAAACAAAAAGCAAGCAGACTGATAGTGAATCCACAACAAAAATGAAGACAGAAGTGGTCACATTTTATAAGAAAACAAAAGGCCAAGCAGATGATGTTGAGTTATCCAGCAACTATGATTTCATTTGAAACACAAGGCATTGTCCAGTGATTGTGTTTTACTGGATCTTAAACATATGAGGCATAAATATATGTTTTATAGTTTACAAAGAAAATAACAAGCACAAAATATCGTGGAATTTTTCTTTTAGAGAATTAGGACTGGAATACATAAATGATCAATTACAACAGAGGAAGAACAGTATGTATTTGTCCAAGAACTCTGCAAAAGAATTCTGGAGCAGACTGGTGAACAGACAGATGCAAGGTCAAAAGAACTTCCTAAGAAAACAGGAAGACTAGCAAGATGTCAAGCATGTCCTAGCAAGGAAGACAGGAAAACAAAACACATATGCTAATCAGTGTAAGTGATACTTGTGTATGAAATATGCTGTTCTCATATGTAAAGACTGCCTTAGTTGTGATAATGGAAGCAAAGAATAGCTCTGTGGTAGAGTTTTGTTTGTATTTTCATTGTAATTCACCTAGAAATTTATTTCTGCTATTATTTTTTAGATCTTGTAAGCAGGTTGATGTTTATTCTGCACATTCTTTAAAATTTGATATTTGATTTTTGTTTTAAGTACATATAGTTTAATATAATAAAACTCATAAAATACAAATTAATATTTCATCAATAGAAATACTCCTAAAAAATAGACATGGGCATGATATACCCCCTTAACGCCTTTTCCGAAAATTTCCTATGTTGCCCCCAGAGCTACAGTTCTTGGTCAGATTCTTGCTCACCACTGCATTTAGGTATGACTATCATTGAAGATGTGTATATTACAAAATTTTGTGGTCCTAACTTACCTAGTTTATTTCATTCCATTTAAAGACTCAGAATACCCAGATAAGAGTAGCTGAAGCACTTTTCAGGGTTTGTAGGAAAATCCAATTGCCAGCTATTAAATCACTGGCTTCAGACCTCTTTGGACCTATACTGCCTAGAACTTTTTAAACTTACAATCACTTTAGATTTCTGGAAAAGTTGAGCCTCACAAACCACTCCAATAATTAGATCACCCTTACCACACCAAAACATTCATTTCATGGTTCCTGAATTGCTCCTCAAGCCTTAAGAATTCCTCCTCTTCAATGAAACCAGAACAGAGATAATGATGGACAATCACTAGCTGAACTTAGGTAATCTATAAAGTTGGCATTTTTCTTCTGTGAGTAGGTCACTCTGATCTCTCTCTCAAGACTGTTTTCCTTCCAGGTACTGATGCTTCAATCATTTTTCTATATTTCCTTACTTTCAAACTCTGCCTCAAAAAATCTGTGTGTGCCTCACACTGAGGTCTGCTCATGTTCTTCTACTGTGAAGTAAGAATTTTTTTTTTTTTTTTTCAGGAGAAAATGAGGTCCCTATTTTTTCCTTGGGGGAATTTTGAGGCCTTATCCAGTGATAAAGTGGTTAAATACTACAAAAAAGGAGTATTGCTTTGAAGAGTTTGGAAGTACAGTTTTAAAAAGGAGAAAGCAAGGAAATGAAAGCCACATTATGAGTTAAGAAATAAAATATCTTAGGACACTGGTGGTTAGGTCTGCTGAAATTATGTTTTAAAGATGTTCATTTAATGATTATATAGGACAACATTCTTATAAGATTTATAATATGAGACTCAGATTGAGTGGACTAAATTAGATATTTCTATATTAACTATTTAAGAGGATATATGATTTCTTTTTAAATGACAATACAATCTATTAAGAAGCATTACATTTGTGCTATAAATATTTTCATAAATCAAGAGCACATATGATAACAAAATTATTATTACTAAATTGAATATTCAAAAGACTTCTCTGAGTAGGTAGTACACAAACCATATACTTTTTAAAGCTCATTTTTTCAAGGATTGAAAATGTGAGTTTAATTATATTAAGAGGTATCATTGCTCAGTGTTTTTATATTTAAATTTAGCACCTTATGATTGTTATTTTGGTGTTCCACATACTTGAAATCCCCTTCTGTTTGTCACAGATGTATCTGATAGAATAACAAAGAAATGGGTAAAACATCAAATAACACCCCTATTGTTGTAACCTTTGAAGAAGTGAAAGAATCACCAAATTCATATCTTAAACTGGGAATGAAGCATAAATGGAATCTGTGATCATTAATTTTGATGTATCAACTTCACTTCAGTAAGAATCACCTCACAGATTTATAAAATTCTGAAAAAGTTTGTATATGATTGACAGGTAAGTTGTGACCTGAGGTGGGAAAATCCCAGCATGTATGTCAGTGGCAAGAACCATTTAGGAGGGTAGCTTCGACAAAATAGAAGAGAAAGAAGGGAGTCTTTCCCTTTACTCTTTAGAGGAGCCCTATCTCCATCACTGCATTTGGATGTTTGTCTCTACTTTGATGACTCTAAGCACAGACTCTTCAGCTTTCTGAAGCCCACCTTAAAGGTGTTTTAATACAGACTCCTAAGGCACCAGACTACAAGGAGCTCGAAGCCTCAGTTGTCAACTGGATCTTTCTGCTCTCCAGTTCATCGATGGCCATTTTGTAGCTTTTCATCCATGACTCTTCAGGCAGCCATTTGAAACCTACCTAGCACTTCCAAAACTGTCCTTCTAGTGAACTCCAGCTGATACAGGATTCCATGGATGTGAAAACAGGTTCAAAAAGATTACTCGTTTGTCTCCAGATAAAATTAAATCTGATTTCTTCAGCTTGGAGGTATTCATAATTCATTTTCTATTTTCTTTCATGTGGTATTTTTTACAAATATATCTATTACTCATTTCTTAATCTTTCCAACTGAAGCAGGATTGATTTTTGATAAAACAAACTGAATTTCCAGCTCTTGGAGAACAGTTTATATGTGGACCTCTAGATTCCTGACATTTTCCCTCAACCGAAATTCTATCATTTCTTTAAATTTATCACTTATCACTGTTTTTCATGAGTATGGTATATCTTGTCTTATATCACTCCATAAGAACACTGAGTGTGTTCTTTAACACTTTTAGACCCTTGAACATGTTTTGAAAATATGGGAAGTATAAATGTTAATATTGAAAACTCAGGGCTGGGGATTTAGCTCAGTGGCACAGCGCCTGCCTGGCAAGCACAAGGTCATGAGTTCGATTCCCAATACTGGAAAAAAACACCAGAAAACCAAAAAACAAAAACAAAAAAAAAGACCAAAATATTGAAAACGCACAATCAACTTTTGAAAATTTCTGCAGGTTCAGGTTAAATTAGGTTATTAATAGTTTAAAAAAATGAAAGTGTTGAATATGCTTTGCTTAGAAAAGCTGATAATTTTCCACCATTCCCCAAACCTTATACAATAGCCTACTTTTGTCTAATGTTTTGAGCACATATTTTAAAAGTTTCTACTTTTATGGATGTAATTTATAAAATAAAGTCCCCAAATTAGTTTAATTATGAAATGGCCATTAGAATTATTACTTCTCTTCTGTCACTTATTTAGTGGTTTACCCAGCCTAGTGTGATTCTAAATCCCCCAGCTGGGATGAAAAAGTGAGAGATATTTCTTGTTGTTTTTTTTTTTATCCTCCTTAAAACCTAGCAAGACAAAAGGGAAGTGTTTCAACCATGTGAAATGTACTAAAGATAGCAAGGGCCTCCTTTAGAATAGATTAAGAAAGACTGCATGTGAGGCCTAAACTGACACTAAAAGGAAAGTAAGACTAGAAGAGAAGAATTAGTAGAAGACAGAATCATCCAAAACTAATAGTCCATGTTAGAAACACAAAGTTAAATATTTAAGATGTAAATTTTAAATTGGTATATCTCAAAACCCGGGAAACTAGAAAGTAAAAGTACCTGAGGCAGAAAGAGAAGACCTGGCGAAATAAAAATGATGCAGGAGGGAACAGAGTCAAAGTTTATAAACTGACGGCTCTGTAAACAATGACAAGGAAAGTAAACAGTTTTATCTAGAGTGCGGCATGATTAGCTATGTGTTCTGGGAAACCAACCAAGATGTATTTTAAATTGATACCCATAATCTCTGTAATGGCCCTGTCTTTTCTAATAAATATTTGCTTCTGGGTCATTTTATAATTTTGAATGGAGTCCAGCATATTTTGCTTATTTTGTGTGAGTTTTTGAGTTTTTTTCTAAATCCTGTGGAGTGTGTTAATTTGTTTGTTTTAGCAAGCAATCTGGCTGCAGTTCGCAGCTGGCTTTCTGTGGACTGTGGTTCCAAGCTCAGCTCCCTTTGTACAGCTCTCCAGGTGCAAATCTGTACAGTGTTTCCATTAGGCCAGACTAGCACTTGGATTGGTTCACCAGCTACTTCAGTACCCCGAGTTTGATAAACTAGGCAAGGTCAAACCTATGAGTGTGCAGAGTGGCGTGTGCCCTGTAGTACTTGAGTAATTTACCAGGGATTTTTACACATAATACCTAATCTCACAGGCAAATTCCAAACTTTTGAGTTTCTCAAAAAATTCTTTGCTAAGGACTTTTGTCTAAAAACCTGGGTCAGTAGTTATTGCAATGTTCTGAGCAATTCTGCAACTTTGCCCAGTTCTGAGTTCAAGCAGCAGAGGCCAGACTGAAAAAAAAAAAAAAAAAAAAAAAAAAAAAAAAAAAAACAAAAAAAAAACACAAAAAAAAAAAAAAATGAAAAGCAACTCCATTTGTCTTTCTTCCGTTTTGGACTTGTAACTTCACAAGACACTGAGGAAATAACTCCTCCATCAGAGGACTGTTCATGACAATTTCCATTACAAATTCTGTCAACATCCATGAGACGTTTGAGGTGTGAAGGAAACCGTGGGATTAACGGATTATTTCTGAGCTTTGTGCATGCTTTCCTCTCTACTTCAGTTGAAGAGGAGTGCTCTAAAATCCTAGTGACCTATGCTTTGCTGTTCATTTTCTGGTTCCCTATACAATGATATCAAGCTGAACATAAGGTTATGAAGTATCCTTTTACTGAACTCTGCTGTTCAATTCCATCCGCCTGCTATGATTTACCTTTCAGAGTCTACAAATCACTAGTCCATGTACTCTTTTCATGTTCTGTAGCTTTGAGGTCTGTATCTATGTTCATTCTGTTTTCCACATAAAGTCCAATTTCTTAGGAACATTTGCTTTTATTATTGTTTTTTTTCTTTTAGCTATATAGGATTTTTATTACATTAAGGAACAATGTCAGTTCTTCTACATTTTAAATTTTTATACATTTATGGAGTGTTTTCTGGAAAGGGACTTGAGACCATTCACTGGTTCACGTGGGGGTCTCTTCTTCATTCCTGGTATGGCCAACTCCTGACAGAGAAATTCGCTGGCTGGGTCCCTGGCAACTAAGACACAAATTGCCAGAGGTTTGGGTGACACAGTGGCCCCAAGTAAGCAGAGTGTCTTTTTCCTAATTACTGGTACGGGGCACCCTGATGTTACCATAAGGGCAGTGGAAAACGAAATCTCCTAACCACAAGTTCAGAGTAGAGGTAAAGATAGAGGACAGATTAACTCCTTCAAGACCCACAGCAACTGAGAACCTGCATGATAACTTGCCCTAAGAAGAGATTAGAGCTGAATAAGATGCCCTAGTAGTGAGAAGGAATGCAATCTGCTTACCCATGACATCGAGAGTTCCCCAAGTTTTCTGCCAAGTGAAGGAAGGCCTGTATCCAGAGGCCACACAGCTCACCTCAAGCACCATTAGTCACTTTCAGGGCACTTTTCCCAGTCACCATGGTGGTTGATGACCTTATCTCCTTCTGGGAACAAGGACAATACCTCCACCAGTGCCAAGGGCTGTCATTCATGTTCAGACAGGCTCAGCAGGATCTGGGCAGCCTTTGAGGGCTCTCCTTTGCCTAATGCCTTAATAGCTTTCAGTTGGAGCACCCAGACTTGCCTCTATCATGTCTTGGATTGCCTAGGTTCCCCTTGGTGCCTTGGGCTAATCCACACTGATCAAAAGAGTTATCCCATCTTGTGGACCTTGTTGCAGTTTTTGAAGTTTCCTCCTAATGTCTGGAGCTGACTGACTAATAAAACCCTACCCAGGGTTAATTTTTCTCTTTCTTGACTCTATCTTTAAATTAGTATATTTATGGAGTATCTCTTTAAGTTGGTGCTGGAAAGCTGGTGGTTTTTCATCAGAGACCTGACTGATAGTCCTGAACTTATCATAATTACAGGCTTAGGAATGCCCTTGTGTGTATCTGATAAGATGGCCCAGATGGCTATACGGTTTCTTGATCCCCAGTGTTATCACCTCACTAGGGGCCAAATAATGCATCAGCTGACTGATTTTCATGTGGTGCAGGCATTAATATGTCACCATTATCCTGATAGTTGTTATAATCCTCTCTCTTTTTATTTCTGTGCAGCAAGAAACCAGCATGAATTGGTCATCTCAGCATATCAGATCAAAAGCCATTTACAGAGTATAGAATCCTTCAGCAAATTTCTCACAGCCCTCAGAAAATCTACCCAGTTTCCCTTTGCACTGGTGGTTCCCCATTATTGAAAAAGGGAAATGCACTTGGGCGGTGCCATCTATGCCTACCATTTCTTGAAGGGATAGGATGATGGGACACTTAGAAGTTGAATGCCCTGAATGCAGGGCCTCATGGTAAGTAGACAGGGACCTAGTACCGGGTAGGCTCAGGTGTTATTTTTATCCCCTGGGGACATTGATGGTGCAGGTTGGCAAGGCTGTAGCCAGTGGGGATGGGAATCAAAGTTATCCCGGTATCTGAGAAGCCATTTAAGCAGGAAGTCTGGTGGAACACATGAGGTAACCATCATGATGTGTCTATGGACAAAAGAAGTAAAATTTGGTCTGAGAAGGCACACAGGATGCACTCTGGTTCAACCTCATGGTGTTCCCTGATAAAGCCAAACTTCGGCATTTACATGCCAGTCGTTTCTTGCCTTGTGTGGGCACTGGTGCCATTTTGGATATCTGAATCTTCCCCTTCAGCCACAGCCCATCTCCCAAATAGGGTCCAGCACTGGGAGACCCCACTGGCTGAATGCTTCTAGCCAATTATAAAATAACCTAACCCCATGTTACACCTGCCTAAGTAAAGGAGGTAAGTGTTTCCCCCCTGAGAGCCCTCAAAACCCTGACAAATTTCCCTGCATGGGTGCTCATGGGGACCCAGGTTGACAGGATGAGTCATTAGAAAAATGGCCTTTAGTCATGTCCCACTGTATGGGACCATAGGGCCTCTGGGTCCTAATAAGTTTTACACCAACAGTGGAAAGTAGGGTAGGTGGAATTCACCATTTAAAGCTGAGGTGAGTCTAATGGGCCAGGAACCTAGTAGGTGGCAGTCTATAAGCTGAGAATAGGACAAATCCCTAGAGAAAGAGACCACAAAACCAGGGAAGTCAGGAGAGGTGGGATTTTGGATTCTGCTACTACAGCAGCCAAGACAGGACCTGTGTTCAAAAGCTTGAGCTCTTATATAGTCCCTTCGTCCCTCCCGAACCCCTTTCTCTGTCCCAACTCCCATGTATTTCCACAAACTCTCGACATGAAATGAAATGAATTTTATGGCAAAAGAAACTTCAAAATAAAAGTCATCCAGCAAGTGCAGTCCATAAACTATGCTCGATGAGGAGATAAGCTTCAGGCTAAAATTCTCACAAGAGGACCAGAACCAAGTAATGAGGGTGGAAGAGAGTTAGCATTAGAGAAGCCACCTAGAAAGGCCCCAGGACAAGACATCTTAGGTAGGCTTGCCAAGTGGCCCTAGTACCCAGGTCGGTTGGAGCGGTTAGTTGAGAAGGGCTGGAGTGGTCTGGGGACTTTAAAACACACAGGCCATATGCCTCTCCACCCCACTCCCACATGGCAGGATTCACTAGGCTCTTTTGCCCTCCAATTATCTGCCCTTCTCTGATAACTAACGTCAGAAAATCGTTAAAGGATTTGAATGGGAAAAGAAATGAAAGCCTGAGTGGAAGAGAAGGGAGAAGAAGAGGACCGGGCCTCTTAATGGATAGGGGAGAAGAAGTATAAACCTGTCAGTATCTTCTCAGTTTAAATCCATAGACTTCAACAGGTCCCATGGATAGCATTAGCTATCAATGTAATAATCATTTGAATCTGCATGGTTTCAGTCATGTTCCCAGCAACCCCCAAAGGGGACACACGACATGAGGCAGACTGATATTATGCCCTTTGATTTTGAGAGAGGTGAAAGGAGCAGTTCAGAGGACGCTTCTCTAGCTATAGTGTTTAGGATCCACAAGTGTGTATGCTTTTGGAGATTGAGGCTGGTATGATGCAGAGATCCGTTTTCTCTACTCTGACTCAGGACCGGGATTTTCCATACTGGATGTGTTAGACATTATCCTCAAGATGCTGGAGGCAGCCTCATCATTGTTCTGTGTCCTCTCCATAGAGGAAAATCAACACAGTCCCATCTAAGCCAGGGAAGTGTTACAGTACCTCTTAAGTCCACTGCACACCCTGGAGAGTCCATCCTCTTACCTTTTCTCATCTCTGCTTAGAGGGTGCATGTACTTTGTGTTCTTTTGTGCTTTTATGTCAAAGAAATTGTTTTTCTAGGGCCTTAGGAGACTTTGGCTCTTGGAAAGGGATCCCCAAGCTGCAAAAGAGAGGTTACACAACACAAACGTGACCAGCGCATAGAAGTTTCCTTGCTTCTGGTGAAGACTAAAATCTGTGTTCCAGGAACAAGTTCTCCTTTCACGGGAGTTTTCTTTGTAAGGGGCAGACACTCTAATGGCATTAAACTGTCTGATCCATATGCACAGTCAGTGACCAAAAACATGAAGAGTAGAAAAGAGAAATATAAAATCTCCCCCAAAAGGGAACCTTACTTGGTGAGCCTTACCAACAGGTATTGGGCATTAGGTCCCAGATGCGTTTCCAGGTCCTTGTGTGTGACAAATAAAGAATTGGACATGACAAGCAAAGGTAAAGAAAAAGCAGCAAAGTTTAAATCAGATGACAGTAAGCTCACAGTAAGCAGCCTCATTCTAGTGGAAAGGAAAATGGCTCAAATACTTTAGATATTAGCTTTCAGAATTTCAAATGTGACAGGGTCTAGGGTCTGGAGCACCTCCCACTGGGGCCACCAGAGCATGACTGACAACTGAGGACTGAGTGCTAAATCATGTCAGCTGTGTCTACTGCGCATGTCTTTTCCCGTAATTGACTCTGTTGTAATTGGTTGTATTAGACGTAACACACATACATGAACTTTTAATGAGCTCCAAATGAAGAAAGGTCCTAGTAGGTCATGCAGGAGGATCTGAAACACATGTCTCATTTCTACAGCTAGGTAGTAGGCCTGAGGACAAAGGTGGGGATTTGGCCCTCAGGGATAGCCTAGGTTCAGGTAGGCGGAAGGGAGTGGTCCCATAGCCCCAATTGTACTACATAAGTTGCACTATGTATAACTTTTTGGATTTTTTCTATTACAAAATATTTTTCTAAGGGGACATATTATCATATTTATGTGAATAATATCATAGTTCCATATATGAAACATACTCCATATATATATATATATAATATATATATATATTTATTTATTGGTACTGGGAATCAAACTCATGACCTCAGACTTGCCAGGCAGGCACCTATGCCACTGAGCTACATCCCCAGCCCTAGATATACATTTTTAAAGGGGGTGGGAAAGCATATTTCAAAGGTTAAGTTGAAACTCAAACTGATAAACATTTTTGACAGCAAGAACTTTTCTGGAGGAGGAAATGGGAATGATTTTTACAGATTATTTAAAGGAGCACATGTGTTTCAAACTTCATAAAATGTTGCATGAAATATTTGCTATATCAAACTTAAAGAAACAATGCTGGACAGTTAAAAGCAATATGATACTTTAGTTGTAGCAGAGTATCTGTAATTTTTAAGTCTTTGAAATGCTTTAATCATTGTGTTGCATGATTGGAAATATGGTTTTCTTTTTCCTGTTGCTTTGTTTTTTGTTTTTGTTTTTTTTTTTCTGGTACCGCTGTTATGGTTGATACATTGTGTCAACTTGGGGAGTCAAGAGGTTTGGCTAAGTGACTTAGCAGGAAGCCAGAGTGCTTACTTTGTATACATCCTGAGCCTGTGGAAGAGGAGGGCAAAGATTATGTGACAGCTACATGCCCCTTAGGTGGGGGTAGCCTGTTTACAAAGTAAGGCAGGAAAAAGAAGCTGCTTGCCGCCATTCCTGCGGTTTTTGCTTTGGCTGTTTGCTGTTCGGCTGCCAT
The DNA here is from genome assembly GCF_000276665.1 of Chinchilla lanigera. Classification (NCBI taxonomy): domain Eukaryota; kingdom Metazoa; phylum Chordata; class Mammalia; order Rodentia; family Chinchillidae; genus Chinchilla; species Chinchilla lanigera. The sequence goes on from NW_004955428.1 coordinate 7,824,754, forward strand.
TCCCTCCTTTGCTCTTGTAGCTTTGCTACCTTCTGCCTCGGAGCCAGCCAAGTATGGACTGAAACCTCCACAAACTGTAAGCTAAATAAACCTTTCCTTCCTTCATTTTGGTATTCTGTCTCAGCAACGAGAGAAAAGTAACCAAGACAACCGGGAATAGAACTCATGGCCTCATGTTTGCCAGGCAAGCGCTGTGCCACTGAGCAAAATCTCTAGCCCTTTCCTGTTGCTTTGTAAAGTTGAGATATTTTCATGAAATAATCAGATATTTTGCAGAGCCTCTAGTGAAGTGCTCATTTAAATATATCACATGGTATATCATTTCATATTTTTGATGAGTAAATATTCTTGATTTTAAGATATTCTACTCCTTCAGTTGTTTAAGATTTGTATTGTTTGGGTCCTGCATAAGAACATTTCACTGAAAACAACATATCGGTAAACCTACCAAAAACATCAAACTGAATAATTATAAACTAAATAATTCCTCTTTAAATTGGGAATGAACCAGTGTTATACCCTTTCACTCCTTGCATTCAAATTTGCCATCAAAGTCCCAGTTAGTATAATAACACAAGTAAAAAAGAAAAATCAAATGTATACAAGGTTGGAAAGAAAGAAATAATACTACCTTTGTTGGAAGATGTCATTATTGACTGCATAGAGTACTCTTTTTCTTTTTTTTAAAGGAGGAAAGGTTTATTTAGCTCACAGTTTGAGGAGGTTTCATTCCATAATCTACTGGGTCTGAGTCAGGGTGGCACATGGTAGAAGGCAGCAGTTCACAGAAGTGGAAAACAGCATAAGCCCGAAGAACAAAAAGGGATATACAGAGTATTCCAAAGAATCAACAACAACAACAACAACAATAGTAAACTCCTTAAATGTAATATGGGTTCAAACACTTGATATTAATGAAATAATTGTCTTAAATGCTAAAACTGTCTTAGTATTTACTTTCAATATATATTGGATGACTTCTAGGATATATACTGAAATGAAAGCACCGACATTATACTGGTTAATAAAATTAATTGAATTTCTCAGTAAAATGAGCTTTTCTCTTATTTACTTATGTAAAACTTACATTTATTAATTATAGTCATCAAATATCTTAAATGAGCAGTCTGAAAATGAAATGAGACATTGTCTGGGGCTCTAGGCCTCCAGCTGGATGCGTGGAGACCATTGCTATTGCCTCTAGCTTTTCAGCTGGGATTGTGCAGAACATTGCCATGGGATCACACAGAGAACAGTATCTACTTGGAACTAGATGCTTATAAATATGAGTGGAATGCTTTCAATATCTAGATATTTAGGAGATTGTCTTCTTATTTTATTTGTTGTAAATGTTATTAGTATTCATATCCTAATTGGCACTAAACAACTAACACTACTGGTTTGTGACAAGAATGTTAAAAAATAGGCATAAAAAATGACAGTTTTGGAAAGTATCATCTCACATAAAATAAGGTTGAGGTTTAGTACAGTGCTTGCTTAGCAAGTGCAACAACCTTGTTTTGATCCCTGGCACTGTGCACACTCATACTCACACACTCACACACACACTCACACACAATGTTATTTTGACATTTTAATTTCTTTATTTAAAAATGTTTTGATTAACAATTTTCCATACCAAATTCTACTGTAAATGCTAATGTCGTATATCTTGGGGACTGTTGATTGTGCTTACATTCAGAATATTTTAAACTTGAATGGTTGCCATGAAAATTCTAGTTCAAGAGATTGTCTAAGTGGAGGTACTTGAGATTCCTTTTCACTTCTAGATTCGCATGAATTATTGTTTATATCTGGTTGCAAAAGGGAAATTGAACTGATGCTCACCACAATGCTACTGATATCGACACCTTCGGAAAGACTTTGTTGTGCTGATTGACAACATGATTATATGAGCTCTAAAGTAGCCGTGATTACTTGATAATTCTGTTTAATGTTTTAAAGTGTCTTGAACACTAACAGCCTTCAAAATTAGTGAGTACTTACCAAGAAAGGCCTTAGAATAAATTTATAATGTTGAAAGTCTCTCTAGAGATTTTTTTTCTATTTTAGTGGAATATTTTAGTCTATTTAACTACCAATATTTTTCTGCAGAAAATATCTCTTTATTACTTTATAATTCTGTCTTAGTAACTTTTTCTGTCATTGCTGGGACAAAATACTTGATGCCCAAAATTAGGGAAGGAAAGGTTTATTTCGCTTACAGTTTGTGGAGCTTTCAGTCTATACTTGGCAGGTTACAAGGCAGAGTGGCACATGGCAGAGGGCTACAACTCATGGCGGCAGAACAGAGCAAAAGCAACAAGCTCAAAAGGGAGGAATGGCCACAAGCAGCCTCTTCCTCTTCCTTACATATGCAAACTATCTAGGGGGAAGGGACTGGGGATTTAGCTCAGTGGCAAAAGCGCTTGCCTGGCAAGTGCAAGGTCGTGAGTTCAATTCCTGGTACCAGAAGAAAAACAAAAACAAAACAAACATATGCAAACTATCCACCCCAGGGCGGGTGTACCTCTCACACCCATAATCAATCAAACTCTAAAAGCCTGCCCCATGACCCCATGAGGTTTTAGGGGGACACCCAGACACAAACCATAACAAATATAATAGTGTAAGATCTAATATTACTTTATATATCTGATGTACACTACGCATAACATAAAACCTTCATTGGGTGAAATAATGTCTTTTTAAAATGTGAATATAATAACACTCCCTTATCATCAAGAGACATGTCTCAAGACCGAAGTGAATGTCTGAAAGCACGGCCAATACCAACACTCAGTATAAATTAGGTACAGTGAGAGACCGATATTAAATTAGAGCTAATATTAAATTAGTGCAACTATGGTAATATACTACAATAAATAGTGAGTGCATTTGCTCTCTCTCACCAGTTATTTTATTGTGCTGTGCTCATCCCTCTTGTGATGGTGTGAATGCCTGCGTGATGAGAATATGTGCGTGGGACAGTTGAGGCTTTGCAACGCTAGGACTGCAGTACCTCAGAAACCGATCTGAGCACTGAGCAAGCTGTCGGGTGATTCGCTTCTCCGTTCTACAAGCAGAAGGATGCCCTGGATAAAGACAAACAGAATTAGATAATGTGAGATTTTATCACAATTTTCAAAATGGCATCTAATGTAAAACTTACGAATTATTTCAGGGCTTTTCCTACTTAAAATTATAATACTTTCATTGACCTCAGGTGGCAAAACACAGAATTAAAAAGACAGACATGCATTTCAAAGTCTTACTGCTATTATTGTCAAAATTCTAATTTATCTTTTAAGAACAAAATAATGAGTTTGTCATACCCAAAACCAAAACTGAATTTACTTGCTACCTACTTCATTGTGTGTAAGATGCAGTCACACTTGAAAAATATAAAAGTTTTGATTTGGAAAAAAGAATGTGCCTGCGTGTGTGCGCGCATGTGTGTAATATACGAATAGCTTTCCAGACCCACTAATGTTCACATCAGAAATTCAGGAAACCAATTTGTCTGGGACAAAATAAATAATTTACTGGACTGGAAATCAACTCTAAGTCACTGTGGCACCACTGAATGTTTGACACTTCACAGCGATGACTTAGGTTTTCCAACAAGAATGAATTAAATACTACTGTGGTCAGATCAAGTGGTTTGTTTTTAGCCCTCATCTTTTCATAGTTTCCTTAAATTCTCCCCATTGTTTGCTTTTCAACATAAATTCTATTTCTCTCATGCCTCTGTTTCACTGTACTTTTGCTTTTAGACCCATTAAGTGTTAAATGCATTTCTTCTAGGCTGTTTTGAAAAATGTAATAGAATTAAGGAAAGTAATTATATATTTGTAATATTTTAATCTATTGACACTAAATTCTTTTTGTGTTTATTAGTTTAATTTTGATTACCTGTTTCGATATTTATTGAAGTAATACTTTGATTTGGGATCAAGTATGAATTTTCAGTCAGCAAAAGTACATTCCATAGTAGACTCTCTGGATTTTTTGTTTACTTGTTTGTTTTCCACTGAATAATGGCTATATTAATGCTTTTCAGTTATTTCTTGCCCTGCATTTAATTATTCCATTCTCTTACCAATTGAATTTTACAAGATTGTGATGTGCTGGCTTTGAGAATTGTGAATAAGGCAGCATTTGAGTGCTGTCTGAAAAGATAAGCATTATTCAGACGTGCAGAGGTGAGATAAGAAGAGAATTCCAAGTTGTCGGGAAAGCAAAAGCAAAAATGTGGAGAAATATTCAAGTCTTAGAACTCAGAAAGTTGCCGACTAATTATTTGCATAGTGTTGAATAGATATGGCTAGATTAAAAGTATCTTCAACAGTTTATATATTTTTGTTTATTGTCTGGCCAATTAAGAGGCCATGGAGATTTTTTGAATAGCAAAAAGTAATTAGCCTTAAGCTTTAAAGTTATTAAAATATATGCGGGCTACAAAATCAATTATATTGTAGTGAGAATCAAAGAAGGGAAATGGGTTAAACAAAATTTTCTTGAGGAAATTTATGAAGGATTAGGATTAGAATCATTAGCAAATAAAGAATAGAACATCAAAAAATAACTGTGAACTCTTACGTCTACCTTAACTAGAAGAAAACAAACAGGGAAATTTCATAATTCTCTATAGCTATGATTCATTCAGTTTTGAACATATTGATTTTGAAATCCTCTCAGAACCTAGAACTATAAATATAGTAGAGAAGCAGAGAAAAACAGACAACTTAGACAAAAACACATGGATTTTTAATAAAAAGTCTCTATTTTTTAAGTTGATGACCATTAATGGCTCCCTTTTGTGCTGTGGAAGTGTTGTATAATTTCACTTCCTAATACTTTTACAACTTCTCATTTGTTTTAGAAACAAGTATTGTCATTCTCTTTGTCACTTCCTTCTGTATGCTAAACTAGCACGCATGTGAAGTCATTTTCATAGATTTCCTGTACTATCCCACTTTTCTTTATCTTTTTAATATATTCATTTTATCTCTCATTAAAGTTTATTTTTTCAGGACATGTGCTTCCATTCTTTAACAAGATACATCCCACAGCATTTTATCTAGTGAAGATCTTAATATTTGTGTTATCATAATAGTTATCACACATTATGAATGTTGCCTGTTTAATGTTTTCTTCCCTTAAGAACTACAAGTTTTGTAAGAACAGGGATCATGCGAATCTTTGTTCAGTGTGTACCCTGACTGTTCAGCAGAGGAAGCGGTGCAGAGAAGAAGTGTAATAAATATTTATGAAAGAATAAATGAATTACTGATGCTGACTTAAGGCAGATTGAGCATCACAATGCTTTCTGCTGATCATAAGAATAATTAAGCTGTGAAAATGGCAAAACAGAGTAACATTATGGGGTGGCAGGCAGAGAGAAAGTAAGGAATGAGATGCTAGAAGTCTCAAAAGCCTGAGATTCAGCTGACCAAAAGGAAATGAGAACGAGTTTCCATAATCACATGGACCATAAAGTAACTTGAATCTCTTCTTTAACAGAAAAAAACAAACAAACAAACAAACAAAAAAAACAAACCCAGAAAGGCACAGTCTAAAACCATGCACAAACCACTTCTTAAGAACCTACACACTGTGGATATATTTCCAGCTTTTCTTTAACAGATATTGATGATTCTCTGTGATTCCAAAGATGTATTTAGCATTTTATCTACTGTTTCCCACTGGAATATATAATTTCCTCATATTGTCAATCTCTTGTGACATAAGTATCAGTTACTGTGTAAGATCAATACTCTTTCACCATGTTGTTGCTTATTTGAACTGCAGTCCTGACCTTGCATAGCATGGCCTTACCCAAATTACCTCATGGACAACACAAATACTTGGCACAAAAACCATGGTTTCTTCTCTCCCTGCGGTTCTGTCCTTAGCCACCTTTGCACACAAATTAATCTAAAATATCTTGTATATTCTTCCCTGCTATGACAGTATATATAATATGCATGTTATATGCTATATATTATTGTATATATTGGCTTTTGTTCGTAGCTTCTGTCTTATAACTATCTCTATAAGGCACCCCAAGAAAGCAGAATTTCTCTTGCCCAAGGCAGATCATAGCAACTCTCCCCTTTTCTGCCTTTCTTCAGCTGACCTTTCCAAATAGTGGATACTCTTCAAGACCCCCATTTCTGAATGAGCATTATCACATATCTAGGGGAAAGGAACGCCAGGCAGACAAGCCAAGAAAAAATTGGACAGGACTTGATGAGTTTCTCCAACCACTCTATTAGCAGTATCTATGCAATGCAATCTACCTGAAACTCCAAATGACAGGTTTCAGAAAGTCTACAGATCGCTGAGGTTTCTGGAGAGGGTACCATGTAAGTTCTGTCTAGAGAGGGCGTAGAAGTTATGTGCACTGCTCCCCATAGTTCCTCCTAAGCCATTCTTCATCTTTACCATTTGGAATACTCTTTATAATAAGTCACTAAACTTTATCTCTGATTTTTCTGAGTCAGTCTATCAAATTAAGCAAACCTAAAGCAGGTGTTGTGGAAAGCTAATTTGGAGCTAGTCGTTCAGAAGTACACGTTAAAAAAAAAAAAAAAAAAAAACGGGCTTGTGATTGGCATTGAAAATGGGCAGATATGTGAGACTGAGAACTCCCTTTAAGATCTGATGCTATCTGCAGGCAGATAGTGTCACAACTGAATTGGAGTGAAAGCCATCTCTCCAGTCTGTAAAAACTGATTGCTTGCTTTATCACATCTAAAGTCCAAAGTGTCAAGTGTTATAAGAGTACAGTAAGGGAAATGAGTTCATTTTTTTTGACAATTTTGAAAGGATATTTCTCTTCAGTGTTGACTACCATTTCTGGGACATGGAAGAACTTCCAGCGCTGTGTGTGTGTGTGTGTGTGTGTGTGTGTGTGTGTGTGTGTGTTAATGGCATATTCAATTATATCAGAAAGAAGGAGGACCTTATCTATATAGGAGCTTGACATCTGTGAGTTTCTAAGTAAATTTCAGTAATCTGAAATGCAAAAACTGCAGAAAGGTAAAAGAAAGTGTAGATAAGAATAAAAGAACAAATAGATCAAATGAAAAGCAAGCAAACACATGAGCTAACACTGTGATCACCTACTGATCACATTATGTTTAAAAGAGAAACATAGACTAGCTTTTTTCCTGCTCTACAGTATAATATTTGAAAAAAAGCCAACTCAAAAACTAAAAGCAAGGATTGGGTGTACGTAGCAAAGTGGTAATATGAGCACACTGCATGTATGAGGCCTGGGTTCAACCCACAGGACCACACACACGTACACACACACACACACACACATGCACCTCTACACATACATCTACAGACACACATGTTAAAAATGGAATGTCTTTAGTAACACTTTACATTGTTAAATGCTGACTGTACATTGATAATCTGTGTTGATCATGATGCAGAGTTTTTTTGGGATGTGCTGTGGGGAAGAGAATAATACTACATTTAAATTTATGGCTTTAATTCACTAATAGGTTGGAAACGGATGTTGAAACCTTACCATCTCATTACATCTGTAGAATAATTTCAAGTTCTTGCTGTGTTTTTATAATTGGGCAGAATCATATTCAGAATCTGAACAATACAGGAGTTAAATAAAATCTATATAAAGTATTTAAATAATTTTGCTATTGAGAATTATAGATTCATGGACTTTGGAGCCATATGGAAACCTGTAAATGCCAGTGTAGTCATTACTGTATGACAGGTTAAAGGTCACACCCTTGACCTTGAGGAATTAACATTAATATAATTCCACATAGATACTAAAATGCTCTGATACCTAAACTTCTATCCCTTTATCTTTCTGCAATATTCAAATTCCTTACTATACCTGCTAACAGCTGCCATGTATATCGTCTCTCCTTTTACAAGAGATCCAGTGAAATATCCTCCAGTGAAGTACTTGAAAACTTCTAAATTACACTCAATTTCATTCATACATTTCAAATTTTGAGAGCTTTAAGTGCAATTACCCCTACTTTTTCTTTCACATGAAGCAATAATATATTCACCACTTGTATATTTGGTTTCCTAGACATTTCTTTTCAGCAAACACTATATGTTATATATCAAGTCATAAAACATAGATTGATGGTGTTTTGTTAGTTTCTTTCTCTTTAAAGTCAAAACAATAATCTAAAAAAAAAATTTTTCCAAAGCTAATGACAATGCCACTGATAACTTTACAGTAACATTTGTTTGTGGAAAATTAATTTATACTTGGATGATATTTGTTAGAGACCCTTTCCATGGTGTCAGTTACCAGAGACCTGTGCAGTAAATTCCCAGGCTCCTGCAAAATTTTAGGCATATGGCAAGAAGAAAGAGCAAGAGACAAAACAGAGGTGTAGGCAGGGATCTGGGATGACCAGTTGTTTACGAGGCACCCAGACCCTTGGTATTTACTTGTTACATCAGAGTCAAGGATAGTGAGTGGGGGCTGGGGGTTTAGCTCAGTGGCACAGCGCCTGCCTGGCAAGCGCAAGGTGGTGAGTTCAATTCCTGGTACCGGAAAAAAAACCAAAAAAATAAAATAAAATAAAAGGACAGTTAGTGAAGGGCAGTGGGTGTTTGGAGGAACAGTAATGGTGACTACATTTTACTTGAGTTGGATAGGAAGAGCAAAACATTTTTGGAAGGTCAAGGACAACACAGGGGGACAATAATGAAAATGTCATTTTCCAGGTGTCTTATCATCTTTAGTAAGTGTTACCTTACCCCCTGAACACCACAGCAGTCATTAGCCTTAGGGATTCCACCTTTGATCAGAAAAGCGTGGAGAGTTTCCCTGTCAAAACCTGGCTCAAGGGCAGGACAAGAACAAGCTTTGGATGTCCCCTAGACTCCATTTATAATTGGAGGTCCCCAATAGATACTTGGAGAAAGAAATTTAGAAGAGCACAAGTCTCAAGAGTTCACCTTAGAATTAGGAGGATCACTGCAAGTTGAAGACAGTCCTGAACTACATAGCAAAACATTGTCACAAAAACCAACCAGCAAACAAACAAACAAAAGTTAGCCTTAGGTGACACTTATGTTAGAAGTGAAGATTATAAAAAGAATCAAGCAATCTAAAAGAAACAGACATACCAGAGGAAAGGAGTGAAGACACATTACTGCACTATTTAAAGTTGGGGTCATGTTAGCAAAGTGAATTACATTAAGCTCTACCAAATGCTAAAAAAGAGCTCTATCAAGCGCTGCCTAGAGAAGAAGATCCACATTTTTAAATCTGTTGTTGCGGGGATGTCTCCATTATTTTTCAACCAACTCTTAAGTCTAGATTTTCCTACTTGAACTTTATATTTTCCTTTTCATTTCTGACCTCATTTTATGTTTACCCATCAGATTCTGAGAGTGATTTTGTTTTCAAAACTCTCTCAATACTTAAATGGAGTGTTTGTCAGCGTGTGACACCCACCGCCTTTATATCATACCAGGGTGTTGTACTTAAAAATAAAAATTCAATACCAGGCTCTCCCTTTCTCCTTATGTATAAGACTGATGGATATAGCTTCAGACTTCTTTCAGTGATAGCTCTTTAGAAAGTTCTATGATGTATTCCATTAAGCCATTCTGTGTCTTGCATTTCCTCTTTCCTTGGATTAATTTAACAGTGCTGAGAAAATGGAACTACCATTGAATCAACACTCCTTTGTTCTTTAGATCTAATGGAATTAATGTTTTTACCTGAGGCTCAAAATGCTGGAGTTGAGAGACAACAAGCAAAGCCCCCGGCAAAGCTAAATCTCAAGAGGCTCTGCTGCCTAAACATTTTTTATTTGTAAGAGCAAATGCAATTTGAAAATAAGAGCCTGTGTTCCTATAGTGGAGACTTTCAGGAGACACTCCACTTCCACTTCTTTTTTCCTAGACCATTAATTTTTTTAAAAAAGTTGTAATGGTATTTCCTTTTTATTCTCTAAAATATACAGAATTTTTGTAAAACAAAAATGAAACCTAATGAATATAAGCCCAAGAGAATGTCTGTCTTAAGGAACATCTTTCAATGTAATCATCAGAGAACAAGGTATTGTTATAGGCAGCTGAGTTAAATAGAAATATTATAGGTAGTCAGACAGGGCCAGGCCCTCGAAGGAGCCAACATGAAAGATACGTATTGGCTGTGGGCCAGACCTCAGGACAAAGGACTAAACAAATGCACCCACATACTTCCCTAGGGATGGACATCAGGGATTGATATTCTAAATAATAGCGATCTTGAAGAGTTCTTGAAGCAACCCCTTACAGGAAAACCCCTCTTCTGTATTCATGCCCACTTGCTACATGACTCGCTTCCTCATTTGATCCCAATTTAATCAATTTTACCTGAACAATTCTTATTGGCTGGCCGTAGTTTTGTCCATTTTTCCCCTACTTTGGACCCACCTCACCTCGTGGTTTTGCTCTATAAAAGTCCCTAGAAAAGACAGAGTCTTGGGGTAACCCATTTGGGCCCCCTTCTCTTCCTGTCTTGGACAGAAGCTTTCTTTCCCTCAATAAATATATGCTGCTCTTAAACCTCCATCGTTCCAAAAATTTCACTCTTTGATTTTAGAGAACACGAGCTCCTCCCATACATTATTCAGATTGGGAGATTTTATTTTCCTGTGTCAGTATCACTATCTTATTACTATAGAGTGGGCATCTGACTTCCGTAGGCATTCCTCTCACGCTGCAAAGCAACTTGTCATGAAGATACGGGCATCAGACATATAAGCAGGTTGTTATTTATTTATTTTTTTTTTCTGTATGGGGGATCGAACTCAGGATCTTGTGCTTGCCAGGCAGGCGCTTATGCCACTGAGCTCTATCCCTATCCCCAGCAGATTGTTATTCTTTAGGACAAATCTTATTACATCATTATCTAACATAGATGGATATTTTTAAATAAGGAAGACTTAATATTATTTTAATACATTTGACCAAAGAGAAAGAAAAAGCTAACAAGAGAAAGGTGAAAACCAAAGTCAGTGAAAACTAAGAAGAAAATGAAACTAAAGTCAGAAATCAGAACAATAGAAACTCAGTCAAAGAATTAAAACATAGCTAAATCTGAAAGCCCACAATATTAAATAATAAATAATATACGTACATGTCACGAGATTAACAGAAATATCAGTTTAAAATAATGCAAGTACCATATCCAAACACATGAGGGGCTATAAAATTATTGAAATAAAATATAGCTTTTACTGTATAGAACTACCATTGGAAATCTCAAGGATATTCATCATTTCTCTAAACATTTTTACATTTAAATTATATTTCCCCAAATCAAAGACATTTTAGCAGTGAGTTTTTCCCCTCCAATTTGATTAGCTTTCTTAAATTAAAACCTAGACATTAATTTAATGAACATTCCCTTGCAATTTTATTTATAACCATAATATTTCTAAGCCAGTCATCTAAAATGATGCTTGCCTGGGAAGCCCAAGGCAAAATGGTTTACCTTCAGGGTTATTAGGCATCACCCTGGAGGGGGAAATGCAAATTAAAAATTTCACTCTAGTTTGGAACTTTGATTAGCCTGAGGAAATAAGGCAAAAGAGGAAAGCAAGAAAGAAATAGTTATTGAATATCAACTATGTATCAGAAAGCTTTGATATATGCCTTCCAGTAGATTAATTAATTCTCACAGCTAGAAAAGGCATTATACAGTTTTCATTTTTTAGAAGACGGTTTCATAGAGGAGAACATTTTTCAAATAACCCATCAGACAAAGGTAAAATTCAAACTTAGTCTGTCTGATATCAAAGGCAGATTGTTCTTAATTTCTGCTGTGTAATCCACTTTTTCAAGAAAAGTCTATAATGAACTAATTTTCTTTTTTAGAGAATAAAAATAACAATAACAAAAAAACAACAACATAGCATGCTTATATCCGGTAATCTGAACAACTAATTTGAAGACAACAATATGTAATATAATTTTATATTTGGGTCATTCTACTTTATATATTTGTCTTTTTTTTTTTTTTTTTTTTTTTGGTTGGTTTTTTTAATACCAGGATTCAAACTCAGGACTTTATGCTTGCAAAGCAGGCACTCTGCCACTGAGCTATCTCCCTGGCCCTATATATTTGTCTTTTCAAAATTGTTTTTAAACTTGTACTCTTCACAAACATGTATAGTAGAAAGTAGAAAATCTTTAATTTATGCATTGGACTAAGAAAGGGAGAAATCCAAGGGTAAAAAAGGAGGATTTGAAGATGTAAATAGATATTTATTGAGTAACTATTATGTATCATATGTTATTACAATAAGGATAGACAGAAATCTTATATCAAATGAATAAACAAAAGAGATCCATGTGCTTTAAGAAAGAGTTAAAGGGGATAACTGTGCAGTTGGACTATGAGGGATTAAGGCTGTGAGAACATATAGTGAAAGGAATGTTTCTAAGATGAGGTGTCCTGGAAATTGAGGCCCAAGTAAAGTGAAGGGACTGGCTTTGCAAATACATGAGAAGCAGAGAACTCAAGGATAAACAGGAAAGAAAATATAACAATTTTGCATTGTTATTTAGCAGATCAAAATGCCAGTGAAGATAGATTTTATTTTACCTTATGAAGTTAACTGGCACAGGTATAGATGTGTAATAGTGAAAGAGGAACAAAGTCTGAAAGAAGCTGTCACTCTTTTTTATGCCCCATGGAAGAGTCAATACAGGCAAGAAATAGAAATTCTCCTGGTGGTAATTGTGCTTGGCTAATAAGAGATTCTTCAGCGTGTTTTGCTAAAAACCTCTTCAGGAGTTAGTGATGGCCATTTCTTTGACTAATATCAATTTAGTGTCTATATTGTACATAAAGTTTCTCATATCCCCTTGTTCAAATATGTATATAAACACTGGAATGATAGGCATTTTCAGTTGTGTTTCTCTTACTGCTCTTTTATTCCATTGCATTTTAAAGTTCTTTGAAAGTACCTTTAACATGACTGTGGTTTGTGCGTGGATGTGCCCCCAAAGCCTTAGGCAGCCGTGGGGGGCAGGTCTGTTCTGAGGCGAATCTAGAGATTGTGACTGATTTGTAGTGCAGGGCTAGGATTAAGAATGAGTGATTTCTGGATCACTCCACTGATTGGATCAGCACCACCCTAATCCCAGCAGTCTGGATAATGTAAAAGGGGCAAAGGGAGGCTGGATCCTCCCCCTTCACTCTTACTGCTTGTGCTGTCTTCTGCCACCATGAACTGTGGCCCCTCTGCCATGTGTCACCCTTTGGAGCCAGGTGATAATATACTGAAACCTCCACAAACTGTGAGCAAATAAACTTTTCCTCTTTCCCTTTGGGTGTCAGATATTATGTCCCAGGAACAAAAAAAGTAACTAAGATAACTATTTTTTCCTTTGTTAGTTTCATATCCTTGAGAGTTTGCCTTTTAATCACTTTATGAGTTTAATATTTATTAAATGAATAAAGAAATATCACCCTGTCATGAAATATCCTCCATTTTGTCTGAAGTTTACTTTTTCACATGGGTCACCTCTGTCTCTGCAGTATTACACTCTTGAATGATTACATTCTACATAAATATACTGAAAAGTTTTAACACTGAACTGGATAGATTAACTAAAAGTTTTATCATTGGAAGTGGGAAATTCATCCTCCGAGGAAACAGTTTTTGACATTTTGCAAAATCAATTTGTATGAGGAGAGCTATTTTTACAAGTCAAACTCCCTGAATTACAAATTTCCACATAACACCAAAAACAAAAACAAAATAAAATGCAAGTGGGAAAAAGTACAATTAAGACAATGATTTACGTCACCAAATAGAAAACCAAAGCATCACTTGGAGGTAGACCAGTCTCTTGTTTTCATCAAGATCGTCTCAGTCTTTTTCCACTTACTCTCCTGTTATCCCTCCAAGGCAAGGAAGTTCTCATCATTAACTGTAGGTACACTTTTTCAGAACCTGGGTCTGCAAAGTTGTGCATTATGGAGACCTAATATTTGGCTCCAGAAAAATAAAACTGCTATGTTTATTGCTTTCAGAATATATTCTGCTTTACAGATCAGTGTGCTATATCTCACATTTATGATGGAACTACTGGTGTCCCTGAGAAGCATTTTGTCATGGAGTCAAATTTTTAGTTTTCTGGAAAACTAATAGTAAATAATAATTTACTAACAGTAAAATAAATTAATAGATTTACTTTATTTACTCCCACAAGAATTTATAAGCTTTTCAGTACAGAAAAAGAAATAGTATATTATCTATGATGACCATTTCTATCAGCCTTATTACAAAATATAGGAAAGAATTGGTTGAGATGATGATGGGCTATATTTCCCTTTATAGACTTGAAAAATACAAGTCATTTAATTACATTATCTTCTCCTAACAAACATAGGGGAAAATTTTTAAATGCCCATGTTTTATTTAGTCTCATCTAGGTTTTTCATGTATGCATCTTTTTTTTGGCATACAGTAGGAATTCAATTTATTATAGATATTATAAAGCAGCATATGTAGAAAAAAGATGAAAAAGAAAGAAAATAAAGAGTTGATATACTGAAAAAGGGTTTCCTTATTTTTCTCATTACTGAGACAAAATTCCCAACACCCAAAGTTAATGGAGAAAAGGTTTATTTAGCTCACAGTTTCTAGAGGGTTCAGTCCATAATTGGCTGACTCCAAGGCAAGGTGGCACATGGCAGAGGGGTAACAGTTCACGGCAGGGAGGCAGATGATAACAAAAGCAACAACCACAAAAGGGGGAAAACAAGCCTTTTTCTGCTCCTTTTATTTTATCCAGACTGCTGGGATTAGGGCAGTTTCAGTATATATTTCTTTAATTTTAAAGATAAAAGAACAAAAATATCTTAATGAACACACATACATTTAGAAAATAACATAAAACAACACCAGCGATACAGAATCTCAGACAAGGTGATAGGAAATTAACAATGGTAGTTGTATTACATAATGATAAACTTTGCATTGTTGTAACACATGAAATTACTAACTCTTGCCAAGTCAGTTTAAAACATTTTGTTCAAAAAATTCTGCCAGCTTAAAATTTCATATTTGTGCTAACAATGAGGGAAGGATATGTCTGTTATTAATATCACCTCAGAGGTTCATGAAATGATGACAATGGCAATGCCAATTTTTAGCCTATGCTGTAAGAGTTTATAGAATGATGTGGCAGACATCATCACATTGGCACCACAAGGTCAGGATTACAGGGGGAAAAAAACTGTTTAGTTTCTAAAAATGTAGATGGTTTTCTGCATTGTTCATATAACCACAAAGAAAAAAATTCCAGTATGGAGTACCACTAATGTAGTAACAATTAATTCATGCTAACCATAACGATTTCTGTGTTATGGAATTTCCACTTTGCTTGCTTCTTTTCTACTCCTTTGCATGTTCTTTACAACTTTATTCATTGTGAAGTAGACACACAAAACTTTCATCTGAAGTGTCACATTCCAGGACTTTGCATTTCCTTTGGATTAATCTTTGTGATCTCTCCTAGCCATATATTTACAGAATTAGGCCCTTCTTTCAATTGAGTACCATCTAGAAATCTTTCATTCACTGAGAAAATCAACTGGAACTTGCTGGTTCTCTTATCACTCTGGGTGCTTCTGAATTGAATACTACTGCAAGGAACAAGGCAGGCAGAGCATCTGAACTCCTGGTTCATTGATCACATCAAGGTAGAGGCAATAGACCAATAATCAAACGTGTAAGAAAGAAGAATAATCTCAGATTTCACACAGACTTTGAAAAGAATAAAGCAGCATAATGTGGTAGAGTTTCTTGGGAGTTGAAGAACACAGTGGTCACTTTATATATATTATAAAAACTGTATATTACAGTTTTTAAATGAAAAATTTTGAGATTTTTGAGTAGAATCACCTTACAGAACGACGGTTTATATATGACTTTTGCACAGAAGAATGATCCGATAACAATCAGATCATTTTGCTGTGTGTCTCACTACCCCAAATATGAGTACCCAAGTGTATATACAGGTATTACTTAATGTCTCCTACAAGCAAAAAAGAGATGTGTCTCACTCAGTTTCCTGGAAATGAAACCATAAAGAAGACAGAAAGGTAAACCCACCAATGAGTGTACCCATTTCTGGTTATCCCCTTTAACACTTTCTGCCTCACTAATGGAAATGTGCTTTAGTAGTTTCACAAAATGAAGAGTCTTGCTTTTGTCTTTTGAAGAAAATACCACTTTCCTGCTCCCTGCCTAGGAAGTGGAAGCTACAAAAGGATTAGTTTTTCTTGACAAATTACAGAATCATTCTTACTAAATCATGCAAATGTAACCATCATTGTTAGGTTCTATATTACCTCAGGCTTGGTAGATTTAAACTTTCTGTGTGCCTTTTAGAAATCAGTGGTGCAAACTTGAACTTTTCTTAGGACTACCCTTATCTCATTATCTTCTAGTTGCTTGCAAAGTGCTGAGAAAGTTACTACTCTCCAGCTTCATCTTTTCCAAATTGCATTGACTTATATTACCTACTCACGTCTCCTTTTTCATTCCATTTGCCTTGTTTTTATGGATTTAGTAATCCTCTACTTTGATTTCTGTACTAGTGACTCTCACACCACCGGGGCAAATGCCTGACAGTAAGGATTTATGTAGTAGGAGAGGTTTATGCTGGCTCAAAGTTTCAGTAGGTTCAGTCTATGAATGCTTAGTCAGCTCCAAGGCAGAAAATGGGCAGTGGAAGGGCATGACAGAGCACAGTGGCCCATCCCATGGAAGCCAATGAAGAAAGAGAGAGAAAGAGAGAGAGAGGGAGAACCTGTGCACAAGAACATATCCTTTCAGATCACATCCCCAGTGACCTCTCTTTTAACCAGGCCCCACCACCTAAGAGCACATTTAGAAGTGTGCTCATCCCTGGGTTAACCCTGATTAGTATAGTGCCACTATGACCCTTCATCTTCTAAAAGCTCGACACTTAAAATTTTTGGGATATGTTTTAAATCCAAACTATCATAGTTTCTCTTAAAAATCCTGGTGATCTATTTTTTATTTTAAAGATAAAAGAATGAAAACATCTTAGCAAACACACACGCATTTAGAAAATAACACAAAAATGATACAAGCAATGCAGAATCTCCTGCTGTAATGGTCTTAGGAGACCACATCATAAATATATATGATCAATTTGCTGCCAAACATTTTATAAATGATTAAAAACAGCTCTTTGATAAATTTAAAGAACATAATGTATTCAGATGTAGATATTAACTTACAATTTCCTTTAATACAATGATTTGCATTTACATAAATTAACTATGGAGATATTTTCATACCTTTTTAAAGTTATCTAGAGCTTAAATGAAAGATTTCATGCATTAAAATGATTTTCCATACACTGACTTAAAGATTATTAATTTGAACACTTCAGTTTATATTTACCTATAATAATTCAATGCATTTGCTAAAATGAAATATTTAAAGAATGAAACTTAGCAACATTCTTTTTAAAAATGAATTTTAAAGCTCTGACTAAAGTTATATTATCAGTGAGATTTTAGCATAAGTATTATGCTTTTTCCTACTTTTACTCTGTGATTTACAGTTATCTCCTTCTGGTGAAATGGCATAAATTCAATAAAGCAATTGATTTCCTATATCAAATGGCAAGGTTTCTAGATTGGAAACAGAGGAGTGCCAGAGAGTTGTCCAGGGAAGTCACAATGGATACTTTTTTATCAACATTCATTATCAAACTGTTAATTAAAAGTGTCTTTTTCTTAAAATGCATTTGCATTTAGCCCTGTTATACAAACTACGAATTTAGGAAAGACCTGAATAACGTTATGCATGGTAATTAATAAGCCTCCAATGTTTTACTGAACTACTTTGTAAAAAAGAAGTCACATACTTCAAATTGAGTAGGTCTATATACCTAGGGACAGCATGAAAAGGAAGCAATGCATGTAAACATGGCATTACACAGTAATGACAGACTAATTTGTGGAAATCAATCATATAAAATTTCTGAGAGCAACATTTCTCAAAAATATGATTAAAACGTGTTGATTAGCCTAAGTAATAATTGTTTGCATTCCTATCAACCTCAATGTAAACAAACCAAATACAAAATGTAGAATTACTGGCAGATGATTTGTTTTGACTTTTCATAACAAATAAAAATGGGATCAATGGAAATAATCAATGAATGAAAATCAGAATCATGGATATGGTACCAAATTTCTAAACTGCTTCATTTATCTATTTAATGCCTTGTCTACTCAGGGACAGACACATCGTTAGTCACAAAAAGCCT
Source organism: Chinchilla lanigera (assembly GCF_000276665.1). Lineage (NCBI taxonomy): Eukaryota > Metazoa > Chordata > Mammalia > Rodentia > Chinchillidae > Chinchilla > Chinchilla lanigera. The sequence continues at coordinate 7,843,090 of NW_004955428.1, forward strand.
AATTAGGATGGACAACTTCCCTAGTCTCATATAGGTTACACATAGATACATGTAAGTTACGAACACAAAGCCTAGAGATTATATTGTGCATCATTTCACATCTATAATGAAAATAATTTTCATATTGCCCAGTCAAAAGTACTCCAAAGTTATCATTATAAATTTACCTTGAATACTGGAAAAGCTGCTAAAATATGTAATTATACTTTTAACATTTTGTATTTGATTCGTTTACACTGAGGTTGATGGGAATGCGAACAATTACTACTTAGGCTAATCACCACCTTTTAATCATATTTTTCAAAAATGTTGCTCTCATACATATAAAATACTATATGGACACAAATATGTACATGCATATATTCATATATGTATCTAGGTACAGAAAATAACTCTCATATTAAAATAAAAATCACTGATTTTTAATGGAGTGTTTCACTTAAAACCAGTTCTCCTGAAAGAATATATCCACATTCTGATTACCTCCCTTTGTTAGTCTCAGTTCAGAAGTAAGGAGTTAAGAGTGAGAGGAAAAATAATACAGCTGAAAAGGGAAAATGTTAAATAGAAGAAGTCATTTTAAGGAGTTGACCACGGTGTAACCAAATAATGCTCTTCTTAGGTCACTTATGGGAAATCTCCAGCCAAACCACATAGAACCCCTGCATTTCCAAGGTTTGCATGGTGGAAGGGAGGATCCTTCTTGAGTGCAGTCACTATCTCCTTGGGATGTGAATTTCTCTGTCTATGTTTTTGATATAATGAATTGTGGCTTAGATGAGCCAGACCTCTTCAGATCTTCCAACTAGTGGAGATACACAAAATCACACAGTGATTTTGTGATGGGCATCAGACAGACATAGGCTTTCCTCCATCTGTAGAACATGGTGGCATTGGTAGTTGGGACTTTATAGGGTTAGAAATCAGACACTCCACCAGGAAACAGAGCAAGCTACCTCTAAAAGTGAGAGTCAAGAAATGAGTAGGTGCCTAGATGAAAAAGGAATTGATTTTTTTTGTAAAGAGAAAACTTTCTTATTTTCAATCCCTCTAGATGACAAAAGGCTTTCAAAATAAAAATTAGACTTATGTGAAAATCATATAAATATATTTGCTACACAACTCTTTGTTAAGCTTAAAAAAATTTGAAAGAATACATAAACTATAAATAAAATACAAAAAGGAACTTTAAAAAATATTTAAGGTCACAGTCCATAATAATTTACTTTTTTACAGTATGTCAGAAAGGGATCTTATCATAAAAAGGTTTGTAGATTCCCTTACCTTATGAAGTAAACACACTGTGTTTTTGAGGTGCTCCACAAGGTTTAAGAGAACGGTATTGGCAAAAGTAATATCAGCTTTTAACTGAGTTGGAGTCATTTTACATTTGAAAGAAGCATTGATAGACTCAAATATCTATAGTCAAGAGAAAATCTTAAGACGTCTACTGCTGAAAGTATTAGTTGTTTCTTTCAAGAATAAAAGGTCTTGGGCCAGAGATATAGCTGAGTGACATAAAAGTTTGGCTGGCAAGCACAAGGTCCTGACTTAGATTCCTGGTACCCACCCCCCACAAAAAAGGAATAAAACATCTCAAAAGACAGAATGCATAATTCACAGTAAAGAAAACAATTTGAAGAACCATTAATAATGTTTCCCAGTCAAATAACTGGCAACTTAAGACTTCACAATCACTGTGAGATTCAGAGAAAAGGACAAGAATTAAACTCCACTTCTCAGTAGGAAGTGAACCCAACTTTGGGGGTTACCATTACTGGATCACTGAATACAAAGTAGTTATATTTCTCCTGCATGCAAACCTCACCTGCCATAAGAGTCCAGAAAGTTTCATCTTATGACAGACTTGTTGAAAATCCAGCATCTTAGCATCTAAATTAGCTACAAGAACAGGTTCAGGTGAGTGGACCTAGGAGTTCAGCTCCAAAGTGTAATTCCTCTCAGTTTTCAAAAGGGTAAAGTGCAGGGGCAAATTATGCCCCTTCCCCTGGGTACAGTCCTGACCTTTGTGGACAATCATGACCTAAGTGGGGACACTGGATTCCAGACTAAGAAAGCAGTCAAAAGTCATTGATGCATAAGAATTCTGAAATCCAGGTAACAAAAAATGTTAGCATAGTTGTACCGAGAAGGGGAGTCTAATTCTTTTTCTCCTCCCTGTGGGTCTCATTTGGGCTAAGTGATGTTGTGGATAAATCAGATGGTACAATTTTCATGTTTTGGGACTTTAAAAGCTAAGTCTTCTGATATGCTGCATGCTCTATGTGGAGTTCTTAGAACTCTTAGTCATCACAGTATAACTCATCCAACTTCTGTGGGTGTGAGAAAGAACATGTTCAAGCACATCAGTCAACAATTCCAGCTGAGCCAAACTCACAGTGACCCCCAACAAGGCACTACCTAGGGGAGGAAATGTTTAAAATTCAACAAAAAGCAATGAAGTCCATTTTGACATTTTGAGAAGTAGGTGATAGCACAATGCTCTGGGGAATATGAAATACTTAATTTCTTTTTCTCTCTTAAATATAAGAAATCATTTTTATAGGTTTCCCACATGTTATCAATATTTAATGGTAACTTGAAATATAAATTTAAATGATGACATTAGTAACATATTTAAAAAGTATGAAATATCTTTCATAATGACACTTTCTTGGTTTTAATTTGGGGCTTAAAATTCCTTTTTTTTTTTAGTGGTGTCTGGAATTGAACTCAGGATCTCATAGCTGCCAGGCAGGCACTGTGCCACTGAGCTACATTCTCAGCCCTAAAATTCTTTTAAACAGTTGCAATTTTGATAAATGTGTATATCTTTTATTTTCTAAATTTTTCTTATATTTATAATATGCAGATGAGTTGCTGCCCAGGAGTGTGATAATAAGGAAAAAGTATGAAAATCGATTTACTAAACCTTGTAAGGAAGCTACAGCTTCACTATTACTAAGGAGATATTTAGTAAAAGTAAAAAAACACTGGCAAATTATGTATCTTCTTTCATTCCTTTGTATTTATATCTCGTCCTATTAATTCAAAGCTCACGATATTTACTGCACGTCTGTTTTACATGCATAAATGCACAGAATACCGCTTCCTTCAATGTTCTTTTCCTTACAATCCTTTATGCCTGATGCAATTACAGCGCTTAGGAAGAGGCTAGGAACCTAGTTAAATGTGTGAGAAGAAAATAAGCATATCCGCAGCTGTACAATACTTAAACTTTATCATACATACAAATGGAGTCCTCAAGCTCCTGCAGGATGCCTGAACACCTGGTAGATGAGATGAAAATGCAAAGTAGTTTAAATATTTTAATTCACTTTGCTCAGAGACTCGGAATATGCAACTATGTAGTCATAAACTGAATATATGGGCTGCATAAGATATTTTTCCCTAACATGTTCTTCAGTAAATGGCCCCAAAGCAGTTTTAAATACCTGTCAACCTAAATTTGGAGATGCTTATCAAGATACATTTAGTCACTGCAGTTAATGCTTCTAGTGGACTGAAGTAAAACTTTTTTTCTTCTGTTAGATTCAAATCAGCATTTCAGGGACTGCTTTTCAAAAGGAATTCTGGGGACCGTTAAGTGTTCATTTGCTTTTCAGGAAGAAGAATGTGGAAAATATAACATTAACACTTTCTCTTTCCTGTCTCTGCATCAAATATTTAAAAAGCACAGCTACTGGGTCAGATGTATTTTGTAATCTCAAAGTTTGCTATTTACTATATTCATGTATTTAACCCATCTTCAACACGTTCACTCTTTCTACTACGTATTGCAGCAAAATTCTTTATTCTGTAAAAACCAAGCCAGGCAATGAGCAGAAACTACTGCTAAAATGCCACAAAAACTATAACTTATACAAGAAAGCTTAATTACGTTGGATTTTGGCCTCAATCCAATGGCAATGATTAGCACTGATGCTCCGGTTGCTAGTAATATAACTGTCCTCTGATTCCTAATCCAGGGATGTATATATTTTTTTCTTTCATTCTTTTTTCTTTTTGTATTCTGCAATGGTTTTAGCAATGAAATAAACAGATTAGGATCACACAGCTAGTGAATACAATTATTTCATAATTGTTTTTTAATCTCCTACATTCTCTAATTCCCTCCCTCTCTCTGTGCTGGGAATTAAAATTATACCCAAGGCCCAAAGCCTTACACTTTCTAGGCAAAGGCTTTGCCACATTCTCACCCCATAGCTGAATCTCCTGATCTAGGTTAAGAGAGTAGGTTGGGAGTTATAAACAAACATAAAGGTCTGAAACATTTCACTAGGTACTGCTTCATTTTGAGAAGATAATCACAATCACAGGGAAGCAAAGAAAATTAGAAAGAGCAAGAAAAATGTGAGGGGAGTGAGAGGGGAGATTCTGGTGCAAGACAGCAGCAGTGGGCCTCAAACTCAGGGACAAGAGAGCAGACTGTCTCAATGGTAAGGATTATTGCCAGAAAAAACATGCAAAAGCATGGTATTTTAGAAAAATGGGTGAAAAGGAAAGAGAGAAAAGTTTTTCTCTCTGTTCTCTCCTATCTTCTGTCTCCTACACTTGACCCAGGGGGAAATAATGTTCACACTTAAATGATATTAACAGACAGCTGTGGAGAGGATGGGTGGACTGAATTCTGGTTTACCTGAGTGGATCAGATATAGGCGGGCAGCTACCGTTCTCCCCTGACAAGCTCTGCCCTTAGCACTGTCAGCGTTTGGCACAGAGATAATATATGTGACAGCCAGGACCTTACAACCATAGGGCTCAGGAGGTCCTCCAGGCAGCACCACCATCCCCAAAGCAGCACAGAAGCCTGAGGTCTGGCTGTGTGATTGGAACTCAGGAGACATAACACAAACACAATGCTTCTGTAATGCTCTGCCTTCTTAGATCTTACAAGCTTCTGTTTATATTTCTGATTCCTTGATATTCCTCACATCCTTGGTGTTCTAAGTTTGGGCCTTGCACTTCCTACAAAATCAAAGGTTATAATTAATTTTGTATATTTAGTAAATAATATATGATAAGTACAGTTGTGGAACTTCTAGAATGTTATTAAATCCCTTCTAACATCTCCCATTAGGTAGATATATTTTAGTCAGTATTAAAGATAATACGACTGAGACAAAATTTTAACAAATTTGATCAAAGCTTATAGTTTTCCAAAGTTTGTGACTCCAAAATTTATACTCAGAACTTCTGAATAAAACACCAGATAATATTCTAAAATTTTTATCAAAATATCAAAAGTCATATTTAATGTAAAGCTTTAATCACTTTAAGAAAGGAATTGCTTCGATTTGACAATTTGGGGCTGTAAATCATAATTAACTTTGGCTTTAACAAGTAATAAGATGGGCTGATTAACAAAGATATCATAAAAATAAGGATTTTCTTACAAATTAAAGAATAGGGGTGGGCACTTCATAACTTTCCATGTTCTGATCAGTAAGAGAAAAAGTTGCAGTTAAGAATTAAAATCACTTGATCAGTGTTGGGTACTTGATATATATATCACACTAACACTTTTGGACCAATTTATTTTGAAAGATAATGAGATAGGTTGCAATTTGGTCTTCCGAATGAATGTGTAGTATTATCTGAAAATTTGAAAATCATGCTAGTTTTTTTTTTACAAAATAGATTCAAAACCTTTTACCCTTAGATGGCTCAATTATTTAGCTACATGTCTAATTGCCCATTAAAATGATGAAAAAGTCTCCTAGTGTACAGCAGAATACTTTTATTTATGAATTGTGTGTGTGTGTATTTGCATTTCAACCTGGGAAGAATCAAAGTATAAATTCATTTATAAAAAGTCATGGATGTGGGGACACAGATGTACACTGTAGTGACTTTCAGAAAACATTTGGACCCAGCAGTCACAGCCTTCCATACTGGGGAGTTGCTAGGATTTTTAGGGAGCCAATACTCACAGAACCAAATGAATCCCAGAAAAACCACTCACTCTTTCATTGATCAACTACATCCAGTTTAGCTGCTAAAAATAGTAGAAAGTGGCCACTCTTGTGACTTTTAGTCTAGTGACTGTTTAAATCATATGAACTTGTTGTGTTATCTGGTATAACTATTTTCTGGGTTTTTTTTTTGTTTGTTTGTTTGTTTGTTTTTTTTTCCAGTACAGGGAATTGAACTCACAACCTTGCACTTGCCAGGCAGGCTCTGTGCCTCTGAGCTAAACCCCCAGCCCCCAATACAATTATTTTCTCATGTGTCTTGAGGAACATCTGAAAACAATGTGTATTCCTGACACAAAAATTATTGGCGTCATTTAATGATAAAAGGAAAAATGAACACAATAAGGATTGTGGCAGTAAAATATTAACTTGTCAATTTAGGGTTGTTTTTAAAGGAAAATGTAAGTATTTTAAAGAATAACAGAAGGAATTATAGCAACTAAGTATTTTAAAGAATAACAGAAGGAATTATAGCAACTAAGATAAGCTATTTAAAAGGTCTTCTCTGTATTATTATGGGTCTACTTCATAAATAAGTAGAAAAAATGGCTTCTCTCAGCTACTTCAATCAGCCACAGTAGAGAGACTATTAGTTGAAACAATTTATATTTTGTTTTATTTTATTTTTAATTAAAAATGAATCAACTGCATAGAACATTGTAATGTAAGCACATTTTTAGATACATTTTTGAAATCTTTTTATCCTGTTCAAATAAAATACTGATTACCTACTTTAGTTGAAATAACATCACCTTCCTCAAAGCAACCCTAGGCAATCTAGGGTGAATTTAACCCTCAAAGACAAGTGCACTTTCGGTGATTTGATGCTATGGCTTCAGTCTCATGGATACTTCTCAGGTGCCAGCAGGATGAGAGCTACAAATACCCAAGATGACTCCAAGCCCCTTCCCCGAGCTCAGGAACGCTCTGGAGCACAGGCAGGGCCACGCACCAAGCACGACTGGATCAGAATGAGTGTGTGACCTGATCAAATTATGTCTTCATGTATTCAGCACTAATTTAAAATGGACAATGTTATGTGCTATGTATAAAGAAAAAATAATTGTACAATTTAAAGATTATAGCGTAGAGAAAAAAAGAGCTTCTGAAGATATTGAATACTAAATTATAATTATTGATTATCCTATGATTAAACTGAGACTGTGAAACACCTATTTGAATAGACACTATAGAAAATTAAGAACTCTTTAAATGGAACTTTAAATTGAAATTGTAATAAATGAGACAAAGTGTAGATTGCCTTCTGATGGGTAAATAAAGTTTTCATCTGCTGTGGATAATTGATAGAAATGTACATTGGAAAAACATTATTCCTTGCACACTGTCCATAAGGTAAGTTTCAAAGATTGCCAGACTGCTTTTTAAATTCAGTTTCTCTAAAATGACTATTCAGAAATTTGGAAGTCATAATCTCATAAATATTTCAATTTACTATATTTTACAAGTATATACAGTGTTTGTAGCAGTTTTTCAATAAAAGCACAGCAATGAAATGGAAAGGAATGATATTTTGATATTTAAATTCTACAAAAGATGAGTAAGTTTACTATGGTTTTATCTTTGTATTCCTGTTTTGTGAAATTAAAACATACTTTATGTTCCTGATGTGTATTTGTGCCTTATCAATTAAAAATAAAATATCAAGTTTAAAAAGTGATGAAGTCATTTTATCTTTCACTAATGAAGTTGTTGTTTAAGTAGCTATTACATTAACTTTAAATTCTAACAAGGTACTTCGTACTCATTAATTGCAGGTAACATTTAGAAAGCTGTGTTCATGATTAAATGTTTTATTTATAAAATCTTGGAAATTATTAAGGCAATGAGAGTATTTTAGTAAAACATCCTGTTTTAAAGTATGGCTTCAGAAAGTACATTAGTTTACTTTCTGATGAAGAAAAGATAGAACATAATGTATTAGTAATTTTCTATGTTCAAATATACCTGAAAATTCCTGATGACCTAAATTCAAAAAAGTAAAACTAAAGCATAATCTGCTCACAACCTCTTACTGTGCAATTTGAACATTGTGAAAGACAAAAGGAAAAAATTTAAGATTTCAGTACTTCTATTCTTTATCTAGCACAATGTTGGGCTTAAAAAAAGGTTATTTTTCAGATAAAATTCCAGTACTTTGAACATTTACACACTGGAAATTTTTAGTAGTTCCCTCAGGTATTTTAGCCATTAATTCCTGCTGCACACAGTTACAGGATATAAACACATAGGAAGAGGCACCCACTTATGCTTCAAGAAGTTGAAACTAAAAAATTAGCATAAAGAAGTAATTTTATTTTTCCAAAGCCATCCTAACTGTATTCTACATCCGGCCTTAAGAAAAGGGATATGTATTTTTTAAACTGTAAAATAGTTGGGAGAGATTATTAGACATCTGGAATGAATTCATCCAGAAATGATGGTTATGATATATTGTACTTTTCAATTTAGAACTAGACAATTATAATATAACATGTAACTTACAAAGTCAAAATGACAATTATCATAATCATTTGATCTTTTCTTATAAATAATATTATTTTTCACATTTAATTATAAGATCATTAATCAATTGAATAAATAAAAAAACCAAATTTATAAAGCAAAATAAATGATAGGTGGCCTTATTAACTTTTCAGAAGAAAATCAAATAGAAACTTTAAGGTAGTATCTGTTGATGCCTTAGAATCTTTAATGTATAATTAATAGTGTTTACACTGTTTGATCACTCTTACATGCCTATATCTGGTAATCTGAGAAAGTACTTTGAAGATAACAATATGCAGTACAATAACTATTGTTAATCTCCTATCATTTTGTTCTGAAATTCGGTACCATTTTTATTTTTTTTATTATTTTTAAAATAAACAGTGTTGATTAATTGTTGTTTAATTAATTGTTGTTAATTAATTGTTGTTTTCATTATCAATGTTATCCATGATAATTACCCTCCTTTGTACTGTACAAATACAAAACAAAGACCAAATGTGGTAGAAAAGTATGATACAGAAAGAAGTAGAATTCAGGGTAAATTTGAAGATACAGAAATGTCAAAATCCAAGTTACCTCTTCTTTTCCATCAAACAGTAAGGGAAATTTCCGGAAAGTATGTAAATGCTCATGTAAATTGAGAACAGCACATTTATTTACTTGATTGTCTGTAGTAAATCTCTGTGTCTCCTCAAAATCATGTGTTGAAGCCTAAATCCCACTGGATACTCTTGAAATGATATGTAGGTCATCTGATTTTATTTTTGTTTTAGAAAGAAAAAATGTTAAATATAATAATGAAATCGAGTTTCAAATCAGGTTAGTAGGACGGTCACAATAGTTGATACTTTGAGTACTGTTGTCTTCCTAGTAGTTATTCAGAGTAAAAGATACAGGCATGATATCTTCTCCATGCAATATTAGCACAGGCCTTTCATTTTAATGAACTAAGCCCAGATTGCAAGAAATTAGTACAATGAATCAACAAATGGGATCTCATCTTACTAAAAAGCTTTTTGCACAACAAAAAATCACCACCAAAATGAAAAGACAATCCACACAGTGGGAAAAAAATTATATCCCACAGACAAAGGACTCAAATCTGATTTTGAAAACACAGATTAAATGATACCTAAGTGGTAATGGTATATTTTACCCATTAAAGTTTTATTTCAAAATTGTTCATTATTATCAAACTGTTGTTTCAATAGGGAAAAATAGCTATTATACATATATATTGCTGTATCTTGTCTGGTAGGATGCTATTACTATTAGCCAGAAGATTATTTAGAAGTTAATCAGATATTTATGTAAACCCATCTTGGACTGGTTATAAATATATAAAAATGTTATTTCAATGAATTTAATGATGACAATATTTAAAGATAAGTAAGTGCTTTTATGCTAAATACCAAGAACTTCTTCTTTAAAAGCCTCAAGTTAGTTAAATTTAAAACTTTAACTCTTCATATCCAATAAAGAAGGAAATATCTATATTTTATTATACTCTGGCATTTAGGTTATTAACTGTTCTTATTGCTATATTTATAAAATATATAGGAAAATATCAGTCATCCATGTCAGTGGATAATATAAAGTCATTATTTTGGGACAACAAAGTATGACTTTTCTTACATAACGAGGCAACATCATCAACTTGGACATCACACCTGAATTTTGGGCTCAGAGCCTGAAAAGGAAGCAGTAAGTTTCTGGGATAGATACCTTATAAGTTGCACATGTTTTTAGTGATAGCATAATATAAATTATAGAAATATTTAAAAATAATACTTTCCATTTACCAAATTAAAAAAGTATTTCATTTCCCCAAGGGAGGTAAAATCACTAGAATGAAGAATCATGACAAAAAATTCTAAATGTTTTGAGCAGAGGTTCATAAGTCACATGGGGATGTATTAAGTTAGGAATAGAAATAAAAGGCAGTATTTTGGAGTATCAGTTTAATTGTCATTAGGAGCATCAAAGTGAGGACAGAATGGACAGGAGCCTTTGATGTTATCACACAGATACAGCAGGCAGGAGACGATAACATCTTACATTAGACTAATAGAAAAAGAGACAAGCAAATGCATGCAAAAGTAGTTTAAGGAGAAAATATATAGAATTTGCTCTTCTCTTGGCTTTCAGGGTAAATAATGATAGAAAGACAATCCAACTATTTTGAATGTACTATTTAAATGTTTTGATATTTGTATCATACACATGGAAGGAGAAGCAAATATATTTGCAAAGTAATTCACTGCTGTGAAGTAGCATAAAACTGAAACAATAAGTACAATGGATTTCTCCTAAAAATAGCATGTAATTAGCATCAAAGCAGTATAAAGATACACTAATGTGTAGTATGTGATAGTTAAATAGTTACACTCTTTTCTGCTGAGTGACAGAATATTAAAACAAAAGTTCCATTGTAGGTTAATGAATAAATTCACTTCACTAATGCATGCAAAAATATATTAAATACAGTCAGTTTTATGGTTCATTTTGTGATATAACTTCAAGGAGGGATATGTTTTTTATTCTTATGGCCTTTCTTCAAATACAATAATTATAACCCCTTCAATCATATAAAGCATACATGACCAGGTTAAAACACAGGAAAAATATGCCAGTAATAAATAATAAAAATGTCAACCAAAAAATTGTAAAGTTTATCATAAAGGTTTCAGCTTCCTCAGTGAATTATCTTTTTCAGGGAAAAACACCTTTCCCTTAAGCAGTCCATCAAATTTTTCCTTAAATTTTCCTGGAGAAAACAGAGTCGCATGCTCAACTGAAAGTAGTCATCAGCCAAGGGTATCAGGACTTAACTATGACAGTTTATGATTCTTCTCCTGTGGTTGTGAACATTTTCATCTGAACCCTCGAATAATGAAACTGTGAGTGACAGAAAAGAGTAAATAGCCAGAGAAAGACTATTTATGTTTCTGCTACAAATACTGTGTATAAAAGCAGATGTTTGGCAGATACTTATATTCAGAATACTCTTTGCAGGATAAGTTGTTTTAGTCTTTCCAGCTTGGAATTTAGGTTAATTTATACATTTCTTAAAATTTCTAACAACAGTTTTAGTCTTAGAAACTTACAATCATGGTTGTGCAAATAAAAATAAATGTGATACATTTTACTAAACAATTATGCATTTGTGGCTAAGTGGAAGTAAGTAAATTAACCAAAAATAGATGATTAATTAAATAAATATAGTTCTATATATTTAAAAGTATTTACTTACCTCCTTTTTGCATCAGTATGTATTAAAAATTTCCTTTAAAAATATTCAAATGAGATTTGGAAAAGAAAATACTGAGTGAAATTTTACATAATGAGTATGATCACAACCAATAAAAAGAAGCAGTTTTTAACAATTTTTTTAATTTTACAAAAATAGTACAAAATAGCCAAATACAAACAGCACAAAGCAAGGACATTACAAATGATATAGTGTTTCAAACCAAATGATAGAGATTAACAGTGGTTGTTATATTACATATTGTTATCTTCAATGAAGGTGCTCAGATTACCAGATGTAATAATACAAGACTGAAAAAAAGACGTAGTTTTATATTTCAAATAATCAATGAAATGTGCATGAATCTACCTGAAATAAATAAAATATTGAATACATTCAATAAATATGAACAATAGAAGAATTTCTCTGAGAAAGAATTCCAAATAATACGCATACATATTCTTCTTTCAAAGAAGTGGAGCATAAATCCTTATTCTTAAATTTAAGCTACATATAAGACTTCCTTTCAGGTAGAAAAATATAGAAAGGAAGATGGAAGAAAGTACTTTTCCTTTACAGAAACCTGAGAAATATTCCCTGAGCCAGGGGCTCAAGGTTATCATTAAGTGATAAATCATGTAGAGAATAGACATCTTTGATATGGGATGATAAAATGATAGTTTAGCCAAGAGTGGTGGCACAAGCCTGTAATCCCTGCACGCTGGGATGCTGAGGAAGAAAGATTTCAAGTTCAACCCCAGGCAATTTAGTGATATACCAAGACCCTGTATCAAAAAAAAAAAAAAAGAAAAAGAAAAGAAAAAAAAGAGCTCATCTGCAGCTCAGTACAAAGGCCTGAGGTCAATACCAATTGTAAAAAAAGGACCAGTCATAGAGTAACTGGGTTGTCAAACTGAAGACCGATTGACTTGTGAACTGCTGTTCTGTCTTTGGAGTTAGCTGAACATGAACTAAATTAGTTCATGAACTAAATTAGACTTCTTTAAATGGCAGCAAACATTTTGACACAGCAATGGGAAATGTGATCAATATAGTGCCTTAATTCTAAGATCTTCCTCCCCCAACCCTAAGTCTAGGGTATTAGGACTCAGCGGGAATTATCATCAGATCGAAACTTTTGCAAACCACAGACCTTGCCCTGTGTCATTCATAACACAAGCATCCGACAGTAAAATAAGTAATGTTTGACAATACAGTGACAATACAGCTATCATAAAGACCCTGAATGAAAGGGAACCCTTACAAGACATAATAAGATATGTACTTTCCACTCCGTAACCAAACACTATCTTGAAACAAAAATACGTTATGCTGGAGAATAAATACCTGAGAGGCCTAAAAATTTTGATAGGAATGGAATGAGAATCTTTACCTAGAAAGCACAGTGATTTAAGAACTGTTCTCAGCTTAACTCAGCGTTGAATTTTCTACCTAAGATATGCCAATTATTAAAAGGGCCCAGGTTATTTAGATGAAAACAGGTAACATTTCCTCTCCACCCGAATTTCAGTGAAACTGTCTGTGCCTTTTCACCCTGGATTTTTGAGAGTTATTCTGATGAAATTAATGCCACAATTGTTGTCTATACACTTCACTGTGTATTTCAATTCCATTTAATGATAGGCATAAAATAGTATTTTTCCACTCAAAATTTCCACTTTTTGTGTATGTGCCTGTTCCAAAATTTAAACTATTAAAATACTGGGATCATTTCAAAGTAATTTTTTATTATGTATGCATTTGTCCTCTGGCTAGGCTGCAATCTTCTGTGTAGAAGTGTGTATACAGACTGCATCCAGCTACCACTCTCCATCTGTTATTACCTTTACGTAAAACATCTTGAATGAACTGTGGATACTTGTTATCCTGATTCTTGACTCCCAGTATTTTGTTGAACTCAGTTTAATTTTCGCCTGATTTGCGTCTCTTCATAAGTTGACTTTTAGCTCCTCAGATGCCAAATGAACGGTCATTCAGAGTTTCCAATAAATCACATGTCCCTTTTCTTTCTGCGGTAGTTCTTATTGCTTCCACTGCGTCTTCCATATTCTTGACTTTTAAATTTTATTTATTTACTTTTGCCTTCTCTATAATAAATACAGGATCTGCAAGGAAAAAGAATTTGTCTGATTTGCTCATTCTGTATCGTTGGGATTTAGAATAATTTGTGACATCTAGTAAATGTTCAAAAATATTTTTGATTGAATGAATGAAACTAGCAAATAATTTGTTTTAAGACAATGTTATGTCAGCAAGATGGTTAGACGTGGTGTCCTGTTATCCTGTGCTTTCTTCTATATTCATCACAGCCTTTAGAAATGTTTCGTTTTTCTAAGCTAGTCTACTATGTCTGGATTATGTTAGCTAAAATAACTTATGCAAAGGTTTTGAATAGAATGAAATATAAAATGAAAATTTATTATGTAATCAGATTTTCTTTAACTCGTGGTATACTATAAAATGCATGCATAATAAATAACTGCTTAATGAATAACATACCCTTTTTCTTTTACCTCACAAAATATTTGTAGAATACAGCATTAGAACAAACATTCACATATTTAATAAGCAAAGTTTCTTAAGTGTCTTATTGTTTACTTTGCTGTCAAATCTATAACAGTTAAAATTTCTTTTACACAATGAATTTTTGAATAGTTTTCAAAAGCAAAGCCAAACAAATCAAACTGATTTACTTACTATGCAGATTTATTTACTATCAACTAAATGGAAAACCAGACACATACATGGATACTTAATAGCATATAATACAAATTTTATTGTTTTAACCAATTGATTTTTTTCACTATTTAGACAGACAGTGGTGTCTATTTTTTCAAATTTAATCTAAATTTTATTTGCCTTATTATTATTGGCTTGGAAAAATAAAATGAAAATACCTATATTTGAACTGCCTATTTTTATTTCTTCATGTAAATTATTGATTTTGTGAAATATTGGGTTTTTTCATGAAGCTAAAAAGCATTGAACAAAATATACATTTCAAATATATGGTTCATTTTATTTTGCACATTTTAAGTCTGATTTGCATTTATTTCTGTATTCTATGTGGTAACAAAATACAAATTTAAGTTGCAAAGATTAAAATGTATTAAATTCACATGGATTTTCCTGGTGCGTTAGACTATATGCTCACACATTATGCACTTATCTTTGTACATGAAATTTAATGTTGTAGGCTATATTTCCACATATATTATATATGGTATATGTGTTTAATGTACATACATATCCATGCATAGTATATATGTATAATGCACATACATGTTCATTCATCTCCATATAGTTATACATATAAATCGACAGGTATGATACATACATACTATATATGTGTGTAAACGTATCAATTCTTGAGTTTGTAAAATTCAGTGAAATAATTAATGAACATGATAATAATATCTAAATAGTTCACCCTCAATGGATTTGAAATCAATATACTCCAGAAAATATTATATATATATATACATATATATTTCTTGTTTTGTTATTGGGAATTGAACTCAGGACCTTGTGCTTGCCAGACAGGCACTGGGCCGGTGAGCTCTATCCCCAGCCCAGAAAACATTATATTGTATTTAAAATGAAATTAAATGTTAGCAAGTGTTAAACATTTTCAAAATTCTAGTCCAAAGTTTCTTACCTGTAGTTACTGCTAGACTTCCACAGAGCAAAGATCAGCTTGACACGAGGTTATAGTTGACTAAGCGGAACAATGAGCTGGAGTGCAAGTGAAATGCCCTCACGGTTACAAGCAAGCATGGCCCACCTTTGCTGACATTTCCTGCCTTCTGTGATTTTGCAAGCCTTTCTTCTCTGCTGGATTTCGTTGCAGCAGATTCAGAGTAAAATTTCCCAGGTGATTATTTCTTTTTTGAACTGATACTGCAAAAGAGCAACTCTCTATTTTTTTTTAAGTGCCATGAGTTTTTAGCACATAGGCGATGCTGAAAACATAAGTGTCTCTGCAGAAGTCATCTTGTCATGCCCTTTATTGATATGCATCGACATCCCAGGAAATGTGAAAAATAACAAGGCAGTAAAGGTTTAGGCACTCTCAAAGTGAAAATGCACCCTGCTAGCAACTTGTTTTCTATGCTATTGAACAATAAGCCTAAGTGGGGAAAAGGCATGTGGAGATTCAGCCTCTCTTCAAATATAACATAAGGTAAAAAAAAAATATATAGTAAAACAAGATGATGAACTGCCGAAAGGACATGATAATACTTTGCCAATTATTTCCTAAATGGAAGTTCCTTCTTTTTGATAATTGTTAGTGCGATGGTAGATGGATAAAGAGAACTTCTGCCTAAACCTGGCAAAGTTAATACATATATATAGATGCAGAGATGTTCACATGCTAATCTGATTAGAAAAAACTGGAATAAAAAATCATTTGATAAGTGATTTTAAAATTTGCTCCACTCTATTTAAATCGATTACTTTATACCATTTTTCCTAATTTCCCATATTTAAATTTTTAAGCAAATTATGAAAGTAGTTGTATCAGTCAGGGTTTTATTAGAGAAACAGATATAGCACAAGATGTACAACTGTATAAGAAATTACAAGACTGGCTTATGATGGTTAGCCCAAGTTGTATGAGGAAGTGTGCAGAGTGTATCTGCACAATGAAGACCAAAAGAATCAGTCCAGGGTCTGGAGTTCACTGCAGAGTTCCGTGCAAGTTTGTACCCGGAGGCCGATGAGTGTGCAGTGGAAGGCTGAAGGATCCAAGGAGGAAGCCGAACCATCTGCACCAGAAGCCAGGAGATGAAGTCAAAGCTGAAGGTGAAGATTGGAAGTTCCTCTGTCCTTCTTCATCTCCCTTTTGTATCATCTAGGGTGTAGAATTGCTGAGCCAGTGAAATAATTAATGAACATGATAATAATATCTAAATAGCTCACCCTCAATGGATTTGAAATCAATAAACTCCAGAAAATATATATATATATACACACACATATATATATTTCTTGTTTTGGTATTGGGAATTGAACTCAGGACCTTGTGCTTGCCAGACAGGCACTGGGCCGGTGAGCTCTATCCCCAGCCCAGACAACATCATATTGTATTTTAAATGTTAAGCTTCTGAACTTCTCAAATTGACATAATCAGTCAACCACTACAATCCACCCCTTGTCAACTTGGCAACCGACACATTTCTTTAAACCAGTCCCCAGATATAAAGACATGTATATAATTGTGCCTAACATGTTATAGCTATTCTTCATACAAACAGAAATGCACTAATCTCCTCACCCAAATAGAGTGCAAATTTTTTTGGTTGATGCTTACACTTATAATTTCATAACTTGAACATTATAACACAGTTTTAACAATCCTGAAGAACTAATGTTAAGTCTATCAACTTTATATTACCTTAGTACCATATCGGGGAGAAATAATGCCATTACAATCCTCTTTTCTGTAGCTGGTCACAGGGTTGCAGCTGGTATTTTTTTTTTTTTTGCTTTTTCTCCGGTACCGGGAACCAAACTC
This sequence comes from Chinchilla lanigera, assembly GCF_000276665.1. Classification (NCBI taxonomy): domain Eukaryota; kingdom Metazoa; phylum Chordata; class Mammalia; order Rodentia; family Chinchillidae; genus Chinchilla; species Chinchilla lanigera. The sequence continues at coordinate 7,860,383 of NW_004955428.1, forward strand.
AACCTTGTGCTTGCCAGGCAGGCGCTTTTGCCGCTGAGCTAAATCCCCAGCCCCTGTAGCTGGTATTTAGAACTACCTTCTTATACTACCCATTCTGTATTCCTTTGACCTTCAGCAAGCACCTCAGCAGGTCTTGGTTCTTTCCTTGGTGGAGTGACCCATACCTTCATTCCTGAAGGCTCTAGACCACTTGTCATTGTACCTGTATTAGATTATTGTAGTTTTCCACTGACATTAATAATAAGGCAAGGTAACACTAAGAGGAGCCCTAAGGGATCTCCTGTACTCCACGTATATTCTTTTTTTTCCTCTGTTGTGGAGTAGTAGTCCAATTTCCCCCGATAGTCTGGGTCAATCACACCTGACAACACTGTGATTCTTTTTTTAGCTTGTGTTCTTAGAGGCATGAGAAGACCAAAATGACCAGGGGGAAATCTTAGCTTCCAGCTCAACGTCATCATTGTTGTGCTTCTTGGTACAAGACTTCCCCCTCTGGAAGTAACACTTCGAAGCCAGCAGAACATAAGGTCAAGGGGGCAGGAAGCAAAAATTTTGCTAGTGGATCACTAAGGGTAATGGTGAGTGGTACCATTCTTACTTCCTTCCCTTTTTTCCTGGACCCATGAATTCTGGCAAATAGGGACACAGTACCATATAGTGGATGCTTATCTAAGACATATGCAGCCTTTTGAAGCACCTTATCCCATCCCTGCAAGCTATTGCCACCTAGCGGGCACTGTAATTGTGTCTTCAAAAGACCATTCCACTTTTCTATCAGTCCAGCTGCTTCTGGATGGTGAGAAACATGACAGGACCAGTGAATTCCATGATTATGAGCCCATTTCCTCTCTTCTTTCACTGTAAAATGTGTTCCTTGGTCAAAGGAAATGCTTTGTGAAATTCCATGACAGTGGATAAGGCATTCTTGAGTCCACAAATGGTAGTTTTGACAGAAGTGTTATGTGCAGCAAAGGCAAATCCATATCCAGAAAATGTGTCTATGCCAGTGAGGACAAAGCACAGTCTCATCCATGATGAAAGTGGTCCAATATAATCAACTAGTCACCAGGTCACAGGTTGATCACCATGGGGAATGGTGCCATACTGCGGACTCAGAGTTGGTCTCTGCTGCTGGCATATTGGGCATTCAGCAGTGACTGTAACGAGACCAGCCTTGGTGAGTGGGAGTCCATGTTGCTGAGCCCATGCATAACCTCCATCCCTGCCACCACAGCCACTCTGTTCATGAGCCGAGTGTGCAGTGACAAGGGTGGCTGAAGAAGGACGTTGGCCACTATCCACAGAACAGTTATCCACTTGATTATTAAAGTCCTCTTCTGCTGATGTCACCTTTTGGTGAGCATTTACATGGGAAACAAATATTTTTACATCCTCTGCCCACATGGAGAGGTCTATCCACATACCTCTTCCCCAAATATCTTTGTAATTGATTTTCCAGTTATGTTCCTTCCAAGTTCCTGACCATCCAGCCAGACCATTGGCTACAGCCCATGAGTCAGTATACAGTAGCATATCTGGCCACTTCTTCCAGGCAATATACTGCCAAGTGCACTGCCCTAAGTTCTGCCTACTGTGATGATTTCCATTCACTACTCTTCTTCAAGGATATCCCAGAAAGGGGCTGTAATGCTTCAGCTGTCCACTTGAAGGTGGTGCCTGCAGAGCGTGCAGAGCCATCTGTAAACCAGGCCTTAGCCTTCTCTTCCTCTGACAGCTGACCGTATGGTACACCCACAAGGCCATAGGTGCATGCAGGGAAACAGAAGGCAGTAGAGTAGGCAGAGGAGCCATAGGTATCTGGGCAACTTCCTCATGTAGTTTACTTGTACCCTCTGGACCTGCCCTGGCTCGATCATGAATATACCACTTCCATTTAATGGTAGGCTGTTGCTGTGCATGTCCAACTTTATGACTTGGTGGGTCAGACAATACCCAGGCCATGATAGGCAACTCAGGTCACATGATGATCTGGAGTCCCATAGTGAAGTGTTCAGTTTCCACTAAGGCCCAGTAGCAGTGCACAAGCTGTTTCTCAAAGGGAGAGTAATTGTCTGCAGATGATGGCAGAGCCTTGCTCCAAAATCCTAAAGGCCTATGCTGCAGTTCACCTATGGGGCCTGCCAGAGACTCCAAACAGCATCTCTGTCTACCACTGACACTTCAAGTATCATGGGCTCTGCTAGATCATACGGCCCCAGGGGAAGAGCATCCTGAACAGCAACAGCAGCCAGAACCTTTTGCAGAGCAGTTTCCTGTTTGGGGCCCCACTCAAAATTAGCAGCTTTCCGAGTCACTCCGTAAATGGGCCAGAGTAAGACACCTAAGTGAGGAATGTGTTGCCTCCAAAATCCAAATAGGCCCACTAGGCATTGTGCCTCTTTTTGTCCCATAGGGGAAGCCAGATGCAACAATTTCTTTTTCTTTCTTTTTTTGAGGTACTGGGGATTGAACTCACATCCTTGCACTTTCCAGGCAGGCACTTAAGCCACTGAGCTATATCCCCAGCCCAATAACTGAGCTATATCCCCAGCCCAATAACTTATCTTTTACCTCAGAAGGAATATCTCTACATGCTCCACACCACTGGACTCCCAGGAACTTCACTGAAGTAGAAGGACCTTGAATTTTAGTTGGATTTATTTCCCATCCTCTGGCTCTCAAATGCCTTACTAACAAATCCAGAGTGGTTGCTACGTCCTGTTCACTAGGCCTAATCAGCGTAAGATCATCAGTGTAATGGAACAGGGTGATATCTTGTGGAAGAGAAAAGCGATCAAGATCCCTGCGAACTAAGTTGTGACACAGAGCTGGCTAGTTAATATACCCCTGAGGTAAGACTGTGAAGGTGTATTGCTGGCCTTTCCAGCTGAAAACAAATTGTTTCTGATGATCCTTATGGATAGGTATGGAGAAGAAGGCATTTGCCAAGTCAATAGCTGCATACCAAGTACCAGGAGATGTGTTAATCTGCACAAAGGAAACCACATCTGGTAACTCAGCTGCAATTGGAGTCACCACTTGATTTAGTTTAAGGCAATCTACTGTCATTCTCCAAGACCCATCTGTCTTCCGCACAGGACAAATGGGAGAATTAAATGGAGATGTGGTGAGGACCACCACTCCTGAATCCTTCAAGTCCTTGATGGTGGCAATAATCTCTGGAATCCCTCCAGGGATGAGGTACTGTTTTGGTTTACTATTTTACCAGGCAAATGCAACTCTAATGGCTTCCATTTGGCCTTCCCAACCATAATGGCCCTCACACAAGAGGTTAGGGAACCAATGTGAGGATTCTGCCAAGTACTATGTACATCTATCCCAATTATACATTCCAGAACAGGGGAAATGACAACAGGGTGGATTCGTGGACCTATTGGACCCACTGTGAGTTGGACTTTTGCTAAAACTCTATTGATCATCTGACCTCCATAGGTCCCTACTCATACTGGAGGGCCACAATGACATTTTGTACCCTCTGGAATCAGCGTTAGTTCAGAACTAGTGTCTAGTAGTCCAGGAAATATCTGATCATTCCACTTTTGCCAATGTATAGTCACTCGAGCAAAGGGCCTTAGGCCCCTTTGGGGAAGGATGGGAGAAAGTCTAACTGTATAACTTTTGGGGCTATCAGGATCCTTTCCCAAAAGGACTTGGCCTCCCTGTCATTTACGGGGTTCTGGGTCTGTAAATTGGGTCAAATCTGGAAACTGGTTGAGGGGCCATGATTGCCTGTTACCACGATTTGAAGTGGGTTTCTGTTCTCTTGTCTTTAAATTTTTTCAAATGTATAAATCTAGTAGAAATTTTGTAGGCTATGTATTTTAAGAGATGTAAATATATAGAGCCAAAGGCAAGCTTCCTCCATTTAGTCATGTTACTGTGCATCTTATTGCCCAGAAGCAGTCATATTTAACTTTGAATTTCTCTTTTTAATACTTTTGGTTATCACTTCATATCTGAAGAATATTCATTTCCATTGTATTTGGATTTATTAGAGGCAATGATCATTGATGTTTTTATATCATTGCCACAATTTTGATATTGTAACTTTTGGAGAATTCACTTTTGGAATGTAAGACTACATGCCAAAAATTCCACTAATCACAGTACAAACTTTAAGAAACTCCCCATTTTGTAGAATAAATGACAATAATTCTACCCATTCTCCCTCCTGTCTTTTTCTTTCCATGTTTCTGTATCAATCAGTTAAGGGAAAAAATGACAAATATTTATCAATGGGAAGCTATTTATATCTGTGTATGATAGTTGTTTTGTTATTAATTTTTAAAACTACAAAAGCATAAAGCAGTCAAAGTATATGAAAGTTAGATGATGACAATAACATTCAATGTTGTACCAAATAATTTCTCATGACAACATTTCATATTGAATAAATTCAATTCACACCACTTACTCACTCAAAGGAGATTTTCCTCCTATCCAGTTGAAGTTTTTTGTTTTGCTATGTTCCTGAAGTTAGTCCAAGTCATAATATCATTTGTTTACATATCAATCATGTCTTTCTGTACAAGCTTTTTGTTTGTTTCCAGAAACTTGTTACTTTCATCCATCCCATACTTTTACAATTCACTGTACACTTACACTCACTTTTTTTTTGTCTTTGAAGTCATTTTCCTCTTGTGACCATGCTTATACTCCTACATATACTTTTTATACCTAGGCCAGTGATGGTGAACCTTTCAGAGATGAGTGCATGAACTGCAACCCAAAACCCACTTCTTTATCTCAAAGCATCAACAGTATGATCAAACCTGAATAGAGAGGTTTTAGTTTGGTTATCAATATGTAGTACATTGTTAAGCCCCTGTCACCTTGTATGTAGTTCAATGTTGCTTGTACAGTTCTTGAGCTACTTTGTAAATGGTTGTCTGTTTGTTAATATGTTCTTGTTCTTTTACCCTTAAAATTAAAAAGAAGCAATTCACACATCAACTCAAGACATCATTTGTCTTAAAATAAAAACACAATAATGTGTACAATAGGTTTCCCAACTCTAGGCTTTCCCTGGAGCTCTTTATCTGGAAATTCTCTATTTTGATTTTCTTGAACTGAATGTCATGGTTCTCTTGGTTCTTGGACATACATCTTCCTTCTGTGGTGCTGTAACCTTTGTTTCACTGGGCTGAGTCGTACATTAACATCCCAAGAGAGGGAAAGAGGCTTTGAGGGTAGGATTTCTGACTTCTCACATACGTGAGATATCTTTGTTGTACTGTCACACTTGACTGATAAGTTGCCAGGATACAGAAGGAAAATTGAAAACTACTTTCTCAAGATTTGGAAGGGTATTATCATCTTTCTTTTAACAAGTAAAGGCTTCATGAAAGTCAGCTTTATTTTTTTTTTTAGCAATAACATATACTTTAGAATGCAAAGGTTTTTCTTCTGGTCCTGTATGCTGGGTCTTCTCTATTTTTCACCTAGTTTTATGGTAGATGGTACAGTTATTATTTCAACTCAGAACATTCTAGTCCCACATTACACTCCTGTCGCTTCTTGACACTTCAGGCTTCTGGGTGATCATAGTTTGCTTTTTCTTTTTTTTCTTGTACCAGGGATGGAACTCATGACCTTGCGCTTGCCAGGCAGGTGCTGTGCTGCTGAGCTAAATCCTCAGCCCCCATAGTTTCTTATTATTGCAATACAAAGGCACAAAAATATTCCTAATAGTTTTCCATTGATCTTTGTGCTCTTTTATAATACTCTTCATTATGGTTTACACAAGAATGATCCCCAAGACCTTGCATGGAGGCTCACGCCTGTAATCCCAGCACTCATGAGGCTGAGTCAGGAGGAAGGTTGTGAGTTCAAGATCAGCTTAGGATACAAAGTGAGCTCAAGGCCAGCCAGAACCCTGTCTCAAAAAAAAAAAAAAGGAAAAAGGGAATGATCCCCAAAGCTCTTATGTACTCAGAGGCAGGGCATTTGGAAGGTGCTTGGAGACTGAGTGTGCTACAGCTGAGTGTGTGGTTAGGAGGCAGTGTGGTCTGAAGAGGCGGTGCACGGGAGCAGGACTCTGAGGGGTGGCTCTCCCTCCCTGATGCCTCCCTTCTAGCTCTGCTTCCTGCCCTCCTGGATGAGAGCTGCTGTCCTCCACACCAGGCCTTTCCACCCTGCCATTGCCGCCTTTGAGCCTGGTAACCATGGACTGCAAACACAACCCTAAATAAATCCTTCTTTCTTTAAACTGTGGGAGTTGGATATTGTGTCTCAGCCACACAGAAAGTGACTAAGACTACCCGTCTGTACACTTCACTTCATCAGCCTGGTGGGATGGACCATACTTCCCAGTCAATTTTTGGTAAAACATAGAGCTCACAGGTGCAATTTAGTGCCTTATTTCATTAAAATAAAAAAATCAATTTTTGAGGACAAGCACCTCCCTCTGCATGCATTTTTGTAGCTTGCTTTTAGTATTGGAAGGTAACATCTGGTTAGAAGACTCCTACAGTTCAAGTAGACATCTAATGGGCCATTTCCAACTTCACTCTTCTTTCTCTCTAGAACAGGCATGCTTATTCAGAACAGAGCCCTCTGTGTTATGCTGTTAGGTTTGCTTAGTCTCATCTTCGGCCCTCTCAGGAGCTTTTCAGGCTTTGCTCTTGTTCAATAATTCTTTGAGTCTCAGGAGGGGAAAAACATAATTGTATTTCTTCTATTTGCCTTACTGAACTGAAAATTTCTCATCTCCCAGTTTACTTCAAACAGAAGCATAGACTCTCCTTTCTTACTTATTAAAAGTATATAAGACCCTTATGATTTATAAAATTTAATCTCTAAAATATGTGTCCTCTGGGCATTCTTGTTCCTAACTTTTGTTCCTTTCTGCCAATTTTATTTAGCTCTCGTTAGTAACAATTTCTACGTGTTTCTCACTAGTTTTTACATAGTTTCTTATTGGAAAAATAAAAAAATATATATCTTAATTAAATATAAACATCTTACACATGCTCATGTCCTTTTATATTTTTAATTAAAGACTTTTGAAATCACTTTCTATGAGTTCACAAGTTTTATTTGATTCTATTTGTGCAGATATAACACATTTTATTCAATCTTTCCTTTATTGCTAAGCATTTGAGTTGCACACGATACTGTATTTTTCTGTTAAAAATGAATTTGTAGTTGTAGGTGGGTAACTTTAAGATAAATTACTCTAAGTAGGTTTGATGGGTCAAATTATAAATTGTTATCAAAATAAAGGTGCTCTTGTTGTATATTAAATTCATCTCTGTAGGAACTGTATAATTTTAGCTCCCATAGACTCTCAACAAGTGTATGTTGCCAAATATTTGAGTTTATGCCAATGTGTGAGAAATGACATTCTCAATAAGTGAGAAATGACATTTCATATCATCAATTCAAATATTTTATCAGGGGGCTGGGGATTTAGCTCAGCGGCAAAAGCACTTGCCTGGCAAGCGCAAGGTCGTGAGTTCGGTTACTGGTACCGGAGAAAAAAACAAAAACCAAAAAAAAAAACCAAACAAACAAATATTTTATCGGTGAGGTTATTTCTCATAGTTTTGGAATCACAAAAAACATAATGGAGAGAAGAATAAGTGAAAAATAAAATTTACTAAAATTTAATATTTCTGGTGATGCTATTAAGTAGTATAGGATTTTTGGTGATGTATTTGTAAGTGGGTAAAAATTATAGAACAGCAAGTAATTTTTGACTTTTCTCAAGTCTTTTTTAAAAGAAAGTTATGATTTCTATAAACCTTTCATAGTAATAAGAATATATAAATATTGTGGAAATAAAATGAATATGTTTCATAAAGTTTCATTTATTTAACCTATGGAAATAGGTTTATGTTATTTATAAATGAAAAAAATTGTCACTTATAGTGATTACATTAAATCCACAAGTATACTTTTAGCTGTAATGTATACACCTATTTACTTTTTTATGAATATATAAAGATTTAAACTAAAATGTGATCTTTGATTACTCCTAAGTTGCAAGGGTCAAAAAAGTTTTATGTTCCTTTTAAAAGTTTAGCTAATATTTTTATTATCCTACAATGAGTATCCATTTCCTTTACAGCTTTCCTACCAACTAAGAAGCACCAAACACTGGATAACATAGCTTTCACAGAGAATCTTTTTTAAGGCTCTGATTGCTGGGAATATATTGTTTACAGTTTTCCAGGGGATTATTTTCCAAGATCAGAGGCTTGATAATCTCACCATGTCATTTGCAGGTGGAGAGCTAGAGGGTTCAATAGAAGGCTGAGAACAAGAGGGCCCAAGGATGAAACGACTTTCTGAAGCTAAAGGGCTGGAAGCTCACTGGAGAGTCGCTGCTGTGTCTGCCGCCAAAGGCTGAAGTCTGATGGCTGTGAACGGCCATCACGGGCAGAGGCAAAGCTGCACCTGCTCAAGCGTAATGAGGCTTCAAGCGCTGGCCAGCATCATCTTTCTTCTGCTTTTGCTCTATCCAGGCTTCAAGCCAACTGGATGGTGCTGCCTACATTCCGGATAGTTCTACCCTGCTCACTTGCTTGTCTGTGCCATCAAAGGCTCACCCAGGTACAGCCAGAAGTGTGTTTTACAAGTCCCTTGGGTGTCTTTCAATTTAATCTGTAAAGCATACATACATATCATTTATTAAACAATTTTAACTAGTTTCTATGAAATGATTATATTAGAAAATGGACATATACAATGAACAAAACAGATACAATTATTGCCTTCCTAAAACTTATACTATAGGAAAGTGTATAGTATGAATAAATAAAAAAGGTTAATGACAAAAATTTTATTTGTGATAAAGCAAATGCAAATTAGAAGAAATAAAAATTTAGATGATCTTGACTGGGTGAATTGTAAAGACCACCGAATGGAGACTATTGTAAAACAATATTAAACATATGCAGCCGTATTTTTCACAGACCATCAAATTGGTAAATGTATAAGTACATATGTGTATAGAAAGAAAACATAGTTTAAAATAGCAAAATTACATATTATGCAGTACTAAATTAATTTAAGGACATTTTAAAGATTTGAGTTAATGATATATAGTATTAAATTAAATATAAATTACCAAATAATAACCAATCTGGAAGAATTTGAAGAACTGCAATAAAAGTTAGAGTTGTTTGAAGAAAAACATTGAAAAAAATCTATCAAAACTGGTACTAAGACTACTTTAGGCAACTAAGTCAGATAAAATACTATAGACAGTCCAGTATACCTAGGCCCTCAAAGGAGCCATTGCGGAAGATGAGATACCTTACCACTGAGGGAGAGACAGGCACCTCCACTGTGAGCCAGACCTCAAGACAATAGATAAAACAAGTGCACGCACATACCTCCCTAGGGATGGACAGCAGGGGTTGATAATCCAAATAGATATCAACCACCTCAAGAAAGTCAGAAAGAGCCACTAACCCACCCCCTATAGGAAAATCCTCTGTTCTGTATTCACACCTACCTGCTTCATGACTCGCTTCCCCATTTGACCCCAATTTAATCAATTTTATCTGAGCAATTTTTCTTGGAATCTTATTGATTGACCACAGTTTTGTCCCACCTCATGTTCATCTTAGATTTCCAATTTTCTCACCTTGGATCTGCCTCATGTTATGGATTTGCTCTATAAAAATCTCTAGAAAATGCAGGGTCCCATTTGAGACCCCTTCTGTCTCCCTTTCTTTCTCCCAATAAATATATTCTGCTCTTAACCTCTGTTCTTCTTAAAATTCATTGTTCAATTAGGGGAACAAGAACTCATCCCGGACATCTAACAGGTTGGGAATTTCTTTCCCCTATATCAAGACCAAATGCTACTGTTCCTTTAACTTCTAATTACTTATTGAAAATAGATAGTTCCAAAGTTATTGAAATATTTCTCCAATTATAGGAAAAAAATAAAGCCCCCACTATTAGTGTGTTCAGGTAAGTATTGCTATAATTTGAAATATTAATGTAAGAGAAAAATCACAAGTTGATCTTACATTTTACTATTGACAGAAATTTTATTGGTAAAATATTTACATAACTTATTCATGCATTAAAAATGATCCTGTTTGAAGAACATTTATCTTAAGAATTTGAGATATCAAAAAATTTGAGATATCAAAAATAACACAATAATCTGTTATAGTAGGTGTATACACAGATAAACACTTTGAATTTGTTAATAAAGTCAATCGTAAAAAGTCAGTAATTGGGCCATAGATATAGCTCAGTGGCATAAACACCTGCCTGGCAAGGGCAAAGTCCTGAATTTATATCCCAGTACCAAAAAATAAGTTAGTAATTCTTTGTCAGTAGTGTTAACCTAAAAATAATCATAATGAAGTAGAAAAATACATAAAACACCTAAGAGGAAATTCAAGAAGTCCAAGAAATTTACTAAAAATTTCCAAACTTTTGTAAAGCCCCTGAAATAATTTCAAAATACACAGAAGATACAGTCTTACCTGCTAATTATACACTTTAAATATGAAATTAAGCAATTTCCACATATATATATTAGATAGATGATAGATAGATAAATAGATAGAGCTATAAATATACACAGTAAAACTTTGTTCATTAACTTAATTAGTTCCACAGTTCTGGGGAAGGTGGTTTCATTATTTTTGTGTTTGTGCAGGGAAGATGTCCTTAGTCATGTTTGCCATATGATGTGAAGTTCACAAAAGGAAAGCAGAATTCTACCAAATGCTCCTGTTTGCAAATTGAAGTGTTCATGAACAGAAGTGTTTGTGAACCAAGTTATCACTGTATTTGTGGGCATTTAACATTGTCACTATTTTGACATTTAGAAAACATTAGTTTTGTCTTATTGTATCTGTTTGCCTCTAATGCTGTCAAAATCCAGATTTGACTCTGGCCGAGGACTGGTCCATTTCCCTTTTTTAATAGCTAAATCTAAACCCCAACCATCTCCCTTAAGGGTGCTCATGCCATCACTGTAAACCAGCCCTACTTGAGCCATGGTAAGGACCTGTTTGTTCACTACAGATAATTCCTGGCAGTAGCAGCAGCAGCAATAGCAGTAGTAGCAGCAGCAGTACCAGTTTTTTAAAACCTCACAGATTAATGAAGGAGCACAAGGAAAAACCTTCTAAAGACTCTAGAGAACATAAAAGTGCCTTCAAAGAACCTTCCAGGGATCACAACAAATCTTCCAAAGAATCCTCTAAGAAACCCTAAGAAAATAAACCACTGAAAGAAGAAAATAGTTCTTAAAATGGCCTTCAAGGAATCTAAACTCATGTCAAAAAAGTCAAAACCAGACAATAACTTACTCACCATCACCAGTTGATAGCAAGATAAGAAGGCACCTAGTAAAACGCGCCCTGTTTCAGATTCTGAAGAACTCTCATCCAAAAAAAGGAAAAAGAATAGCTCAGAGGCTTTATTCAAAATCTTAGTATTCAAAAATCTGCCTGGGATGCAACCCTGAATTCTAATTTTCATTTATCCTAGTGTTTAGTATTGCATTGAACTAACAAAAGAATATTTAAATCTTTTAAAACATTTGGTGATCTGAACAGTATAGCCTGACCATAGCCACAGACTGTTGAATACCTTAGAGGGTGTGTGAACTTGGCTTATGAAATTGGTGTGGTGGGTTGGAATATTTTGTTTAGGCTTAGCTGTGTGTCTGACTGTCTTGTGGAGTAGGAAGGCACACTTTTGCTTTGGCTGCCTGGCTTGTGCAGGAAGGACTATGGGTTGCGTATGCAGAGTCCCTGGCCCTTTCTCTCTGATACCAAACTGCTTCAGTCTGAGTATCTTTACTCTGCAATGCCCTTCTGCCATAGTGTTTTTGCCTTGGAGCTTGCTGATCATGGACTTCATATCCTTAGAGCACAGTTAAAATGAAATCTTTCCTTCTTGAAGCTGTGGGTGTCCAGTATTGCGTCCCAGTTGAAGAAAAACTGAGTGATACAGCTTACTATTAGGTTCCTGCCTACAAAGAAATCAGCACTGGACCCATCTACAATCTGTTGGTGAGCTTGCACTTGAGCCTTGCTGTTTGTTGCTTTGTTAGCTTTAGTTGTTATGTCTTTTCTTTACCAAATATCCATGACTACAGAACACTCGAAGAGAACAATGTGAATCAACTAACCGCAGGGAGATAAATAGCACAGGTACAGATAACAGGAATAATAGTTGTCTTACACTGCAGATTTTTATTTAGATGAACATTGAGATTTGTTTCTTTCTGATCATTGCCTGTGTGTAACAGAATCTATTACAGGAGTCAGGTTAATCATCAGAGTGTTTATTTTTATTACTTGGGACAGAGCTCTGTTTTTTCTATATGTTTTGGAGCTCCTCTGTGGAGGAAAGCTTTTGAGATCTTCATGGGGGCAAAATGACAGACCATCTCCTTTTCCATATGGTTCGGGTTGAGGTTGTCTCCTCAACTGTCTTCTCATTGTTATGTATGTTGCTGATGTTGCTAAGGGACATTTGTGATTTCCAGAGACTCAGAAGTATTGCAGCTCATGTACCTCAAAACCACCAGCCCAAGGTCCTGTTCTAAAAGTGTTTTCCATTTTCCACATGCTTCTCCTATATCCCCACATCCACATGACTCCTCCCCTGCATGACAAGGGAAGTTACACAGTCGTGGAAATAGCACAGAACTTCGGCCACTGTGCTTAGAGCCTGGTGAGTGCCATGGCTGATCATCAACAGCTAAAGGAGCAATACTTCAGAAATGGGAGCTAACAAGCTCTCCCAAAACCCATGCGATGCCCATGTAATAATTTTGAGACATTATTTAGTAGGATGGAACAGAAATAATTTTTAATATTAAATATTGATTTTTGTTGGAGGAATTTTGTAGCTGTATGGAAAAATGTAAAGCAATTTTCATTTTCCTCATGCTGTCAACATAGAGGCAAAAAGATTATATATATATATATATATATATATGAGTTTTGAATAATTTATGTTGTCAAAGTTTTTAATATTAACATACGTGTGTGCCATACATAAAACTTAATTTTCCAGAAGTGTGATTTAAGAAAATTTTAACTATAATAAAATCTGTTTTTCTTCACACACGTATATAAAAGCTAAAATCATGAAGTCACTTCCATTGTGAAGATGAAGAATACTGTGTGAATCTTAATTTCGGAAAGTTGAATCTTTGAATATGCAGATCTCATTTGCATTAAAATAGTTATCTGCAGCTCTATTTTTGCCAGCCTAACTGTCAAAAGTGCATCGTACTGAATGGCTATTTTTTCTTTTCAATGACAGTTTGAGTGCACAAGTTTTGTTAAATTTTAACATAATTATATCCCTAATGTCTCAAGTCCAATACTAGATTTCATGGCAAATGTGGATCAATTTATACTAACACAACTATACAGACTGACATATAAATGGTTTGCTAGGAATCTAATTTATTGTAACTGGTACGGAATCTATGGGGAAAGTTAGGGATTTCCCCATTTCGAGAGATGCAAAGTAATAAATGAGACTGCTTACTGGTTGAAAGTACTTATCTTTCTGTAAAGGGGTTTTCAAAGCATAGTGACAACAACTAGCATGTGCACATATTTACTCAGTTTGATTTTTTTTTTTTGTATTTTTTGTTACTGGAACTTGAACTCAGGACCTTATGCTTGCCAGGCAGGCACTTGTGCTGCTGAGCTATATTTCCAGCCCTATTTACTCAGCTTGAGATCTCACAAGTGAGAACACATGGCATTGCCAAGCAAATTACTGAGGTAAGAAAATTATTACCACACAAAGAATATTTGGAAAGCACATGTAAGAGCATATAATCTGCATAGATATTATAAATACTTATAACTTATGAAATAAAAAGAACTGAGAAATATTCATGTAAAAGCAACGTGGTCCCTTTTAAAAATTTGGTTGACTTGAAATTGGCTATATTTCTTTCATCGTGTGATCAGTTACCCATCAATTTTATTTTTGAGCTTCTTCTATATGCCAGTCACTAGAGTCACTGGGGAGAAAGTGGTGAGCAAAAAACACAAGTTGTCCTTCTTCACGGATCCTTTCATCTAGTGTGACACTCAGATAGTGAATCAGCAAATGCATCTCCAGATGATGATAAGTGAAGCAGCCACCAAAAAGGAGTGACCCAGAAAAACACCAGTGAGGGGTCAACACTGTCCCTGCAGGGCTGCGCAGGTAGAAGCTGCTGGCTGCAGGTCTGGGTTTGCTTTACTTAGAGACTATTGCATTGCTTCAGTAACTCAATGTTTGGAGAGAAAAAAGAGGCACCTCAAAGAAGGGAGAAGTGTTCTGGACTTGCAACCAGAAACGAACCAAATGGTACCGACCGACAAACACCAAGACACACGGACCGCCAATTGGAATTTAGGACGAGCCTTTATTCCTGGCCAGGGACTGACTGAGAGCCTCCCGGCAGGGAAGGTTCAGACCAGTCCCCATCCAGGGATGAGAGTAGCTTTTATACCCTAAAACTGCATCCTGTTTGGCAAACAC
>NW_004955428.1:7875123-7898626 GCF_000276665.1 Chinchilla lanigera
AAACTGAAACCTTTGATGTCTGTGGTGGGGCTTTTACAAGAAGAAACTACTCAAGTATCCTATTGCAATTGAACAGTGAATATTCAAATATCATTGAAACTTGTTCTTAAAGCTCACCTGTCCCACTAGTCCAATTAAAATCAATGGAGCCTAGTGAGTCTCTGGCTTCCTTCCATTTAAATGTGAATATCATTGAATGGTTATTTCTGCTTCTGTTAGTGTAAAAGAGGTAGAAAATAAAATAACAAAAGCCTAGGAGAGTACAGATGCCTCAGTGAAAACAGGTGCCAGAGTACTCATGCCTTGGGGGATTCAGTGGGAGACACCTAAAGCAGAAGTGCTTGACCTTTAAAATTCTGAAAGCCTGCACTATTATCTCTTTTGTTTCCTTCCTTTTTCCCGTGGGAGCTGCTACATTGTGATCATCAATAAATATAGCTCCTTACTCTTTACTACTGGCTGTATGTTTGGTAATTCTTCCCTCGTGGTACACAAGAACCTGTACTGTCACTGGCTCCACCAACTGTAACAACATGACCCTGGTATTCTCAATAGCTATTATGACTTTTGTACTACTTATGGAAGGAAATACTACATTTTTTTTGTTTTGTTTTGTTTTTGTTTTTGTTTTTGGTACTGGGAATCAAACTGATGGCCTCAGGCTTGCCAGGCAAGCACTTAAGCCACTGAGCTATATTCCCAGCACCAATACTACATGTTTTACACAAGCTAGGTAGTTCTTGATAAAAGATCCTTTTAGGTTTCAGAGTGACATGCTAAAGCAAGCATATGGTGAAAGTAGCTTTATGGAATTTTAGCCATTCTGTTTAGTCTGTATGTGTAAAATATATCATTTAAGAGGCAAAGTACCCCATTCTATCCACTGGATGAGTGATATTTAATAGCATCACTTATGTTTATGAAAAAATTAAACTTGAAATCAGGTAAATTTATGTTAATAATAAAATTTGTAAGAAATGCTCACAGGCAGACTTAGGAAACAATATAATTACTTATATTCCAAGACAAAACTACCTTATTTCTAGATCAGGATAAACAAATAGATAGATGCTTAGATACACAAACACATATAAAAGAGAGAGGGGCTGGGGATTTAGTTCAGGGGCACAGCGCCTGCCTGGCAAGCGCAAGGTCGTGAGTTCGATTCCCGGTACCAAAAAAAAAAAAAAAAAAGAGAAGATAGTTTCTTCACATATAAAAGAGGGAGAGGAGGAACTGGAGAGTTTTATCACAATATTATCTCAAAAAGTAATTCATATTCACTGTTTTTGAGAAAATAAAAGATTACTGCATTTTAAAATTATCTATTAAATTCTTTCAAATTATATGATGTATATATCATATAATTTAATATTTATACACATACATGATAGCTGGGATAGTTCTACTAGAGATTTCTGTTGGTTTGTTCAAAGGAACAGTTAATGCTTAATTGTTTTATTGATCTTGCATGCCTATATCTGGTGATCTGAACCACCACTTTAAAGACAACAATATGTAATATAACAACTATTGTTAATTTCCTATTATCTTGTTCTGAAATTTTGTATCTTTTTTGCTGTTTTTGTTTTGTTTTTGACTTTGTGTTTGGTTTTTCTGTTTGTTTGTTTTTGTTTTTTTCTCTCGCTTTATTTTGATTATGTTTGCACTGTTGGTATGGTGCTATTATTCTTTTTTTCTTTTTTCTTTCTTTCACTATGCTCTTTAAAATAAAATAAAAAATTAGAAAATAAATAAAATTTTAAAAACTCATGTTCTTCATAATGGAATTATCATTAAGATTTGGGAAGTTTTGCTAATTTGTTAAGTTTTAACCAATTTAGTGTAGAAATAATGAGCTTTTCTTGATAGGGTGTGGTAAGCAAAGAATTCCCCTAAATTAGTGAATATGTTCATGTATATGACACAAAGTAACTTTGCAGATGTGTGATTAGATTAATGATTTTGATACAAAGAGATTACACTGAATAGATCGAATCCCCTGTTCCTTTAAGGCCAAGAATATCTTTAATTATATTGACAATGAATAATCGGGGCTGCTCAGTGTTCTTGATTTGATAAAAGAGTTCTGGAACCACAAAGTAAGGCAGGACAGTGCTGTCCGGAATCTGAAAAAAGCAAGAAAATGGATTTTTCCCAGCCATTCCAGAAAAGACCAAAGTCATGTTGATAACTTGATCTGAGGCCATTCAGACCCATGTCAGATATCCAACCTTTCAAAAGCAAGCAACTATTTGCTATTTTTAGTCAGTAAGTTTTTGTTGAATTATTATAGTTTCAATAGACACAGTATAAAACTATTAGCTCTCAGTAAAGGGGCATTGTAGATCTTTCCCAACTGCCATGGCATACATTGGTGCAAAAATATATCAAAAATGCTTATTGAAAATTCCATAGGTTCTATAGAAGAATCAGAAATTTCCATCCAAATATGTATAATTTCTTCTCTTTCTTCATGTTCTTTCCTAAATTAAAAAAAATCTACTATGTATTACAAAATATGTATACATTACATTTTTTCATGTAGTATTGTAAATAGGTAATAAATGATTAATGATGCAATTTCCTGTAAGAAGAAATCACCTAGGATGCAATAGTATGAATATTTATTTAAAATTAGTGGCTTGAATTAAAAATTTGATAAAACTTCAGATTTTTCATGTATTTTTCTGTCATTAACTTTAATATCAAACTATAAAAATGTGTTATTTTTACAAAATATAGACAAACAAGATAAGCCAAAAGTTTTAACTATGAAGTATGTCTTGATGTCTAGCACCATTTCATTTATTTAGTAGTAAATTACTCAAATATACTTATTTGTTAACCATTGTTAAAACAGACAATTCCAATATATTTCACGCTTTGTTGATACTATTTTCAACTTGCTCCAGAAAGCTAAGAAATTCTCATTTGCATGAATGAGAACATACATCTGAAACAATACTTCCATGTCCAGTTCTTTATTATGTATTGAAATATTCTGCATTTTGAAAAAGACTGGTAATTTTGTATCCCTTCCCCAGGTAAGTCATTCACTGCCCATTACTAATTGGGTACTGGGGTCAGAGTCACTCAGATGATGAATGTAAGCAAGAGCAGAGACCATTTAGAGAAAAACAAGGACCAGACTACAGTGAGTTGACAAAGGTTTCCAAAATCCATGACAAGTTTTGACAGTTATTCGGAAAGGAGTATATAGTTGATGAAAATTAATATTATATTACTTAGAAATTCTTTGGAAAAAAATAGCAAAAAATAAAATAATCTAAAGAAGTGAAGTATAAAAGGTATTAAAGGAAAATGAAAACTGGAAGAGGAAGATATTTATGCTCTGGTTAAAAGCAGTTTCAATCAAAAATTGAAAAAGTACACATAGAAATGACATATGAGATGAAACTTTAATTACTATGGCTCAATTTTCAGTATAAGAAAGGTAAATATTAGAGCAATAATTTAAATCTTTCTAGTAATCAGATTAGCCTGGGACATGTGAATGATGAAGGCAAGTTAAAATACATTTTCCACTTTATGAATATGAATGTAGTCTGAACTATATTTGAATGAAGGGTACTAAAAATATTAAAGAGGAGAAAAAAGCCCCATCAACTGCTGCAGAACAGAAAAGGAACGTATACAGTAGTGAGCAACTGCTCTTCGTCTTACCAGGCACTTCACTGTCTTAGTACTACAAGGTACACTCAAGTATCCCTAATGAAACCTCCAAATGAGGTGTAAAATAGTTACGTTTCTTCTCATTTCTATGTTTGGCTTTGATTCAGGTAGCAATTGAATCACATACAGCAATGCTTTTGAAGTTAGGGGAGTACTTTATGGCTTAATGTCAGTAGATGTTTCAAAGTTAGCTTGGCTCTGTTCAGGCAAGGAACAAAGACAGAATCTCAGGAGAAACTTTAGTAAAATAGGTTCTCTGTACACAAGTAAAGCATAAATATACAGAAGAGTACCAGAAATGTCATACTACAAGGAACAGCAGTTTGATGTAGGTGTCACAAATAAAAATTTTTCTTGAGAAAAATGTTGATGAAATGTCTGTGGAACCTTGAGAAAAATATCCCTGTACACTCAAAACTGTATTAATGAAAATACCTTTCATATCAGGTATATATATCCAAACTCTCTCTGCAGTATGACAAACAAACTGCCTGATTTATAACTACACTGGTTCACGTTATATGGTTCTGTTGAAAATAAATATAAGCACTGTATTTTAAATGTACATTTTTTTTAATTTCCTCAAAATTATGGTGAAACCCCATAATAATATCTGTATTTTGGTGAGATATACTGTAGAAAGTATTTACTCCATGGCACTATGTTTACAAGAAAGTATCTGACAAATCGGAGAGTAATAAGGTCTTTTTTCATTCCCTGAGCATATTCCATCTCAATCCACCCGTGTAATCATTCACCTGCCTACTCTGCATGCCTTTGTCCCTCTCTGGAATCATTGCATTTTCCAGGTAAAGACAGAAATTAATATAAAACAATCTCAGTAAAATTTTCTACTTTGAGCTGACTCACAAAATGTAGCTACCCCCAGCTTTGTATTCATGTCATCGTTCTGACATATTTGCTTTAGGTTTGTCTACAGCATGACAGTATGGATCTTCTCAGGTAACTATCTCCATATTGAAATCCAGTCTCCTGTCTGTCCCTGATGATGACTTTCCTGCATTTATTATGTCCATTTGCGTTAATTATGTCCTTCACAAATATACTTAGTAAGTCATGGGTACCTCCATCACAGCAATTTCCTTTATCTTTATCCTGTTAAGTTTGTTCACTCTTTCTCACTGGCAATGAGATTAAATGACATTTGTACATATAAAAGTTTCTGCTGTGTTTCAAAACTGAGGGCTGTTGTTATTATCCCCTAATATTTTGATGCACACTTGAAAAATTCTAAGCTCTGTTTGCTTATTCGCCACTGTTTATTAGGACCTAGCTGTCTTACTCAGCTCTTGCTCTCATAACAAAGTCCCATTAACTAGGTGACAGCAGAAATGCCTCTCTCACAGAAATAGTGGCTGAGAAATCCAAGTTCAAGTTGCCTGCAGATTTGGTGCAGAGTGAAGGTCAGCTTCCTCACATCAGTCCTCTTTTCCCTGGATGCCCTCACAGTAGAAGAACTGGGCAGCTGTCTGGGGTCACTACTGTAAGGCACTAACCTCCAGCAAGAGGATCTACCTCTTCATCCGCTGACCCAAGGGCCACTCAGTTCTTAATATTAACAAGTTGTGGCTTTGGATAGCAACATATAAATTTTGAGTAGTACAAATATTTGGATTAGAACCTGAGCATATTTCATGGTAAATAGTATAATATTTCCAAAGTTTGTGGAACTATATTCAAATAGTTTAACTACTTTAGGAGCATGATACAGAAGTCATTTATCTATGTATGTACCATATATCAATATATTGATTTAAATTTTTGGAATAAGATATTTTATCAAAAACAGTTAAAAATACCTATTTTCTATTCAAAGCATCATCAAATGGGTATGCTGTTTCCCATCTTCTTAAAAATAGGAATATTTTTTAAAGTTTTATTTTGTTCCTGTGAGTAAGTTTTGTAATCTGATACCCTCCATACAAGAAGAGTCAAGTATTCATTGTGTAAGGTTTTTGGAGGATGAGTGCTAGGTAAAACTGTTTAAAAATGATTGCATCATATTGCCACAGTAGCTGTCACACAGCAGACTAAAGAAATAAGTTCTTGCCATCCATTTCTCTATCTGTGAAACTCCCATTCATTCAAGAAATAGATTTGGAAATCACTTTAGTTTCAGAGATTTGTCTCAAATATTTATTCTTGATTCATCCATTAATTATACTACTAGTAGCATGACACTGGTGTAATGAATTGTTTAATCATCTGTTTTTCAAATAGAAGACAAAATACTAAAACACAATATAAATATCCTCATCTACAACAAAATGGCTGCAATATACAAAGCATTGTTTCTTGTAAATCAATCACATTCACACACATGTATCAATAAATTAGTCTAAATATCATGTTGGAAACATTGATAATGACATGTTGATGTGTAAGGTAAAAACATTTGTATCTACATCAATGTATGATATGTATGTATATATACATGTGACATTACGTATGTGTATCCATAGAATCATGAAAATGTTGTTGGGGAACATTGGAAATCAACTAGTTATGAAATATAACTGGTTGACTTTATGATTCATTTTAAACTTTGTGCTATTATCTGAACTAAGATGTGCTATCTTATCTGTGCTAAGATGTGTTTTAAGACATGAGAAAGCTTCCCCTATTTCACATGAGAGTGATAAAAATGCTTACAGCTATTCTCACTGACTTTAACTCCCCATTCTACATGCTTTTCCATGTGTTCACAGATTCCAGGACTTTCTTCTGTGCTTCTGGAGACCGGTAAGCATGTGAGATACTTCTGGGGCTCATCACATTACAGAGACTGGAGGAAAACATGGGGGTTCTGGAGAGGGCCTTTGGTCGGGGCTGTCGGTGCTCTTTCAGTCCTCAGTTGCTGAGCATGAGAGTTAACTGTTGGAGCTCAGAAGCGCCAGCAGTCTGCAAGGGAGCATCTGATTGACAAGCAGATATTTGTGTCTGTCAGCCTCCCACTCGGCAATCTGGAAAACTTCTTGGAGAGCAGACATCTAATAAAATTTTCAAGATTTTCCTATAGGCATATATAACATCCTTGCTGAATTTTTCCCAGAGATTGAAAAAAAGATGATGCTGTATGGAATACTGAGGTCAAATTTTGAAGGATGTTTTATAGTGTGAAGTAGCTATTCAATTATGTTCAAAATGTACAACCAAATGTTCCTCTTTCTATAAGCGTGATGGTTCAAGACAAACCAAGAGAGACCTTCATTCCATTTGTTTGCAGTTAGAATTTCTGAGTAAACAAAAATTTTTCTATCACATTGGTTTCTTTTTATTAGATACACAGCAAACACCACTGGTAGAACAAGACCTATATAAATAAATTGACAGCTCAGTGAAAGTAAGTGAGATTTTCTGGAGGGTACCATTGTCTACAGAAATGAAGCAAAGATTCTTCTATCAAATCTTTTAGGAAGGTTATAAATCTTTTAGTAGATACTAAGAGAAATAGTTCCGTAGCTCCAATTTTAAGAAACATTTAATAATAGTTCTTAAAACATGAAAAGCATCTCTCTTTAATTTAAACTCTATATGGTGACTTACTGCCATATGTAGAACAAATAATTTTAATACTTCTTGAAATATTTAATATTTTAGAAATTTTTTCAAAACAATTTCAGCCTTTTAGCTGCTTTTTGAAACATAATCATAGCACAAACACTACAGTTATAAAAACATGCCACTTACATTCTACTCACATGTGGATATTAGTGGCCTGTGATGGAACTTCTCCAGTTTGTATTTTTTAATTAATATTGTAGTCATGTAGGTGTCTAGTAATATAAAGCAGTGTATTGGACTGACAACTGGTGGTCAACTTATAACCCCTAGCTGAATTGGGTAAGTATGGTGCTGGGTGAGGGAGGCCATCCATTTCTCTATCTGTGAAACTCCCATTCATTCAAGAAATAGATTTGGAAATCACTTTAGTTTTAGAGATTTGTCTCAAATATTTATTCTTGATTCATTCATTAATTATACTACTAGTAGTATTACACTGGTGTAATGAATTATGCTGCTGGGATTGTTGCCAGCAGCATAAAAGGCACAACTGGATGAAGAGAAGGAGACTGTTGGGAGCAGAGAAAGGCTGTTGGGAGCTGATAGAAGCTGTAGCAAGCTGTTGGTCGTTTTGGAGGGGCTCCTTATGCTGGCTTTCCTGATGAGCTTGGCTGTTTTCATCCTGTGAGGAGCTCGGGACCTCGCCGGCACTGAGAATGGCTTTGGTTCACTTTGAGGGAGCTCTGGTCCTCACTTTGAGCATCACTTCCTGGTTCCAGAGGGGAAGATGGTAAACTGCTGCTTTCCTGGAAAAGCTTGCTGTGTTGGCTTCCCTGATGGGAACTCGGCCATCTTGATCATTGGAAGAGCTTGACCTCTCTGTTGCTGAGGATGGCTGTGGTACCTTTCAGGGGAGCTCTGGTTCTTCTGAGTATCACTTCCTGGCTCCAGTGCAGATCCCTCAGCTTGGCAGTACAGATCCTTCATCCCAATGGCACGGACTTCCTAGATTCCACCACTGACTTTTGGGCCTTCCCAGAGCAGATCCACGAAACAGGCCTGCATGAGACATTGTCATGGGCTCTGGGCCTCCAGCTGGATTCATGGGAGACAATGTGATGAGCTCTAGGTATTCAGCTGGACTCATGTCGGATGTTTTCATGGGATCCAGGCCCTCAGCTGGCTTCTTGGTCTGTAGTGTTTGGACAGATTTCCTGCACTCTTTTGTTTATTGTTCTTTCAGTGACTATTATTAATAATCATACAAAATATGTGTCCTGTATATTATATTGTTATTCCTTGCAAAAACATTCCCCAAAATCCACACAAGCAGCAAAGACATACCAAAAAAATGTTAATAGGCATAGTAAAACACCACAATAATATTTATTAAAAAAAATAAGAATCACTTTAGATGAATATTCAGAAGTGTCATTATAAAATGAAACCTTTAAATTAAAATTGAGTTTTATTTATCTCAAACATTATACACAAGCACTTACTCCTTGTTACTAACTGGGATGGTGACTTCTTTGTTCACAAACATTGAGATAAGAATGAGCTCTTTCTGTGTTGAAACTTTCTCAATGCCTCACTATCCTTGAAGAGATCTAGAGGAGTTATAAAAGAAACAAAATTTTATCAGTTAATGATATTATAGAACAAGTACATTCCCTTTCAGGGCCTTAGGAGGAAGATGTTGTCTTCAACAGGTATGTATGATTTGTTTCACATGATACCAGCTAGTGTACTGTGAGTTCTTCAAAGCTGTAAGCAGAAGGGTTTCTGGTCTGATATCAGTTTCCCCAGCACTGAGGGAAAATTCTCCTCCCAGTTCAACTTTTACAAGTAGCGTGAAGTCTCTGAAAGTCTTATGCTTCCCTTGGAACAATGAGGTAGAGAATCCAGCTCTGAATTTCTGTTGTTCTTCCGCTCTCCAGAAGACTTGTCCATGTCCTACCCATATTCCTAGAGCTTTCTGGGTCCTATAAGTCCTTATTCCCCATGTTATCCACATGTATGTGTAAGGGCTTCCCACTGAGTTATAGTTATACCAATTCTATTTTGTATTTTATGTGACAAAACCTTCACCACTAGGGAATCAGCATACATCAGCAGTAGCCTTCAGCCAGTAAGCATTTAATGGAGTACAAGATCCAGTTAATGAATATACAAGATACAGATTATTTCCTGGCACATTGGTACTAGCTCTTCACTATTTTGTAACAGATATTTCTCTTTTTTTTGTAGTTTTTTTTTTTTTTTTTTCTGGTGCAGGGAACTGAACTCATGACCTTGCACTTCTCAGGCAGGAGCTGTGCTGCTGAGTTAAATCCCCAGCCCCTGGAACAGATATTTCTAAGATGTTTTCAAATGGTCTGAATAGTATCTTTGACAGTAGTATCTATTAGGTATCTTTTAGTTGACTTAGAAGTTTGCTCAATATTGAATGCCCCACCCCTATCCTTTATGGCAATTCTTGGATATCTCAATTTATGGACACTCAAATCCTTCTCTCTGCTCTATTCATGGGCAAAATATACAGACCTCAGTAGTCTTAGGAATTATTTATCTCATTCTATTAAGAGATATAAGGTCCAATTTACAGTCAGGCATATTGATACAAAAAAGATTTTTTCTCTTTTTTTTTTAGTTTTTATAGAGCTGTGCTTTTAGCTTGAGTAATTGGGCCTATAGCAATCATTATTTCCATTCTTTTTTATGTGTTTCCACTTAGCTACTTACAGCCCAGATTGTAAGACAAATAAGGAGCAGAAAAATGCTAACAGTGCAGTTTTAATATGTTTCAGGCCCTTTGTAAGAGTTTTATACATGCAACCTTGTTTCCTTTTAACTACTTTTCAAGACAGACATCATATGAGGTGTGTATCAAACACTACATAGTGGGTTCAAATTTTTAAAAATTACAGGAAAAGATACTTTGCCATGAAACCTTTCTCAAAATGCTTTCTCTTGCTCAGAACACACTTATCCCATTGTTTGTGTCACATTCTGAAGCAGTTCTGGAGGTCTTCTTTGGTGCCTTTAGTTGTCCTGTCATGGCTGCTTCAATTCCTGTATTGATTCAAAATGTTTACTATTCATTGCCATTTTGAATTGGACTAAGAGTCAGAATTTGTCCAGTGCCTGACGCTGGGAATAAAATGGATAGGGACTCACTGCAATGCAATTATGAGCCTGCAATTCCATGGGATGGCACCTGGCTCCAGCAGTCACCACATTATTGATCATACTGTACCTCACAGACACTCTCGAAAGAAAACTTTCAGAACTTCTTTAAAAAGTGGCAAAAATGATGTGAGAAGTGCTCTCAAAGACAGGGAGTGTGTACTGAGGGAGAAGGATGGCAAAGTGTCTATTAGTGTAACATATTTTAAAAATATAAACATTTACCTTATATTTGGATTTTTTTGAGACAGTGTCTCCCTCCATTGTCAACTAATCTCATAACGCAGTCTGCTATAAGAAGCATGACAGCCTATGTGGCTTATGCACACAGAAATTTGTTTGGGCAGTTCTGATGACTGGAAAATTTGCCAGCAAAGTGACTGAGAATTAGGTGCCCCCTCCTCACTGGTGCCCATCTTCTCACTGTAACTTCACAAGAAAGAAGGGATTAGAGGTCTCTCTACTTTTGGGGCCACATTCCTGTTTATTATGTCTCCACGTCCATTACTTAATCAACTCCAAAGGCCCCACCAAATATCCTCACCTTGAAAAGTACGATCTCAATGTGTGGATTTTGTGGGCACACAAAGATTGTAGCTACTCCAGTGATGAACAGAAGTAAAGTGACATGGAGCAATGCTATGGACATATATCCAACAAGGCTTCCTGATGTGCACACTTTTGGCTGAGTGTGCTCTAAAGTCTGCTGAAATAGAGTGAAAAGGAAGAGGCTGAGTGCCATGTCCAGAGCAGGCTCGATGTTCCTGAGACAGTGCCGAGCTCCTCCTTCACGCTGTCTCTGCTCTTTAATTATAATTTCAGCATCACTGATCAGGCTCAGCGTTCCTGCAATGTGCTCAGTCCATCCCACTAGATAAAGTACTGATCACATAGACATAGAGTCTGAAAAGTGCTACCTCTAGAGAGAGTGCTTTCTTCATAGATGTTTAGTGTGTTTGGAGTAAGAACACACACAAACACACACACACTGTATATATGTATTATATATATGTATATATATAATACATATATATATAGTGTAACATCTATCTTTATGAATAAAACCCCATTCAATTTAGAAAATATTGCTTATTTTATTTTCTTGCTTTGAAGTAAAATGAAGTCAATATTTGAATTTATCTGTTGAATTTGTATAGCAACGTAAATAATCCAAGCTAATTTTCTTTTACTATAGTCTTGAAATTTTTTGTGCTATAAGTCAAAGTTTCACATTGCAAGATGAGGAATTATTTCACATACTCTCACTTGCTAATGTTATACCTACTGTGTGTTTCTATTCCTTAAGATTCTTGCTCATATTTCACAACATGTGATAAATTCATCAAGAAAATAATGCAAGAGCAAAGCAGTCACATTTAGTGTTGCTTGAACTTGTATAATCATTAAAGATAACAGATTGCCATATTTTCTCTATAAAAACAGTATTAGTTCAGATGGGGAATGTGATTTTGAATACACATTATAAGTTGTACTATAATTTTGAGAACTAATGAATTGCTTAGGAAGATTCACACTCTTTCAAATCAAAGCAGAAACTAGAATTTATTAAGTATAACATAAATTACTACTTTGGTTCACAGGTATAATAAACACAAACTCATTCTAGAATTTTTAAAACAATTTTCTGCAGTAATTTAAAACATTCACTATTGATTATTTAATTTGATATTCATATTTAAATGAAGTATCTCTTAATGTTTAGTAGTATAAGTAAAGAATACTTGCCAATCTGTCAGGATATGTAGGATCCAACATGGTCTAATCATTTAATACAGTAGAGTGGGAAAGTACACATTTTATGGTGAACACTTAGATGAGATCTACAACAAACCATTCATATTTTAAAATACAATTATCTAATCAAATATTGTTGGTCAATACAATTCATTTTCACCTATCTTTCCTAAAAAGGTTACACAACAGATATGACTTGAAAATGTCTTCTTACCTGTTTCCAGTACTGAGAAAAGTGTCTACTTAAATATATCTTTTTTTCTATCTCCCTAATGCTATAAACTTCATCACTGAGATTGATTTCTCCTAAACAACTATGGCTTTGTAGTTAGAGGTCTTATAATTATTATCTAAATTTTTAAGCAGGTCTTGTTGAAGGTAAAAAATTGCATTTATAGTGGTAAAAATTGATAAGAACAGTATACAGAAGATAAAATATGATAAAAGAGGAAAGTATGTGTAAATGTTTTACTGGTACCCAAGTAATAATTGTTCTCTTATTCATTGATCCATTTAAAATTTATGAATCAATTCAAGAAATACTTACTCAATGCATAAAATTTGCTGTGGAATATGTATTCAATAATATCATCCCCTCAAGGATTCCATAGTAAGGGACACTGTAAAACAATGCATTAGTTCATATTCCAGGGTGATTCCTTTTTTCTCTTCTTGGATTATTATTTTCTGCAAAGTTATATCTATATGCATAATAATTTACCTTTCCAGATTTCAGTTGCTTAATGGAAGTCCTAATCACTTCCCTCCTAGCCATGATGTAATACTCACTAGAGTGTTCACTAGAAAAACAGATTAATGTAAGATATATAAGTATGGAGAGATTTACAAAGCAGGCTTTTTTTTTTTTTTTTTGTATTTTTTGGTATTTTCTCCAGTACCGGGAACTGAACTCACGACCTTGCGCTTGCCAGGCAGGCGCTTTTGCCACTGAGCTAAATCCCCAGCCCCAAAGTAGGCTTACAAAGACCACCAACAGAGTCAAATGTGGAAAAGTACAGAAAGGCTGCCAGCAAGCTGGAGATCTAAAGGACCTAGTCAAAGGTTGAATACCTGGAGCTCACTGTAGTGTAAGCCAAAGGGTGTGTGCTGGAAACCTGGAGTCTGCGTTGGAAGGCAAGAGACAGCTTCTAAGGAGACAGTGAAGACTGCAACCCCAGGAAGAAACAAATGAGCTTTATTTCCTTGTTTGCCTCTTATTCCATTCAGGCTATAAGCATATCTGTTGGTGCCATTCACATCCAGAGCAGAGTTTCTGTCTTCATAAATCCCTTACCCACACCCAGAACTACACTGATCCAATCAATTATCACAATTCTGGACACCAGTGAGCAAAAAGAGAGGTTTATTTTGGTTCACGTCTTCAGTTAATAGTAAACTGACTCCAAAGTTAAATTGCATGAAGAAAATTTCTGCTGGAGAAAAGTTACTCATATTATGGCAACCAGGATAGCAGAGAGAAGGGAAGACATGTGCCCTTCCAGCTCATGTCCTCAGTGACCTACCTCCAACCAGTCTTTACTTTATAACAGCACATTAGCTTTGAATTCATCCATGGATTTGCCCACCAAAACAGAATCCAAAACCCTCATGATCCAATAATTCTCCAAAATCCTCAATACTGAATATGAAACTTCTTGGGGATATTTTTGATCTAAATTATAATATTTCACCCCTGTCATGCAAAAACTTATGTCTATCTCTTTATGCAAAATGTATTTAGTACATCTCTAAGAGTCATCAAACTTCCTACAGTTTCAGTATTGTTGAAAAGTACAAGTCTAAAGTCTTCTCTGAGACTCAAGGCAGCCTCAGCTGTGAGGTTGACGTAAAAATCAAACAAAACGTTAACCACCACCAACACACAATGGCACAAAGTAAACTTGTCCATTCCAGCGGGAGAAATATGGGAATAGGAAGGAATAGGAAGAAAGCAAAACTAAAACCCAGCACAGCAAACATAGTTGCATAGTTCCTGTGGATCCATGAGCAAATGGTGGGGAGATCGGAACTTCATACAACTGTGACAGCCCTTTCCTTGTTGTTTTGTTTTGTTCTTTGGGTTTTTTTTCCAGTACCGGGAATCAAACTCATGACCTTGCGTTTGCCAGGCAGGTGCTGTTCAGCTGAGCTAACCCTCCAGCCCCAGCCCTGTCCTTTAGACATCTTAGATTACATACCTCAGGACCTCCTTCTTTGGGTGGTTTTACTCACTTTAAGAAAAATTCCTCGGTGAGTATCTAACATTCCTGGCTCCAACTTCTGGAGGTCTCAACTGCAATTCACTCTTGTAGGTTAACACTTTGTTCATAAAATGTTACTGTGTCTGGTCTCCAAGGCCCTCTTCTTAAATCAGGGTGATAGCCTCCATGATTTTACAACTCCTGCAGTCCATATGTCCTAAAAACCAGTGCTACCTTGATGATACCAAGGTCTGTTTCCAACTCAAGAAGTAGCCATGACTCTAGCTTCATAGGCCTCTGAGTGCCTGGATGACTGAATACTTTGAATTTAATCCAAGGGAACAAATTCTCTATGTGGCCTTTCTTGAGGCATGTTTTCTGTGGCTCTCTTTTCAAAATGGTCTCCCTATCTTTAAGCCTGTGAAGCACACCTTTTGCAGACTCCTGAGATACCCTCGAGGCATATTTTCTATTATCACATAATAAAGTATTTAAGTTCTTTTTAAAGGTAAAATTTTCAGTACTTGTACCCTTCTGCAGCACAACTGTACTGATACTTCCTCCTGGTGACTCTGAAAGCTTTTTAAATGAGCTTTTTGCTTCCAAGTCTCACTATAAACCTGATGTACTCATGTCACAGTGTGATCACTGAGCTTTCTCAAAATTTTCACTACCATATTAAGCAATCTGCTTGTGTTAATTTTAGTCACACAAAAAAATCTCATGATATACACAGAATTTAGAAAAATCTTCTGCTACAGTTTATCACACATGGTCTTAGTCCAATGGGCAACAGAGTCCTTATTGCAAACCAAACCCTCCTGAGTCTGGACTTTACTGCATGTGTTTCTGTTATCATGCTGGTCTTTGGAGTCCAATCAAAATATCCTTTCATGCTTAGTTTGCCTCATCCTCCATCTTCTCTAATAAGCATCTCCCAACATTTCACAACTCCCCCTAAACCACTTGCAAAGGCTTCTAAACCACATCATTAGTCTCAGAAAAGACCCCACTTCTGGAACAAAACTCTGTCTTAGACACTTTTCTCATCTCTAAGACGTAATACCCAATGCTGACAACTTAGAGGAGAGAGGTTTATTTTGGTTCACACTTTCCATTCACAGTCAGACAACTCCAAGGCAGAAACAGCATGTTGGAATGGCCTCTTGGAGCAAAGCTGCTCATACTTGGGATGGAATGACAAAAGAGGTACCAAGGAGGGAGGTATACCATTCCAGTTACACCCCAGTGACTGATGTTCAATGAGCCCACACCCTAGCAGCACATCTCTGAATTCATCCACAGATTAATCAACTAATGAATGCAATACTTCCATGATCTAGTCACACTCCAAAAGCCCTGTCTCTGTATATGAGCTCTTTGAGGACATGCCAGATCTAAAACATAATATAGAAAAAATTTAATAACATTTACTTCCTTTTATTTGCAATAATTTCAAGGTTTTTTAAAATTTAGTGAATGAATAACACATCAGCAAAATTATAGTTTCAGTGATTATGTGCTTTTATGCATAGAATATTGATATTTATATTTCTATACTTAGTAATAATTTAATTATATATTCTTTGACTTTGAAAACAACTTTGATTGTACAACTGGAAAAATATCTAATATTTATCAGATATTTTTTGATCTTTCAAAGAGTAAAGAGATAAAAGCTTATCCCAAATGCTCCCTAATTTGTCTGACTTCTACAACTTTTGGGAGCCACTATTCAGCAATATTCTACTTTTAATTTTTGCCTCCTACTTGTTTAATGTGATTATAAAATGATGCTTCAGCATCATAAGTTGCAAATGTGCTTGTGCTCTTTTCTTAATTAATAAAGAATAATAATTCATTGATGAACAAAACCATCCTTTTTCTTTTCTTTTTTTTTTTTTTTTTTTTTTTTTTTTTTTTTTTTTGGTTTTTCTCTGGTACCGGGAACAGAACTCACGACCTTGCACTTGCCAGACAGGCGCTTTCGCCACTGAGCTAAATCCCCAGCCCCAAACCATTCTTTTTCTATCCTTTAGATCAGTTAGAGTGAGATTTTGATCACTGGCAAAGCAGGGTTAGTGCCCAGTCAGTCAGAGGCAGCCATAGAGGACTGATCTTCAGCGACTCTTCATTATTTAAGAATGAGGGATCAAAATCTCAGGAAAAAGAAGATAGACTAGAAGAAATGGAAAAAGGAAAGAAAGAAAAAAGCAATAATATTTTATAAATTGTGCTTTTAAGCATACTGTGTGTTCAGAACACAAAGTCACCTAATGTTATCCACATCTATATTACTTGGGGTGGTTTATGATTCTTTTCTTCCAGGTGCTTTACCTGACATCACTTACCCATATTATAAGTGTTTAAATTAGCAGTTGATAAGAAAAGTGCAGAAATCCTGACCTTAAAAGAAACAGATTCAACAGTGTCAAGGAATGTTTTAGTCCAAACACCTAAGGTCACTGATTTTTACCAAAAAAAGATAAGCAAATAAAATGGAACATTCCTTCACTTGTGGGTGACATGGGCCATTTATTTCTACCTGGAGGTGGACTAAGACTTTCCTCCTTTGAATCAAGCCCAAATTTCCTAGAGATACACAAATTCCACATCCTTTTATTGCCAAATACACATCCATAGTCCCAGCTACACATTATAGTGCATGTCTCTCTGGAGGTCCCATTTTCTGTTTCTTTGAGTATTTTCCTTCAAATTTGTGCCTAACAAAAACCATTACACCTCTTAAAAAATAAAAGGACCTGATAATTTTATACAAAATACTGTTAGCCTAGATTACATATTAAGTTCAATCATGTGTAAGCATTATCAATGTCTACTAACATTGATTCAAAATATGTGTAAGCAATATTTATAGTTTTGCAGATTATATTTCACTATGTGAGCAGAAGAAGTATATCCTCTCATTTATCTTTAAATCAATCAATTTAGTCAAGTTTGTCAAGCCATCAGTGTAAGAACTAATACTGTATAATATGCATAATTTAATATACACTCACATAATTCTCTTTTCTGTCAGCTTAAAGAATAGAAAATTTGATAACTCAATAGCAACAAAAGTAAGTAGTACTCAGATCTTGATATAGTAGATATTTCTCCTTCAGGCTGTATTAGACCCAGTGCTCCCTGAAGAAGGCTGATTCCAGGACAGTAGCAGGAAATCTACATGAAGATCTGAAGGATCCTATACTACTACATTTTTTTAAATAAGAAGAACAAAGACACTTTGATATAAGTGTGTCACAATGTTGTAGGATCTAACTTGAAGTGCTATTTGTGTAAAATTGGAAAAGTAAAAGAAATAAAGTAGTGTTTGATTCTGTTCCAAAGTAGAAAGTGAAAGTCCAGTATTTCCATACATATGTAAATCAATTACTTAACACAAAAATAAATAAGAAAAAAATTAATAAAATTCATAAACCATTTTCCATAGAATAAACCAATGACTCTATAACATATTTTCCTGTTGTAACCAATAATTAAGGGTCCACATCCTCATTTTTAGTATGGAGGTTGAATTATGTCAGTTTTGAAGATATCTGCAAGGTCTACATTCAGTTTCTACCACAACTACTTTTCCAAATACATACAAAAGTTGTCAGTTACCCAATGGAAGTAGGAAGGCAAGATGGGTTGTATTTGCCGTCTCTGGTAATCAATACTTTAATGCAAACGGATCTGTCTCTCAACAAGAAGACAGCTTTGCTTTTTTCTTTTTCATACTTGCTATGCTCTAGTAACCAGAATATTTAAAAAGGACATCTGTGTCATCAACTCCAAATAACATCTGAGCTTCTTTGCACTGAATTTTCTCAGTATGTATAACAACATTTACACTTTCATAAGACATCCATGCATTTGGCTGCATTAGCTCCTAATACTAGGCCAATCCAGCAGGATAGGATATGCAAGACAACATCATTTTTCCATGTTGGGTCATTTGAAAGAATTGATAATATGAACTTTTTAAAAGATGGACTTAATAGTTCTAAAATGGCAAATGTTAGATTTATACTAGGTTTGGAAAGAGCTCTGTTCATGTGGATTGCTGTGTCCATCAGTGAAACAGCCTATCATTCTTGGAAGATCCTGCGTTTGAAATTATAGGATTCTATCTAAGAGACATACTGAACTTTCTAAGACACTGAACCACCAGAATACAGTATCGTAGATCCTGAATTTGCAGATGGAGTTACAAAAAGAAATGCAATGTAAAATTTTTAATCAACAAAGTCATACTCCTGATATAAGTAGTTTCCAAGAGGGTCCCTGCTTCTACTTTAAGGACCACTTCACCTATTATAAACATTTTGGCATTATTTTTCTGAGACCCCTGATGGGTACAACAGACATGACCTGCAGAAGCCTTTTAAATAGACCTAGCTTCACAGTATGTAAATTAACTTCAGGGATGAAAATAAGCGGTTCTTATTCCATTATTCATACTAAAATATACTCAGTAATGTTTCCTAAAATAGTCAGTTGAGCTAAAAATTATAATGTCAATCAAAGCCCATAAATAAAATGGTAACAATATAGAAAGCCTTCAAATATGAATACAAATCTTTCCCTTTTTAAACATTTCTAGGGTAAAATTAACAGAGAAAATCCTCTGTGAGTTAAAGAAATCTATAATTTGTGGGTTCAATTCCAGAATTAAAGTCAATAAATGAATTCCATTAAGGTACAAGTAAAATAGTCAACAAAATTTAAAATCGGTCATTATCTCCCTTCAGTTTGCTTCCCCTCTGATCTCCACACAGTTTGTGGAATCCTAAGTAGTTTACTTCTCCACTAGGTATGACCTGGTTTGTCACTCTGAACCAGTGAAGTCCCTACTACTGAATTTGAGTTAGTTTTCCCTGATTCTCTCTCACAAGCCTTCACATACCAGAGTTTCATCATTGAGTAGAATATCTAAGAATATTGCATGTTTCATATCAATTATTTTAAAAAGTCCATTTTCAGCTGCTAGAGTAATATATCACAATTAGGTAATGCCTCCCAATTCACACTTACTTTGTTGAAGATCATAAAAGAGTTTTAATTTTATAGATATGTAAGGGATAAACTGAGGAGAAAAAAAGATTGCTATTAGTTTTTCAACCATGCAAATTAGAACCTATTAGATTTTTATAATTCAAGATCTGTGGAATTAAGCCCTATCTAGAAAGTATGAATCCACCAGTAAGTATGTCTTACAGGCTAATATTATAGGTAGTTTGCAAATTTTCACAATTATCATTATCCTCCAACTAGAACACATAGTTACACACAAAGTTATCACAATTACCATAGCACACAAAGTTATCACAATTATCATTCTCCGCCAACTAGCAAGTATAGTTGCACAACTTCAGTTTCAGTAACATAGCATTCCCAGAGACATGAACAAACATTTTCTCTTCAGCATTATTTAGGAGATTATTTTGTTTCCTTCAAGAATTATTTATGTCTATGAAATGTTCTTTCCAATACTTTTTCCTTATCACAGAGTAGATATGATTGTGAGAGTAACATTTAGCTGATTCTTAATTGAAACTGAAACTAAAGTTCAAAATCCTAGGTCACTTCTGATACACATTGCAGAAAATCCCATACTGACCTTCAAATTCACTCTGCCATTTCATTTCTTCATTCTCAGGACTGGAGTTAGACCAGAGAAGTGGAACCTTCATATTAAGGTTACACCTTTCCTTAAGGTAGCACTTATAATTTTTACTGGATTCAGAACCTTCATTGCTAATTCCCTTCTTTTTTATGCCCCAGATATTTGCTATTCTCACACACTGTTTTATTTATTTATTTATTTATTTTATTGTTTTGTTTTGTTTTTCCGGTACCTGGAATCGAACTCACGACCTTGCGCTTGCCAGGCAGGTGCTGTGCCGCTGAGCGAAGTCCCCAGCCCCAAATACACTGTTTTAAATATTCTATAGTGCAGGGATGAAAAATGTTTTAAAGACAAGTGTACTAGCAGCAGCCCAAAACACACTTATTCTTTGCAAAATGCCAATACTGCAGTGAAGCCTGAATACTGAGGTTTTGGTTTAGAAAAAACAATTTATACATTCACATGTTTGGTCTTTAAAATATGTGTGGCATAAGCTGGCCATGACTGCTATAGTGAGTTCTCAAGTACTGAAAGAGTAGAAATGTTTAAGTGACAGAAGCAAATGTTGCTTAAATTACACCCGTTCACCTTCATCTCACTGAACTGATACCTGTTCGGTCAGGGAAAACTCTGCTCGGTCCATCATTTAATCCAGGACCGGCCGCACGCTGAGGCTGTGCTGTGTGACTCCTCCTCGGCACAGCTTCCCTTGGAAATTTTTATTCAGGAAGGTTTCTCAATTTTCCTCATTGTTACTAAGAATTATCTTTCTCACCATCTACATCTGTATAATGCTGAAAGCATTCTCTGTTTCTTTGGAAATTTCAGTTTGATTTTCTCACAATTTAACTTTTATATGACTCAAATTGAAAGTAAACAACATTCAAAGAAGATAATTATCATTTTGTTCAATGTTCAACATTCAAAGAACATAATTATCATTTTGTTCAAAGGATTCTTTTGCAATTTTTAGGAAAATATGGCTCTATATTGTTACTTCTAAGAACTTCTCATTTCTGATCAGATAGTAATTTCTCTTAAATTAGTGGTTGCTTTTTTTGAATTGTTTTGGTCCATTATTAGTTCCTTATTTAAAAAAATTAAAATACCCCTTATTTTCTATATAATTTATTTTCTTAGCAATTAGACCTATTGTAGCTCTTGTTTTATGTGTAGTCATATGCAGTCAATTTATCAATATCTTCTTTCTCCCTTCAAATACATATTCTATTGGTTAAGATCACAATAATATTTGTTAAGAAAAAGTCTTTCTTATACTATCTCGAGCAGTATCAGTGTTTGTGCATAAATGTTGTTAAATTTCTTTCATTTTTTCTTCTTTTCATAAAAAAGTAAAGCACATCTTTAACAACTTTTGTTTTTTTCTATATTTTTTTGAGCAAACTGAACTTGTATAAACAGAACTTTTCAGACCTAGAGCTGTTTAGTTGATCATTTAACATTGGTTTTGCAATATTTTATTCTACTTGTTTCAAAGAAAAGATGTCCAATATTTGCAGGTCAAACCCAAGACTATACCATGATATCTTTATTTTCAACTTTTTGATAATATTCTTCTGTTACTCTGCAGGTGTATCTATAATTTAGTTTCCTGAAATATAGCTTGATCATTAGACGTTAAATGAGTAAACCTATAATATATAGGGTAACTCATGAATGGAGTATTTTTTAAGAAGATCTAGACAAATATCACCAATTCAAAATTAAGCCCTTCTCATTTCTTCCATTGAGCTAATGGCACTTGGGCAGGGGGAGGAAAAGAACAGTAAGATTTACAATTTCATCCAGATGGGTTAAATGGTAACTGAATTCCTCTCCAACCATAACTGTATTATTGTGCTTGGGCTATCATAATAAAGTACACCTTTGTGTGGTCTTAAAGCACAGATATTTTCTTACAGTTCTGTAAGGTGGGAGCTCAAAATCAAGATGGTATAAGGCGTGAGCCTCAGTGAGCTCTCAGCTATAGAGAGCCACTTTCCTTAGGTATCCTCTGTGGCCTTTCATTGGTGGGTGAGTACAGTGTACTAGGTCCGCCATCAATGTCACTTGCTGCTTTGTAAGAACAGTGTCTGATTACTTTAGGAATTCACCCTTATGATCCCTTAAATCTAAATTTCATTTTTAAAGTCGCTATGTCCATGGTAATATTAGATATAGGGCTTCAGCAGATGAACTTGAGGAAAAGCACAATTTAGATTATAACAGTGAAAAGAAAACTGGATTTTTTTTCAAGTATTCTAGGATATATGAAACTGTTACTTTTCAGATTTGACAATAAGCAGAGAAAACTTAAAGAATTCATTGCCCTATCAATACTCTACAATATAAGGGCACTCAAGAGAAAATTGCTTCAGATATGAGTAAATTTATTTTAAATGAATAAAAGGAAAAAATATCAGAGTGCCTGAGTGTGTGAATAAATAAAACTAATATTGTTTTTAAAAAATTTCTGTCAAAATGATCAAATGATCCACAAATAATAAAGATGTACTATGAGATTTTAAACATGTATACAAATCAAAAGTATAGTAAAAACTGAATTAGACAGTATTATAGAAATCAGTGCATTCTGCTTTTAGTTTCTGAAAGTGCGCATAAAGGTAGATAATATTTGCAAACATATTTAAATAGATTAAACATATACATTTTAGGCTCTAGCCACTGGTGAGAAAATAAAACACAGATGTATGAGGCAGGAAAAGGGGGGAGAGGAGTAAGAGAAAAATGCTGTATGGAAGACAAGTGCAAGATGACAGATTTAAGTACATATCAACACTGACATTAAATTTAAATAAATTATAATGCCAGTTTCCTTACTGCATTTAAGAGCAATAACTCATGTTCTTAATTAAATGAGACAATCAAAGTATAAATAATTTAAAGAGAGAAATGAAAGAGGATAAGAAACAAGGAGATAGGTTTTGTGGAGATCAGAAGATCAGGAGTAAGGGAAGAGGAAGGAAGTGGAGAAGAAGTAAAATGGATGACAGTTCCCTATGTGTATATCCACCTTCCCGAGGGTGAAAGTATTTATCTTGCATGCAAACCTATGCTAATAGAAAATACTATTCATTTCTGTGTTGTCTGTAAGACATATGCCTTAACTGTAAATACAAAGTGTAAAGATAACCAGAGAATATGCCACAAAAACAAAAAACAAAAAACACAAGAACATTAGTGTGAGTACACTTATAAGAGAAAATAGATTTTCTTTTTTTTCTTATTTTTTATTTTAAAAATAAAAGCAGGAAAACAATAACAGAGAGACAACATTTTACGAAATAGCAAAAGAACAGTACAGACAATACAGTTATGAACAAAGTGGTAGGAAATTAACAATGCTTGTTGTATTACATATTGATATCTTCAAAGTGGTTTCTCATGAAAACAGATAGAGACATGCAATATTGATCAATCAAGAATTCATTGACAGTTTCTTTCAGCAAAGAAATAGAAGACAGTAAATCAACTATGTTAA
>NW_004955428.1:7900810-7908596 GCF_000276665.1 Chinchilla lanigera
AGAAAATAGGAATAAATGGTCTCTACCTTAATCTGATCAAAGCCGTCTATGGCAATCCAACAGCCAACATCATTCTCAATGGAATATAGATTTTCTGAGAATATTATACAAGATGAAGAGGAGAAAATGCTAGTAAATATGTGAATTTATCAGAAAGTAAAAATAATCCCAACCTGTCTTAGTCACTTTTCTCTTTGCTAGGTCAAAATACCTGACACTCAAAGTTAAGGAAAGGCTACTGCTCACTGTTTGTAGAATTTTCAGTTGAGAGTTTTCTGGCTCCAAGGCAGGAAAGTAGAGCAGGGGGACATTGCTGAATCCTCAGTGAGCAGTAGGCAGTAAAGCAGCAAAGTAACAAGCAGAAGCACCTGCCCTCTTTCTGTCCCTTCTTCTGTCCAGGTTAGAGCTGCCCAGGGTGGGGCACCATTAATTCTAGCACACATCCTTAATCACAGCATCACATGGAATAGATTCAGGCACCTCCAAAAAACCCCACCTATGAGCCCATGAGGCTTTGGAGATACATCTCCTATAAGCAATAACATAGTAGAAACTTAAAATCAAACTACACATAGCAAAGACTAGGAGAGCTACAGGGACTAACAGAAAAATCTAGTGATAAATGAACGCTTTAACTTCCATATTTCAAGAAAATTTACATGAATATTGAACAAAATCCCCAAACATCCTGACCTCATTAATATTTAATGGGCACCATATGCCAGAATTATAAAATAAACATTATTTTCAAGTGCCAATGAGATATTAATTGACTGACCATATACTGAAGTAAAAAAGGTATAAATTTGAAAATGAAACAACTCAAAGATATTAGTAAAATCTTCAAAATATTTATACAGTCTTAAAATTTACTTCTAAATGACTCAGTATCCAGTAAAGTAATCATGAAAAAAATCAGAAATTACTGTGAATTGAATAAAAATAAACATATTAGAAGTAGTGAAATGAAGAAAAACTAGCATTTAGAAGTAAGTTCATAGTTAAAATGATTATTTAAAAACTTAGATATTTAATCTAAGTTATATAAGTGCCCATTTTATTAAGTCAGAGTATAAGTATTTCAAGCAGAACAGGAATATGTAATAATTGTATTATATATAATAATGACAGTTATAATGTTATAATAAAAGGACTAGAAAACCATATCGGTACCTAATATAAACTAAGTCAAAGCAGATTTGTTTATAAGACCACTAAGAGTGATCACTTCTTTGTATATTGATCCAAGAACAAAAGCACAGTAAAAAAACCACAAACTTGTTTTTTTGCTTTTTGTTTGTTTGTTTGTTTGTTTGTTTTTGAGACAAGGTCTCACTATGCAGTTCAGGCTGGCCTTGAGCTCACTTTGTAGCCCAGGTTAGTCTTGAACTCCCAAGGATTCTCCTGCCTCATCTTCCCAAGTGCTGAAAGTACAGGTGTGTGCCACCACGCCCAGCAAGAAAATACAAATTTAGCACCCTGAATTTTCCTACCTTCCCCAGTACTAGTAGTTTAAATATAAATTTTCACTAATATTTTATGAGTAGTGGAACTGAAATATCTTCTCTTCAGCATATCTGATTAAGCTACGTCCCTCAAGGACCTAATTGGACTGTTCCTCATATTCTAGGGTTGGCACAGTCTGGTGTATAGTTCTCAGACCATCATAAGCCATGCACAC
Source organism: Chinchilla lanigera (assembly GCF_000276665.1). Taxonomy (NCBI): domain Eukaryota; kingdom Metazoa; phylum Chordata; class Mammalia; order Rodentia; family Chinchillidae; genus Chinchilla; species Chinchilla lanigera. The sequence goes on from NW_004955428.1 coordinate 7,902,492, forward strand.
AGTCTCCATACATATTTGGGACTCACATTTTTGCCTTCGGAATTCTAGAGTTTCCTGAGTCATTTATCAGACACTGCCCACCGACACCTCTTTACCATGTAATTTTAAATCATTTGACAGATTAAAAATATGACTAATGGAGATTAAAGAAATGAATATTTCCCTCTTTACCCATAAAGGTTTGGAGAATGTGGCTTGGGTGTTTTACTGAGGTAAACTTTCTTATATTTCAGTGCTCATTAAAATAGACATAAGGAAATATAAAGTGCTGGTTCTACAAACACTTGAAACTACATAGAAATATGAGAATAATATACAAGAAAAAGAAGAAAAAAATGTTCATGAATTCCAAAATGTTTTTTTGTGTACATAGGCATAGGAAAATTAAACTGGTACAGAAGAGAGTAGAAAAAAGCTGTAGAAATGTGAAAAGGGAGGTACTACAATTTGGAATTCTACCTTGTTTTATCAGAAAATTTACAAAAATATTATATCACACAGCTAATTCTTACATATTTTGTTCTATGTTTCTAGAAAAAATAACATACTCAGAGAGTCTACTTTCACTCAGAAGAAAATCATCTCATTAGTAGTAATTAGTGACAGAAGGAAACCTATACATTTGTAAAATCATGTGCTTTGTATAGCTTCCAAGACATCTAGTTTTGATAAAGGTGAAAAATATAAAAATTAAGTAAGTAGCAATTAATTTGGGAATGTTAGGAGTAGTAAGTTAATATTTTTTGTTTACTGATAAGAAACCATCTAACTCATTGAACCTGCAAATAATTATGGCACTATTAGATACGTGTAGTGCTTTAACTAGACAATGGCTAGCCTTTTTAAAATCTAAACTAGAATAATATACACACTTAAACCATCAGATCCATCCACATTTCTGGGTCTCACTTTGGAGAAATCAGATGAGTAACTGGAAAACTAGGGATTAATTAAATAAGAGAGAGTGATGCGTCTGCCTGTATTTTATACTTTTTTCAACTATTGGTAGTCTTTAGTTGCACCTAATTGATATTATATCTTCTACCTCAAATTCAGAAACAATATTCTTGAAATTTTTCTCAGGTCAAACTCCCTTGCACAACTGTCTTTGAAAAAGGAGATTTCTCTTCATATCCATTTGTGGTTCTTTTGTTGGTGAACCTCCTAATATGTCATGTGGGCTACTGACATTGGCTCTCAATACACTGGATCTAGAGTTGATTCTTATATAATCTGAACAGCCTCCCTCAATCTGCACCTAATTCCTTTTTGGAGACACCCTAATGTTCTTCTTCCTCTGGGTATTTCATGTGAACTTTCTTTAATTTTTTTTGACATTACTTACAGTCTTATTTGACGTTGTTTGTAGTCTCTCTCTTAACACATCCACATTCTTCTCATCTGCAAGTAGTTTAGTCACAAATTCTACATTATTATTTGTAATCTCTGGAGCTTTTAGTAATTTCCCATCCTTACACTGACCTTTCCCTATTCTGTAAGGTTTTATTTTTTAATCATTATTTTCATTATTCTCATTTGCCCTGTCCAAATCCAAACTTATTCTCTTAAATTGTGCCCCATAACACAATGTGAAAAGTTTATTCAGCAGTATAATTTCTAGTTTAGTGCCAAGAAGGATAAATAATATTCACAATAATTAATCCACAAAATAAAACCTTACTTTTGATATTAAATATAATAAAGTTTACTTATTATTTTCTAAGGTGTGAATGATCAAGTTTAGATAAGAAAAAATAAGGTCAAGGTCAGGAATTCTGAGTGAATCCCAGCAACCTGTGTGAAGGCATACAGTAGGCATGAACATATGCCCCTTGAGAAACTTTGCTCTAAAAACTGACAAGATCAATAATGAGACCTTGAAAAGAGATAAGATTATAAGGATATATTTTATGTACCTATACAATTATTATCTATGAAAGGGAAATATATTTTCATAATAATAATTAACATACACAAAATTCATATTTATATAGTTATAAAATATAAATAAAACTAATACCCTTTCAAAATATTTTGTGTTCACAGCAGTTTTAATCACATATGCTAATATGTAGGAACAAACCCAATGTTTACCAACAGATGAAAGGATGAAAGATGTGGTATGTGCATACAGTGGAATAATGCTAACACTTAAAAAAGAATGTAAGGATGATACTACAACATGGATGAATCTTGAAATAAAAATAAGCCCAATCCTAAAATACAAATGCTATATTATTCCACAGTGTTAGCTACTTAGATTTGGTGGAGTCCAAGACAGTTTCCAGGGTCTGTGACAGATAGGAGAATGGGGAATTATTATTTTATTTTGTTTTGTTTTTAAATTTTATTTTAAAGAGAGTAGTAAATGAGAAACAAAAAACAAACAAAAAAAGAGAACGATACCAACATACCAGTATCACAAACATAAACCAAAGGAAGAATATTTAAAGTGATACAGGGTTTCAAGACAAAATAATACAAATTAACAGTGGTTGTTACATTATATATCATTATCCTCAACTATGTTGCTCAGCATACCAGATGTAAGAATGGAAGATTGTTCAAACCATTAAAGAGAATAAGAAAATAATTATTAGATAAAACATTAGAGATAATGTAGAGTTTCACTAGGCAAGATGGTAAAAATTCACCATGATAATTCCATTGCATATTTTTACCTTCAAATCAGTTGCTCATATTATCAGATATAAGCATGCAACACTGATCAGAACATAAAAAAATCTAAGTATTAACTGTTCATTTCAATAAACCATCAGACATCAGCAACACAGTTATCACAGTTTTCATGTATACATTTATATTTTGCTGTCCTTCTTTCTTTTCTCTTCTTTCACTCATCCCAGTCATTCCTTCCTTTGAGCAATACCTTTCTCTTTCCTATCATCTATCATACGTTTTGAGTTTTACTTATTCTTTCAGGTTCCTACACCAAGGAGATAATACGATGTTTACACAAGTGGTTCCGATTTATTTCACTTATGAGTATGGTCTCTTGTTCATCCATTTACCTACAAAAGCCTCAAGTTTATCTTTTTATAGCTGAGTAATACTCCATTGTATAAAAATACCACATAGTTTTTATCCATTCCTCAGTGCATGGGCATTTGGGTTGTTTCCAAGATTTAGCTATAACAAATTGCACTGCTATAAACATGGGTGCACATGTATCACTGTGGTATGATGTCTTTAATTCTTCTGGGAAAATACCCAGAAGGGGAACAGCTGGGTTAAATGGGATTTCTAATCCTAGTTTTGTGAGGAATCTCCAAATTGATTTCCACAGGGTTTTCACCAATCTACACTCCCATCAGCAGTGGAGTAGGGTTCTTTTAACCCCACAGCCTCTCCAGCATTTGTTACTGGTTGATGTCTTAATGATAGCCATTCTTTCTGAGGTGAGATGGAATCTCAGTGTTTTAATTTGCGTTTCTTGAATGACTAATGATGTTGAACATTTTCTCATGTATTTACTCACCATTAATATTTCTTCATTTGAGAAATATGTATTCATCTCAGATGCCCATTTTTGGATTGGGTCTTTGAATTGGGGGAACTGATTCTTTAATTCTTTATATGTCCTAGATAGAAGTCCTTTGTCTGAGGACGAGTTGAAAAAATTTTTTTCCCAATTCATAGGTATTTTTTTTTTTTTAACTCTGCTGGTGATTTCCTTAGATGTGCAAAAACTTTTCAATAAGATGAGATCCCAGTTGTTAATTCTTTGAAGTATTTCCATGCAGTTTGGTTTTTGTTCATGAACTCTCTGCCTATCCCAATGTCTTCAAGATGTTTACTTACTTTCTCTTCAATATATTTCGTGTTTCTGTTTTAATATTTAGATCTTTGATGCATTTTTACTTTAATTTAGTGCATGGTGAAAGACATTGGTCTAGTTTTAGTCTTTGGCATGTGGAAAGCCAGTTTTTCTAGCACCATTTATTAAAGAGGCTACCATACTTCCATTGAACATGTTTGGCCTCTTTGTCAAAAATAAAGTGACTGAGTGTGTTTGTAGTTGTGTCTGTATCTTCTAATCTGTTCCATTTATCTTCAGGTCTGTTTTTGTGCCAGTACCATGCTCATTTTATCACAGTAGCTTTGTAATATAATTTCAAGTCAGGAATTGTGATGCCTCCTGACTTTCCTTTGTTTCCCAGTATTGCTTTTGCTACTCTAGGCCTCTTTTGGTTCCAGATGTACCTTAGAAAAGTTTTCTCTAGATCTGTCAGGTATACTAATGGTATTTTAATTGAGATTGCATTGAATCTGTCCAACAATTTTGGAAGTATGACCATTTTCACAATGTTGGTTCTTCCTATCTGTGAGCAAGGAATATCTTTCCATTTTCTGATATCCTCTTGGATCTCTTTTTCCAAAGCACTATAATTTTCACTGTAGAGATCTTTTACTTCTTTTGTTAGACTGATTCCTAAGTATTTCATCTTTTTAGGTGCTATTGTGAAAGGTGTGGTTTCCCCAATTTCTCTCTCGGTCTGTTTGTTACTTGTGTACAGGAATGGTATTGATTTTTGGGTGTTAACTTTGTATCCAGCTATGCTACTGAATTTGGTTATTAAATCCATGAGACATTTGGTGTTTTTGGGGTCTTCTATGTAGAGTATCATGTTATCTGTGAATAATGATAATTTCACTTCTTCCTTTCCTATGCTTCTCTCTGTTATTTCTCTCTCTTGCCTAATTGCTCCAGCTAATATTTCCAGAACTATGTTGAATAAGAGTGGTGACAATGGACATCCTTGTTTTGCTCCTGATTTTAAAGTGAAACCGTCCAATTTTTGACCATTTATTAAGATGTTAGCCGTCGGTTTATCACAGGTGGCTTTGATCAGCTTTAGGTAAAGGCCATTTATTCCTATTTTCTATAGGGTTCTTATCATGAATGAATGTTGGACTTTACTGAAGGCTTTTTCTGCATTAATGGAAATGATCATGTGATTTTTGTCTTTGGCTCTATTGACATAGTGTTTTACATTAATTGATTTTCTAATATTGAACCATCCCGGCATTACTGGGATGAATTCCACTTGGTCATGGAGCATAATCTTTTGATGATTTGTTGTATTCTGTTTGCTAGTATTTTATTCAGAGTATTTGCATCTATATTCTTTAGGGAGATTGGCCTGTAGCTCTCTTTTTTGGTTGGGTCTTTCTCTGGTTTGGGGATCAGGATAATACTTGCCTCCAGGATTGAGTTGGGGAGAATTCCTTCCCTTTCAATTTCATTAAAGAGTTTGAGAGGAATTAGTGTTAAATCTTCTTTAAATTTCTTGTAGAATTGAGCTGTGAATCCATCCGGACCCGGGCTTTTCTCCATTGGCAAGTTTTCAATTACATTCTCAATCTCGCTGGCTGATATTGAGTTATTCAGGATTTTTATATCTTCTTCCTTCAGCCTTGGTAATTTATATGTATCTAGAAATCTGTCCATTTCCTTTGTGTTTTCCATCCTATGTTAGTAAAGATTTTCAAAGTAGATATTAATGATTTTCTGAATTTCTTCAGGATCTCTAGTGATTTCACCCTTTCATTCCTTATTGAGTGTATTTCAGTTTTTTCTTTCATTTTTTTAATAAGGTTGGCTAGAGGTTTATTTATTTATTTATTCTTTCAAAGAACCAACTCTTCGATCCATCAATTCTTTGCATTTTTTTTTTTAATCTTCATTGTGTTAAGTTCTTCCATGAGGTTTATAATTTCTTGTCCTCTTTGGGCTTTGGGTTTGACTTACTCTTCTTTTCTAGGAACTTGAGGTGCAGCATAAGATTGTTTATTTGTGCTTGTTCTGTTTTCCTGAAGTGGGAATTCACTGTATAAATTTCCCTCTGAGCATTGCTTTCATAACATCCCACAGGTTCCTGTAGGCTCTATCTATATTTTCATTTGATTGTGAATAGTGTTTAATATCTACTTTGATTTCATCTGTGATCCATTAGTTGTTCAGGAGGATGTTAATTTCCAACTGTACATGGAGTTCTTGTGTTTTCTTTTGTCATTAATTTCCAATTTCATTTCACTGTGGTCCAATAGTATATATGGGATAATTTCAATTCCTTTGCATTT
>NW_004955428.1:7909871-7925966 GCF_000276665.1 Chinchilla lanigera
TTCTATATGCTTCACTTAGTGTATGTCCGATTGTTTTTCCATGCCTGGAAATTTTCTATTATTTCTGCAAATAGTCTTTTTATGTCATTTGTGCTGACACCTGTTGTTTCATTGACACCTATTAATTGGACATTATTTTTCTTTGCTTCATCTTGCAGTTGTTGAATTGTTATTTCCTGGTTCCTTGTTGTTTTTAAGAGATCTCTCATTTCACATTCATTAGTGGCAATGCTGTCATCAAGGTCTGAAAGTCTATCTTCAACTTCTTTCAGGCGGTTTTGCCAGCTTTCAGTGGAGTTTTTAATTTATTGGATATCCGTTTGAATCTGTTTCATACATTATAGTTCTTTTCCATGTTGTTGACTCAAGGTTTCCATAAGTTGTCCATGCTCTTCTACTTTCTTATCAGTGTCATCTTTGGATATGCTGAACACTTCCTTCATTGTTGCTATTTCTTATTTTATCTGAGACATTATTTCTGATCTGATGTCTTGTATGGTCTGATGGTGTTATTTCTTTACTTCAGTTGCTATCATTGCAGAAATATTAGGTGTATTACTTCCAGGCTCTTCTGTGTTGTCTCCTGGACTTGTTTTGAGTGGTGTGAGGTCTGGGAATAGATTTTGCTTCTTCATTTTGTCATTTTTGAAGATCCAGAGGTTCCCAGAGTGCCGCCTCACTCTCCTGATTGTGTGTGAGTGGCAGGGCGAGTGTCTGAAGGTCCCCAGTGCTCAGTGCAGCTCCTGTGCTGGTGAGTGGTGGCGACGTGGCGTCCCAGATGCTCCCAGACTTTCTTGCATTCATTGGCTGCCAGGCATGTGTGGGAAGGGTGGGGGAGGCTCACTGGAGTTCCTAAAGCTGTCTGGAATTTCAGCCCAGCTTCCATAAGAGTAGGGAGGATGCAGATTGTGGTTACCGAGGCTCCAGCTATTGCCCATGACAAAGCCTACTTCCCACAGTGGCAGGGGAGTGGTAAGTATGGACTCCCTGAAGCTGCTGACTCTGTCCAGGTTTCAGTTGTGCTCCCAGAGGGGGTGTGAGTTGTTTTGTGAGTGATCACCAAGGCCATAGAAGTTGTCCAGGGCTCTATGTGCCTCACATACTAGTTGGGGGGGGGAGTACCAGAGTGGCTAATCAGAGCTCCTAAATATGTCCAGGGTTCAGCCTAGCCCCTGCAGACACACTATGGGTGTGGCAAGTAGCCACGGAGGACCCAGAGGGTGCCCAGGATTCCGCCTGCCTCACAGGCTGGTCAGGGAGTCACAGCAGCAACTCACTGGGCTTCCTGAAAATGTCCAGGGGTCAGCCAGAATTACTGTTTTTTTTTTTTGTTTTTCGTACCGGGAATCGAACTCATGACCTTGCACTTGCCAGGCAGTTGCTGTTCCGCTGAGCTAAATCCCTAGCCCCAGAATTACTGTTTAAAAGGCAAACAAATTTTTAATGAAAAAAATGTTTTGAATCATTAGTTAATTATTTTTATTCTTTAACATTCTGTGTAAATAGATCACCAGACTTTATTTCAATTCAACTGTGTTTTTTTGTTTTGTTTTTTGTTTTGTTTTGGTACCAGGAATCAAACTCAGGACCTTGTGCTTGCTAGGCAGGGAATGTGCCACTGAGCTATGTATCCTCAACCCAAGTTTTGCTTTTGTATGTGTTAATCAACTTATTCCTTTCTTTCTTAGCATCTCCAACCTGTGGTTACTTGTGTTTTGCTCTTTACTGTGACATTTCTCAAGATTGTTTTTGTTATTAGCTCTCTATGTTGTTCTTCAAAAATTTTAGAACTGTTTTCTCAAGTTCAGGGAAGGGCAGGACGTGGTGGTGCATGCCTGTAATCCCAGGACTCAGGAAGCTGAGGTATGAGGTTCGTAGGGAGTTCAAGACCAGCCTGGGCTACAAAGTGAGCTCCAAGCCAGCCAGAATCATGTAGAGAGACCCTATCTCAAAAGGAAAAAAAAAAAATTGGGGGGAGTATGACAGTGGTGTTTTGATAGGGATTGTATTAAATATAGAGCTATTTTAAGTAAGATTGCTTTATAATTTACTTTCAAAATTCTTTTTTTAAAGTAGTTCATTATTGTTGTATAGATATGCTACAATTTTTGTAGTTGAGTTGGTGGTGTTACATCTTGCAACTTTATTAAGTTTGTTTATTAATTCTAATGCTTTTTGGTGCCTTTCCTAGGATGTAAATTTGATCATGTTTTCACAGCTGGAAAATAATATTTCTTTCTTTTCAATATAAATGTATTTTTTTCTTTCTCTTGCCTAGTTGCTCTGGCTGAAAGTTTATAATAGTCACCTTACCAATAATAAAATAATAGAGGCAGTTACCATATAATTTTTATGTTTTCAATATTTTGAATATTTCAATCCAAGATCAAGTGGGGCCTTTGCTTTGGGGCTCAAACGAGGGTTGTATTTCATGCCAGTGGCAGAGCAAATTGCTTGCTTATGAGCCAAGAAATAGGTGGAACAGACAGGAAGAACACCAGGTACTGTAACGCCCCTCCAGGGCAAACCTCCAATGACCTACAGGCTTCCTGCAAGGCCCTGCCTCCTATCAACCCACAGTACTGGCTTTTTTTTTTTTACTGCTTTGAGATCCAAGACTTTAACAGTCAGAACTTGGGATGCATGCATACGAACCATACCAAACTTCCAGGATTATGTTGAATACAAGTAGTAAAATTGAGTATGTGTCTTTTTCCGGATCTTTGAGGAAAGAAGCTCCCAACTTTTCCCCATACAGTTATTTGTGTGCGTGCATGTGCATATGTGTGTGTGCATATGTGAATCATATGTTTCTATGTACTTGATTCTATTGATGTAATGTGTCATATTTGCTGTGCTGCATATGTTGAGCCATCCTGGCCTCCCTGAAACAAATCTCACACAAGCATGGTAGATGACTTTTAATGTGTTGTAGAATTTTGTTTACTATTACAAGTAGTGATCAAAGTATATGGCGGAGGTTTACATTTTAAGAATTCATTGCAATAGTAGACACAGTGCCATTAATGCTCCTCAAAATATACTCCTTGGCTTAAAAAACACTTGATCTATCATTCTTGTCCCTTTCTAAAGCACTCTGGCAGTGCTAATTGTGCATGTCTTTATGAGGTGTGACCCAAAGGAGGGGAATGCTGCTGCTCAGTGACATCCAATGGAAAGGAGGGCTGAGAAGGCATAAAAGTGTGTCCTCATCCACTTCAATCACCAGATCTGGAACTGTGCAACTTCTGGCTCTACCCTAAATTTGAAATGACCATGAAAGGTAAATGTTTTAAATCAGTTCAGGATATCAGCAGCAATGTTTTCCCTTCAAAAGATTCTATAACAAAGCTGCCTGATTTTATCTAATTTTATCTAATTTTCTTTCTAGTGTAGACAATCAGTGCATACATATATATGTATATATATACATATATAATATAATTCCTACCATTTTATATATATATATAATTCCTACCATTTTTAAAGCACTTCTGGAAGTCTTTTCTGTGTCTTTATTAGCTGTGACCCAAATGGAGTGAACACCGCTCTTGCGTGTCATCCAGTATAACTTTAACCTATGTGATTGGAAGAAAAGGACTGCATCAGAGTTTGAGTGAGCCATGTATTTCATACTGTCTCCTTTTGGGATTTTTAGTGATGTTCAGCTTCAGAGGTCATCCCAGCCTCAGTTTCAAGTTCTTAAAAAAATCTAGGTGATGGTTTTGCCAGGGAATAACTCTAGTCATAATTACATGGGAGAAAATGCATTCTCATATGTACTTTAACATATTGGTGATATACTACATTCTTAAAACCAAATTAAATGTTTGGACTTTAAAAGCTGTAAGAGTTGTATTTGATATTAATTGATTTTCATCATTTTATTCCTTTATGTGACCATAGTTAAGAGTAAGGAAAACAGGATTAAAGAAGGAAGGAAATGAAGGAGAAAAGAGGATCTTTAAAAGTCTTGAGTTTTACAGGGCATATGTCCATATTCACTTTAAAGTGTTTGAATAAAGATTTCAAGAAAAATTTAATATATAGATACTGCATAGATAATGTACAAAACTGACACTGAAATATATAAATACATACACATAGTTATAACCAGAGGAATGAAAAATGAGATGCTGTTTCTTATGCATCACATGGACAAATATTAAAAAGACAAAGATTCAAAATACATTTCCTAAAAAAATAAAAAATGAAATGATATTTCCATGGCAATGCCATGAGAGTACAAGTGCTCTCATACACTGGTGGTGAGAATAAAAATTGGTGTGAATATTCAAGGCATAAAATTGATGATGCTTAAAAAACTACATGAGCATATTTCAATTCCTCTTAAGGATTTACCTGGAAGACACAGTGCCAGTATTACAAATGTACACATCATGGTGTATCTCACTTGATTAATTCACCATTCTAAATAGGAGCATGGGGATATAGCTAGTGGCATAAGTGCCTGCCTGGCAAGCAAGAAGTCATGAGCTCAATTCCCAGTACCAAAAATAAATAAATAAATAATAAATAAATAGGAGCACACACATTGTTTTTTATTATTTAGCAATCATTAATACTAATAATTAATGATACACTACAGAAATGGTCCCAAACTGTTTTTAGTAGCAGGGGAAAGTTTTCTGTAAGAATATTTTTCCAAGGAGCAGGTGAACTTACTTTCAGAATTGTTATGGCTTATACCTAGATGACCTCCAAAATCTCATGCAATTATAGGAGGGAGTTTTGAAGGTGGCTGGAGTATGGTGTGTGGATACAGGATTAGGCTATAATACTGGGATAAAGGGTGTAGATAATAGAATCCCACATTCAGTGTAGGTGGTACCAACCAATAGGCTTATAATCTGGATGGAATATAAATTGACATAAGGAAAGCAGGCTTGCTGATGCTGCTTGCTGCTTCACTGTCTTCTGCTTGCTTTCCATGGACGCTTTCTCCTCTGCAATGCACCTGTCACGCCAACCTGCCTGGAGGTAACTGACTATGGATGGAAACCACATAGATGAAAGAAAGATAGATGCAAGAAGAGTTGAAATAAATCTCTCTTCTTTTAGCTTGTTGGTGTTGTGTATTTTGTTTCAGCAACAACAAAAATAACCAAGAGAAGTATAATTTAAATGAGCTAGCAATGTAGATCACTAACGTACAGAGTTTGCAGAAAGCTTTGCCCTCCTATCAGAATTTAATATCCACACTGAACTGACAAGAGGCACAACTCATGTGGTCAGGAGGAATACAGTGAGCAGCTATAAATAAATATGAATCTTGACTCACTCACCTGCCTGCTGCTCACCTCTTGCTCACCTGTGCAGCCTGGTTCCTAGCAACTCACAGTGTGGTACTCATCCAGGGCTCAGGGCTTGGGGACCCCCACACTATTGTACATTTTTATAAGGGATCACTATTTTGCAGTCAAAATAAATGAGAAATGTCTGTGTAAACTGAGTCAAATGAGTCAAAGCAAAGTAGTCATTCCACATCTACTCAGTTGGTTAAAAGCCTTTGGGGTTATAAAGTTAGGTACCAATTGCTATACATAATAGTTACCTTTGGGGCTTTAGTTTGTTAATTTTAAGGTCTTCTGACTAGCTAATCGTTTATCTATTATAAATATTATTGGTCTAAATAATTATTAGTCTAAGTAAATGTTGAATAAAACATTACTATAGCAGGCATTATTTTGCATGGATTTTTGTCAAATCATTATATAAACAGGGAAACACATTTGGAAAAATAGCACATTGCTTAATCTTGGTGAATAAAAGTTTTACGTGTCCTTTCTAATGCTGAATCAAATTATTTAAAACATTTTTGGTCAAGTAAAAGGTATTTATGTTGCAGAAATTTGTAAACTGTCTGTAGCTTTCATTTATATGCTAATTTCTCTGAAAATTTCCTGTCTTTCCTCACTTGAAAATCCAGCTTCATGAAGCTATAATTGAAGTTCCAAGTATACTTTTTGAAAGTATCTTTTTCCTCATTAGCTAAGAATCACTTTACACCATTTTTATCTAATAAGCATTTTCAGTGTTCTAAAAATTAGAGCTATCCAGTCAATTCCTCTATACATGCTATTGATATGAACCAGATTTTGTGTTGTCTTTGGTCATTTTAAATCTCCAAACTAAAAATAATAGACATACATTAATTCATTTAAACCTACAGTCACAGCTATAACTTTATAAAATTTTGTACATCACAATTTAAGAACATATTTGATATTGATATTGATGCATATACTTACAGAAAATTAGGGAAGTTATTCGGTAAGCATTATTAATTGGTTAAGAATAATTTAAACTTACAAGTATTATATGTTATGCATTATAGCAGATTTTTTTAGTTATAAATAGTCTAAATATGAAGAGCTCTACTTTTTAATCAAGTTTATAAAAGCATCTTAAAATAGTACTTTGAAGTAGGGAAGTATATGTAACATTACTAATGATAGACCATTAGATATGTCTCAAAGGAAGCAATATTATAGTCAAAATCATTTAAACACGAGGAAGAATGGATACATATATTTGCTTCACTAATCACAAAATTCATATTTACACAATAATTTGTTACTGGAAGCATTAAAAACCTTTCATTCAAGTGACAAAATTGTTCCCAGTTTCAGATACATTTTTAAACAGTTCCTGGTATGAATGTCTTCAAATCAATACATAATAACTTCAGGAAGTAATGGTAATCTTTCTTTTATTTGTCAATGTATATAAAATACAAATATTGTACACATTGGTGCAATATTGTGATAATTTGAGACATGTATAAGTTAATATTTAAATCTGGGTGAACATTTTTCTCTCCTCAAATGTTTTGTACTTATTTGTGGTAAGAATGTCCCAAACCCTTTCTTATCCTTATACTTCTTTTTTAAATATATGGAAAATATTTGTCTTCAGTCACTGCACTATGTTCCTTCAGAAATGGGGTTTATTAAAGTTGTATTCACAATGTTCTAAGTGAAATAGCTAGAGAAGAAATTCAAAATTGTGTACCTAAAATAACATTTTTATTAATTCAAGGATGTAGACAAGGTCTTGATACATTTATAAGGTTTCCAGGGAGTCATCGTGCTATCCTCACTAGACCAAGTCAATGTTTTCAGACGTTTTCCCCACTCCCCTTACGATAAAGATTAATGACAAGTATTAGCTAGACTGCTGATAATTGAAACCACAGTTTTTGAGGAGCTCAGAGTTCCTTTTTAGGTTTTTTCAATCTACAATGTATAGCGCGTTAAATACCCTTGCCCGCCAGGAGAGGAACTTACTGCCCATAGAGGTTATTTACACTCAACTCCATGGTACACATGAAAGTACTCATGCACTGAGAAGCAGTAATGGGGGCTGGGGATTTAGCTCAGTGGTTGTGAGTTCAATTCCCGTACCAGAGAAAAAAACCTGAGAAGCAGTAATAAGATAAGAAATTACTTATATAATGACTAAATACATCTAGGCACTCACTTGTAACTCAAGTGTTATAACTGAAAATTACCAAGATCTGAGAACACAGTAATTTACACTGGTTAATTTTCTCTTGATCCTTGAATGATATATGCAACTGGTAATGGGTTCCATAGTTATGATGGCAGATATAAATACAGAAAAACTGGAATAAATTTTGTATATTTTAAAGCAGAATTTAAGTGAAAATTATGTCTACTTGAATGAGTGTATTGTCATAAAGAATGAGAATATAAACATAAACAGTATTAGACACCTTCTTTATTCTTTCTTGTCAATAGACATGTAAAATCTATTAAAGACATAATAGAATTTTCTCTACTTCACATCGAAGCTGAGAGACCCAAGAGTACAACTATGTCTGAATTTGGCACCCAAGATATTGTATTAATTCAAGTAAAAATGGATCACAGATCTCAATATTAAAACAGAAACACTAAATCTACTGGAAGAGAAAGTAGGTAAAAACCTTGAAGACATAGGGGTAGGCAGAGAGTTCATGAACAAAAACCAAACTGCCCGTGAAATACTTCAAAGAATCAACAACTGGGGTCTCATCCTAAGGAAGTTCTGCACATTTAAAAAAATCACCAAGAGAGTAAAAGGAAAACTCATAAATTGGGAAAAAGTTTTAGCTGACCGTCCCTGAGACAAAGGGCTTCTATCTAGAACATATAAGGAATTAAAAAACATCAGGCTCCCCAAATTCAAAGACCCAATCCAAAAATGGGCAGCTGAAATGAATACACACTTCTCAAATAAAGAAATACAAATGGCAAATAAATGCATGAGAAAATGTTCAACATCATTAGTCATTCGAGAAGTGCAAATTAAAACAACATTGAGATTTCATCTCACCCCAGTAAGAATGGCTAGCATTAAGAAATCAACCAATAACAAATGCTGGCAAGGCTGTAGAGAAATAGGAACTCTTCTCCACTGCTGGTGGGAATGAAGACTAGTGAAGCCACTGTGGAAATCAGTTTGGAGATTCCTCAGCAAACTAGGACTCGAGGTCCCATTCAACCTGGCTATCCCCCTTCTGGGTACTTTTCCAGATCTGAAAACATCATATCATAGCCATATATGTGCACCCATGTTCGTAGCAGCACAATTTGTAATTGCTAAATTGTGGAAGCAACTCAAATGTCCATCCACTGATGATTGGACAAAAAAAATGTGGAACTTTTATATAATGGAATATTATTAAGCTATAAAGAAAGATAAACTGGAGGCTTTTATAGGTAAATGGTCATAACTAGAGACCATACTCATAAGTGCAATAAATCAGACCTACATTTGTAAGAATCATATTGCCTCACTAGTGTAAGAGCTGAAATAGCGAATAAAAACTAGGAGGTATGACAGACGTTGTGAAATGAGGAAAATGCTCAAAAGTAAAGGGCAACTGGAGTGTGGGAAAACAGAAGAGAAAGAAGGGGAAATTACCTAAGTATGTATATACAGGATAGCTAACATAGTTTTACTTCCGTCTTCTATTGCTCTACAGAAAGAAACAGTTAATGATTACTTGTTTGATCAGTCTTGTATGTCTCTATTTGTTTCCCTGAGAAACCACTTTGAAGATATCAATAAGTAATACAACAACCATGGTTAACTTCCTACAACTTGATATGTATCTGTCTTGTTTGTATTGTTCTTATGCCATTTTGTAAATGGATGTCTGTTAGCATGTTTTCCTTTTTTATTTTTTTAAAATAAGAAAAAGATAGTGAATTAATGAACTGTTATATAATGTTACTAATTGAAAATTGTGAAAATGTAAGTGAAAAGCCTGTTCCTTTTGATTTGGGTACCAGGAAACACTAATAAGTGAAAGTCTATTGACACATAGGCAAAATAAGTGTTATATGCAAAAATTAGCATCAATACACATATTCAAAGAAACATTTTTATATTTACAACTGTGGTACTTCCACTCATACAGGCCAATATGTGGTAAGAAGTTCAATATTTCTGGGAGAAATTTGTATTTGATTGGCCTTCATAGTTTTTCAGATTAAAAATTTCATGTGCTCTTTCAAGGTAACTGACAATATGAATAAGCTCTTACATTATTCATTATGTAGGACTTAATGATCTTTATTGTTTATAGTACTTCAAATATACTTGAGCTCTATATAGCAACCCTAGGGTCCTCAAAAATATGTGGTTACAACTATTAACATTTGGGCTGGAGATATAGCTCAGTGGTAGCATGCTTGTCAGCATGCACAAGGCCCTGACTTCAATCCCCTGTAGCACAGAAACAAACAAACAAAAAATTATTAGCATTCAAGCTGATTAACAATGGTTTATTAGATTTGACAGGCTGCTATTCAGCTACATCTTTGGAAACAAGTGATATGTAATTGTATTTCAACTGGCAAACACACAATTAGGAAGATGTATAGTCGGAGTTAGTGGACTAGGCAGTAGGCACAGAAAAAGCAGAGACCTGACATCGAAGTAGTGGTAATTTGTCCAAGGGAAACCTGGGAGTTTAGTTTGGAAAAAGCAGGAGACACTGAAGAAGATTAAAGAGATGGAAAAAGAAACAGAATGAGGATGAAGTCAGGTAAGACTTTGGCCTATATCATCCAGTCAGTGGCAAAGCATGAGAAATTCTAAAATGAAATATCATAATTTGACCTACAATTTAACAGAATCGCTTTAGCTGCTTTATTGAAAATGCAAACTGCAGGTGGTGGATCAAGGGTGGAAATTGGGAGTTCAGAGAGAATATTGGTTTAATTAAGAGTGACAGGACTCAGGTGGTGAGAAAGAAGTTTTTTAGAAATTTGAAGGCACTCATGAAATAAATAGCTATATCAAGAGAAAAAATAGGCAAGCAATAGTTTACTTTGGTTACCCAAAATGACAATCAAATGGAAACAAACTATAAAACATTTTCAAAATCACTGATTATCATAACTATAACAATTATACTTTGCCCTAGTCATGGATTTTTAATACTTGTCTAAGAGTAGAAGACTGTCAAATGGTAAATTTTGTTATGATGTGGGTTCATCCTAATCCCCATCTACTGAGAATGAAAATATAGATTCCCCAGAGAGAAAAGAAGACTGCGGAAGATGCACCCTTGCAGATCAGGCCATCAGCAGCCTGCTCCTTCAGACCATGTTGCATCTCCTAACAGCTCCCTTGGCCTGGAACTCATCAGTGGACGTGTCCCTGAGCAACACAGCACCCCTGTGACCCAGTCATTTTTCCAAGCCCCACCTGCGAACACAAGAGGCATGCAGGGGAAATTCCAGGTCTAAACCGTAACGATCACATGATTCCGCTACTGAGTATATATCCAAATGTGGTCAAACATATATTTGTGAATTTAAATTCTATGGGAAATATGAAGTTCAAGGTAATGTTTGCTTTCAGGAGAGGATTATAACAGGAAGGAAGGGACATAAACTAGGAAAAGCATAAACTATAAATATGTATATATGTTATTGATTGTGTTTAATTTTTAGAGAAATCACAATTACAGATGTTCATTTATAAATTTGCTTTAGCATTTATGCAAATGTCACATTTCAATGTGTACATTTGACATGGTGGGAGAAGAAAATGAAGATGTAAGGAAATACCTCTGGGCTATGTAAATTCATAATGAGAACAATATTAATTCTAATTAATGTGTTCAGTTGAATTGCTCATAAGATGTAAGATGTGATCAAAATATATGGTGAATGTTTATATTAAACATATCTGTGCTACTTTCTGAAACAGTGCTGGAAGTAATCACTCCTAAAAAGTGTGACTGTCTGCTGACTGCAAACCAGTGGAAAGGCAGGCTCATAAAAACACTACGCTCTGTCCTAATCCACCTCATGGAATCTGTGTGACATCTGGCTTCTCCCTAAATTCAAATCACTATGAAAGGTAAACATCTTGAATCAATTAAGAACCTCAAGACAGCCAGAATAGTTCAACTAAAGATAGAGAAGAAGACTTCCAGAAATGCTTCTCACCAGGAGTCAGTAACAAAGAGATACATGTGGTGCAAACCAAGGGGAAGCATTCTAAGGAAGATTCAGACAATATTTTTCTGTAATAAATATTTCTTAAAATTTTAAAATTAAAAAAAATTAACAAAGCAAAGATTTGAAATATAAACATAGTTTTCTATCCTATTTCATACCTAAAATGAAAAGTCAGACACCTAATTTCATGATTTTCTCATTTTGCATCAGGAAGAATGTTCTCCCAACAAATTTTATTTGGAGCACTATCAACTAGAGTGAAAACCTACAATGGCACAGAACATAACAAGAGGAAGTAAATCCCAGTGCTGTTGGCTTCATTAGCTTTGTAACAGGAAATGGCTACATGCAAAAGAGGTGAAAATGTATTGAAATTATTCTTTATAACAGAATTGTCAAAGATTTTTGCAGTTACATATGATTATATAAATTATGGCATAGAAAAATGAAATTTCCTTAAATTTCATGTTTGGATAAAGGCATAAAACAGTATTTATATGTATGTGTGCATGTATGTGTATGTGTTGTATGTGTGTGTGTATACAGAAAAGATATTGTTAGTCATATCAGACTAGGACTGTGAATGATATAAGACTTCAGTTCACAACAAAAGCACACACTTGTAAGCTCATATTCTTAGGATTACGGTAAGTTAAAAGCCAGTCTGGGCAACACAGCCAGACCTTATTTTTAATAAGTGGGGCAAATGTTAATGTGTGAAGTGTGAAATTTACTGACTTATCAAAACAGACTGTTTATGGTACTTCATGGTAGATCTGGCACTTGGGAGACCTCAGTGTCTGATAGGAACAGAAACTGCATTTTGCAATGGACACAAATAAAACATATCTTAGCCAAGAAACACAGCAGGAATATGGCTTATGTAATGCCATAAAGGTATTCCATATCCTCGAATTCTAATTTGTCAAAGAAAATTTCATATTTAAATTTATGTGACATGGAAAGTATACCTCTCATTAACATTTTCAATTTCTTAAACTTGAGACCATGACTTGTAAGTGCTTGCAAATATATTTCCTAAAGGGGTTTCTCTTTTTTATTTATCATTATATAATTTTAAATATTATGAGGTTCTTCTAATTATAAACAGATTAATTATAGATATACAATAATTAATAATAGATACAATTAATTATAGATATACAATAAAGCATAAAAGTGCATATAAATATGGAATAATGTACATTATATGTATTCAAACATCATTTAAATTTTATTTACTATTTCTGATTAGCAATTTATCTTTACAACATTTACTTGAATTTTATACACATTTTCTCATTTTAAAAATTATATTTTGCTATATGACATACATGTTTAAAAATCCCTAAAAATCCATCTGGGTTATATTTTGTTTTCTTTATAAAACTTACTTGCCACAAGATATAAAAACCTTGAAATTCCACCACTTCATTGAACAGCTTAGATTTTATTTTTATTAATACATGATGAAAATTATTACATGTCTCAAAAATAATTAGATTGGAAAGAACCAAATATTCAAAAATTGGTTCTCCTGGAAAAACAAAGTAATAGCATTCAAAATTCTATCACTATATTACAGGATGAAATTCTCAGTTTCCTGTAACTTATATCCTTCTATTTACTGCTTATCTGACTCTCCAATTATGGGAATTCATTAATCAAATGAAGGCCTTCATTTCATTTTCTTCTGTATTTTTCTCTCTCCAGTTGCCAAGTCTGGAGACAGAGAGCAGTCAGCATCTCCGGGCAGGTTGACTAACTGTAAGTGCGTCTGAACTGCTTGTAGTGCTCAGCAGGGACTCTGTGTTCCTACAAACTTTTTGAAATATTAATACACAAAATTGTACTGAGGTTTCTGTTAGCAGAAGACTGGCTGCTCCGCGGTTTTCTGATTAGGGGCCTATTGGTGGTTCCGAGAAGTCAGTGGCGCCTAAATGGGTTAAGTCTAATGAGTTTTCGAAAGCTGATAGCATAATTTAAGATGACTTTCAATCTCAAAGCTACAGATCTGGCTGACCCCAGCAAATTACAGTGTTTGTTAATGCTCTGCTATAGACATCTTCTAATCAACGGAAACCAAATATATTAAGTGAAAAAATTGAGTTGTGGTTCTCTAACAAATATTCCTGACTACATTTTGACAGATCTTCTGACTGGAATTTTTAAAGACATCTGATGCTTCCCAGTTGTTTTAGAGAATACCATCTTAAATGCACATGTAAACACGCACACACACACACACACACACACACACACACACACACACACAGTCGTTTACTCCTAGGTGAAGAAACAATGACCCCAAAACTTTTTCATCTGAGTTTTAAACAATATGTTTCTCATGGGAGGCACAAAATCCATTTAAAGAATCATACAGAAGGAAAAAATATAAATTCTTGATATAAAAAAGATAGAAAAAACTGAATAAACAAAATCCTCCTAAACAAAATGTTTAAATTCCATAAAATTAAAATGAAAAGAAATATTACAATTTTAAAATTATTGTAATGCATACTTTAGAAAATTAATGGTGATTCAAAGCATGAGAGATAGACTAGTACTGTTTTAAAAGTTAGCATGAGCCCAAGTATTAGTTATTAAGCATTAAAAATATATATATTTTAAGAAAAGAAATTGTGAGAGTCATTGCATAGATAAGCATTTATTTGAAATAAATAATCATTCTATACAGGATAAGATAGATATTTATAAATGGAACTCTACAATAGATTTCCAAAATCTGAGAAACTAGACAAAAATCTGAGAAAGTTTGGAGGCATCTAAGGCTCTCAATTTTAATAATTATGAATTTTTTAAAAAATATTAAATTATTTTACTTGCTTTTCTATTGAACGTAAGATCTAAGTCTGTTTAAAACTCCAGACTATATTTAACATGTACATCCTGAGACTGACTTTCAAAAAAACAAAATTAGAAATAGTTTTGAACCAATTAAGTATAAACTTTTTGAAAAATCTAATGGTACAAATACTATGAAGTAAATGATTTTTTAAATTAAAATGCTTCTTCAGTACTTCAGTGTGTTCCAAAAAGTATCTTCACCAATTAACTAAATTCAGGCTTCTTTTAAGTTTCACTATTTAAATAAATAATTATGATTTTATCAATTAGAATATATTTATAAAACATTTCAGATCCTTATGATGATTACTATGTTCAAAACTATTAAAAATTAAAATAAGTCTTAGAAAATGAGAGCAATATTATATAACATACTATTTGAGAATCACAAATAATTTTCATAGTCCTTTAAACTTTAAAGCTAAGAATGACTTATCTTTACCTTTAGTGAAATAAATTTTCAATTAAAAGATATTTGTTTGGAAGATGCAGAAACAGCTCCAGACACACTCAACCACTTATCCTTGACAAAGGTGCCAAACACATTAACTATAAGAAAGATAGCCTCTTTAATAAATGGTGCTGGAAAAACTGGGTTTGCATATGATTAAAATTGGACCCATATCTTTCAGTGTGCACTAAGCTACATTTGAAATGGATCAAAGATCTAAATATTAAAACAGAAACATTAAAGATAAAACAGGTAAAACTCTTGAAGACACTAGTGAAGGCAAAGACTTTATGAATAAAACCCCAATCCCACAGGAACTATCACAAAGAATCTGCAACTAGGATCTCACACTAAAAGCTTTTGCGTAGCAAGAGAAATTATCAGTGGAGTGAAGAGACAACCCACAACGTGGGACAAGTGTTTGTCAGCTGCTCCTCAGGCAAATGATTAGTATGGAGAACATATAATGAACTAAAAAAAAAAAAATCAGACCTCCCAAATTTAAAGACCCAATCCAGAAATGGACAGCTGAGATGACAGCTCACTTCTCAGATGAAGAAGTACAAAGAGCAAATAAATATAAGAAAAAATGTTCAATATCACTGGTTATTAAAGAGATGCAAATTAAAACAACATTGAACTTTCATCTCACTCCAGAGGGAATGGCTATTACTGAGATATCTACCAATAGCAAATGCTGGAGGGGTTTTGGGGAAAAAGGAGCCCTTGTCCTCTGTTGGTGGGAGTGTACACTGGTGTAACCACTGAGGAACTCAGTATAGAGATTCCTCAAAAAATTAGGGTTGGAGGTCCCATTTGACTCAGCTATTCCCCTCTGAAAATCTTCCCAGAAGAATTAAAAACATTGTACCACAGAGATTTATGTGCACTCATGTTGATAGTAGCACAATTTGCAATAGCTAAATCTTAGAAACAACCCCAATACCCATCAACCAAGGAACGGATAAAAAAGATGTGATATTTTTACAGTGGAGTACTACTCAGCCATAAAGAAGGATAAACTGGAGACTTTTACAGGTAAATGGATGCAACTTGAGACCACACTCATAAGTGCAATAAACCAGACACACGTGTAAACATCGTATTGTCTCCCTAATGTGAGACACTGTAAGAGCAAATAAAATCTAAAATGCATAATAGGTATTTAAAATAAGAAACTTTAAAAGGAAAGAGAAATTGGAGTGAGGGGATGAAGAAATGAAGTAGTGCAAAAGCACATATATATAGATATAAATAGAGATATAGATA
>NW_004955428.1:7928777-7951588 GCF_000276665.1 Chinchilla lanigera
TATTTGACCTATATTGATTTCAACTTATAATCTCGAAAAATTTCAACATATTAATATATTCTTGATGTAACATTGTTAACATGAGAAAAGTTGGTCAGTTTGAACAGTTCAAATACCATAAATATATTGAAATTGATTATTATTTAAAAACATCAGTTTTCTATTTATTGGACATTATCAGGTTAATAACCCTTAGTAATTGCAGGCTGATCAAGTCTGCAGTCTCTGAAAACAATGGACAGCAAAGGCTAAAATAAATGCGACAAATGAAATGATTTCATAGCACAGGGAGAATCCAAAGCTTCTCACAGAAATGGAGATACTGAGGTTTTAGACAAAGAACTTCTCTGGGCAGCTCATATTTATTAGTTTTTCAAACAAAGGAGGGAAATGTTGAAGAAAATTCAGGCATCTGGGCAGGACTTGAGAATCCCTTTAAGGACTTCTCCAAGGAATACTTTATGTTAATTTAGGAAAACTATGTTATCTCCCAAAAGGCCTTCACTGCACAAGTAAGATGGCTGCAGCTACAGTCTCCTTTTAGTTAACTGGGATTAGCGTCAAATGTCCTTATCTTGTCCTTTGAGGTGTTCCAACTTCACAGGTCAATATAAGCCTCAGCAGTGACCAGCAACTAATACAGGTACACTTACTATGAGTCTGCTTCTTATCTTTGGACAAGGGCCTAGGCCCTGGGTGATCTCGTATATAAACATGAAAAGCCGATTGGTTAACATTAAATCCTGCTCAGAGCTGCTACGTAGTGGTATCCATCAGGACACGATGTTTCCAGCCATGTCTGATAGCTATGTTAACATTGGTTATTCTTGTTTCAGCTACAGCAAGGCTAAATATTACTTAAACCAATTTTGCTAAGCACCATTGAAAAACTCAGTGAAATGTTGGTAAAATAGTCCCCCATTGATGACATATAGTACTGTCCAATTTAAGAAAACATTCTCATGGTTTAAAAGAAGAAAATAATATCTGATTCAAACAAAATTAAAGTGTACTAACTACTGCTATTACACTAAGCCTAATCTTGTTATTTATATTAATTTCAAAGTATACAATGAATATTTAGCAATTTTTGAGATAGACAATATTTAAAGCACTGTCAGAAATTCAGACGTGAATCATACCTCTTTCTATTTAAAATCAAATATTTACTTGACTGAAACTTTATGGTATGAAACATCATTTATTTAGAATTTAAGTGCATCAACTCTAGATATTTAGGAAGAATGGAGTCAAATCAAGACACTAGGTATGCATTTTGAAGTCTGATTTTGTAGCATTATGTAGAGGATAGTTTAACGCATACTCAAAAATCTTTTCTCATTCTTATTGTGGTCTTCCAATATTTCATGGGTTACTGAGTTTGCTTTATTTTCGGTGCATAGTTGCGGCACCTTTGCTGTTCTGTTAAATTTCCATAGCTAGAGTTTTAAATGTAAAAATTTAAAAATATACATTTACTATTCTTTGCATTCCGTGCACTTAACATATCTAAGTTATTAAAAATAGTAATTCATGTAAAAAAATCTCAGGCTTTGAATGACTTAAATTTATTTTTGAAGTAGATGTATTAACTGTTCTTTTCTTTCCTGCTATTGTTCAATTCTTCTTTCTCACCTTTTTCTTCATTATGTCATATTCTACTGCTTTCCTTAAGTTTTTCAATAATGAATAATTGTATTTTTATTAGTCTATGTTACAGCTATGAAACTGTACTGAATGCTAAGATACTTAGATCCCTAAACGAGGCCTAGAAGTTAGCAGCCCATTTGGACCTTTATTGAGCTGCAAACAACAGAATCTACTCTTGCTACTTTAAAGGGAAAACAAATACTTGCATTGAAGAATAAAAATTAAGTAATAAAAACTCCTGAGGCCTGAGAAAACTGTCAAGACTATAGTTGGAATAATGACCAGCTGTAAAATCATAGCAGAAATCACTATTGATGTCACAGTAATGAAAGTCCCAGAGAATACAACTTGAGAAAGAGACTTGACCACAGTGGTTTGCCTTGCCTTCATTGTGGGCATTATTAGTAATTCAATGTTTTGACATTAATTTCTCCAAGAACAAAATGTTGCTGTCACTACCTGACATGATGTGATAATTTTAATCATATTTCTTATTTCAAAATAAGAAGCTGAATGGGATGTTTATGATAGAAAAATTAGGTCACATACCAAGGTCATGTTGCAAGGAAGATGAAATTTTGTCATTATAAATTGGCCAAATGTTCCAAATTAACTCAAAGGATAATAGGTGATCAATAATATGAAAAAGTGTTGATAAAAATATACACTTGGCTTTCTAGTTTCTATCTTCTTAGAAATACTTCATGAATTTCTTTCTGTCATGAAAAGGGAGAATTTGGAAAATTAACACATTTATACAGATTTATAATTTAGGTTAAGATTATCCATGTCAAATGCTGTACTTACATGTTTGTTCGTCAGCTCACAGACTCATTTAAAAATACTATTATCTTTTCACTATAGATATGCTAAGCTATCAGAATAAAGCAAGAGTGACCAAAAATGCAATTTGCATAATAATGAATTGATGTGATCTCAATTTAAATTGTTTATATGAATATGCTTTTATATATTTTACCACACTTTTTAGTATCTTCTTTTTTTATGGTTTTCCTATTACACTTATAGTGCAGAAAGTCTCTAAAGTTACTATAACATATGTTAACTTCACAGGTAAATGATACCTTGACTTGTTAAACAATTTTGCATTTGCAAGTCTTTTCTGTCAGTGTCTTTTTGATCTTTATTTATTTATTTATTTTGTTTGTCTTTTTTTTTTTGGAGGGGGGACAGGGTCTCACTACGCAGTTCAGGCTGGCCTTGAGCTAACTTTGAAGTCCAGGCTGGTCTTGAATTCACAATGATCCACCTGCCTCAGCCTCCCAAGTGTTGGGGTTACAGGCATGCACCACCATGCCCAGCTGATCTTTATTATAGAGGAGATGTCTACTGCTGTGTATAGTAGTGAAGCCATTTGATTGCATAACTGGCATTCATTCCTACTGGTTAAATCCTATTTTTTATACTTTTAGTTCTCCATCCATTAATTTTTCTCTGGGCAATATAACTAATAATATGTCAAACTTTCACATCCTCTGAATCCTTCCACCTTGGAACTTAAATTTGCCTTCAATATGATTTTTAAATATTTATTCAATCTTTTTCTTTGTGATTTAAATTTTAATTCTTTTGATTTACGGACATTAATTTGGGTTCATAAAACTGGTGGGTACCTTCAGTTTACCTAATACATTTGTAAAGTAAAAAAATATGATTATTTTTATGTGTTTATGCACATGTGTTTTCTCCAAACTTCATGTAATAATTCCTTCATTTCCTTACTGATTATTGCACAATTTTTGGTACTCTCATCTATTTTTAGGAGACTGCATTCCTCCTCTGATCATTCCTTCTGTTGATTCTAACTTTTGTTTTTCATAAGCCACACAGTCTATGGAATTTTATTAAACCAGCTCATGGACTAAGAAAAGGAGCAACCAGGAACAATTGAATGGGAAGATGTCATACTAGGGCATGAGAAGCATAATAATACAGCAATATGACAGTGAGAAGAAACATGCCAAAATTTCCATCTTATAATTTAAAGGTGAGTGGCAGAAATATTAATTAATAAATGAAACCAAGCAAAGGAAAGAACATAAAATGGAACAGCAACAGTAATTAAAATATGAAAATGAAACTTCAATGTAACATGAGTAAGATATATAGTGAGCTGTGGGAACATGTAACAGGCAGGTGATACTGGGCCACTGACATGAAATGAAGTTGCATTAAATAATAAGGATGAACATGAGTTGCACAAGACTAGAAAGGACCTGAATTACAGGTTTTTACTTCTAAAATGATACAAATTGGGCATGTACTACAATGACTTTAGAGTCATACTGAGACTCATACAAACATAGATTATAGATATTGTAAGTTCAGTTTTAGATCACTTCAATGAAGGGAATATTTTAATGCAGTGGGTCACAAGAAGTTTTCAGTACCACAGTGAATAAAATATTTGTGTTTGCATTACACTATAGTTTCTTCAGTGTGCATTACCAATATTCCTAAAGTGCATCTTAATTAAATTTTTTAATTTAAAAATGATAGCAATTACCTAAGAGATCACTAAATCATTATCTTTTTGCTAGTGGAGGTTACTGCTTTTATTTTATTTTATTATTATTATTTTTTTTTTTTGGGTTTTTTTCTGGTACCTGGAATCGAACTCACGACCTTGTGCTTGCCAGGCAGGTGCTGTGCCACTGAGCTAAATCCTCAGCCCCAGTGGAGGTTGCTGCTTTTAAACTGATTGACACTGACTAATCACAGTGAGGGTTGGATTGATTATGGTAAATTCTTAAAACAAGACAGTACAAAAATTTGATGCATTTATTGACACTTCCTTACACAAAACATTCCTCTGTAGCATGCAGTAGTTTTGGGTATGTACAACTTCTTTCAAATTTATAGTAGATCCTCTTGAATTCTGACACTTTTTATCAACAAGATTTATGTAATATTTGAAAATTTTATTGCCTTTTGGACAATATTCATTCATCTTGACTAGAAATAGTTTTGATCTCAGAAAATCACTTTCATTGCTCATCCATAAAATCCAACTCCTGATTCTTTAAAATTTTGTCATGAGTTTGCAACAATTTTTGTCATAGCTTCAGTCCTCTTAATCCTTGTTATCTTGCTCGTACTATGGCCTCTTCAGTTATTTCCTTTGCTAAAGGTTTGCCCAACTCAAAGACATTCCTGAGGGTTGGAATCATCTTCCTCCCAACTTCCATTAATGCTGCTATTATTATATCATCCCATGAATCATGAGTGTTCCTAATGGCATCTAAAGTGATGAATCATTTCAAAAACATTTTCAATTTACTTTGTGTAGAACCATCAGAAAAATCACTAGCATCACAGTACAGCTTCACAAAACATATTTCTTAAATGATAAAACTTGAAAGTTGAAATGACTGTTTGATGCATGATCCTCAGAATGGAGGGTATATTAAAAATATTTTAAAAAGTTAAAATCTTATAAATCTCCTTCAGAGATTTTGAATGACAAGGACATTATCAATGAGAAGTAACATTATGAAAAGATATTCTTCTGAGCAGTTTATCTCAAATTTTGCCTTAAAATATTCAATAAACCATGTTCTAAAGACATGTGCTGTCATCCGGACTTTGTGTTTTATTTATAAAGTACAAACAAGAGGATTTAATAACATTATTAAGGGTCCTCAGATACTTACAATGACAACTAGGCATTTACTTAAAATTTAATTCACTAGGTGCATTAATTTTTTATAAGACCTTAAGACTGTCCTTTAAAGCTTTAAAACCAGACATTGTCTTCTCTTCTATAGCTATGAAATATTTGGCTACATTTTCTTCCGAGTAAGGCAGCTGTGTCTACGTTAAAAATTGTTATTTAGGGGCTGGGGATTTAGCTCAGCGGCAAAAAGCGCCTGCCTGGCAAGCGCAAGGTCGTGAGTTCGGTTCCTGGTACCGGAGAAAAAACAAACAAACAAAAAAAACAAAAAAATAAAAAATAAAAAATAAAAATTGTTATTTAATGTAGCAACATTCATCTATGTTCTTAAGTAGATATGGATAAATTACTGTAGCTTCTAGATTAGTACTTTTTGTTCTACTCTTCACTGTTTTGTTATGAAGAAGATTTTTTATTTTTTTCTTTAAACATGAGCCAGTCTTCTGCAGGTTCAAAATTTTCCTTTGCAGATTTCTCACCTCTCTTATCCTTCACAGAATTATTATTTAGCCATGCTTTTTTTGTAAGAAGGAGGATCATTGAGGTAGGAGGATCATTGCGAGTTCGAGGCCAGCCTGGGCTACAAAGTGAGCTCAATGTCAGCCTGAGCTGCATAGTGAGACCCTGTCTCAAAAAAAAAGAAAAAAAAAAGAAAAAAAAAAGAAAAAAAAAAAAGAGAGCCAGAATGCTTACTTTATATTCATCCTAAGCCTGTGCAAAAAAAAGGCATACAAAGAGTGTAGATGTAGAGAACCATCCCCACCCCCGCAGAGTAGATAGACTACATTAAAAAAAAAAAAAATTAAAAAGACTGGCTGCTTGGTCTTCAGAGGAGCTCCAGTCTTCGCCTTCAGCTTGGTCGTCTCCTCACTTGTGGTGCAGACTGTTCGGCTTCCGCCTGGGACTCTTCAGCCTTCTGGTGTTGGTTCTCCAGTCTTTGTCGTAGATCTTCAGCATTCCGTTGCAGACCCATCAGCCCTTTAATACAGACTTACACAGACACTTCAGTGAACTCCAGGCCCGGGGCTGGGCTCCTCAATCTTCAGCGTGCAGACGCCCTCTGCACGCTTCCTCATCCAACTCTGTAGCTAAGCATTGTAAGCCAAATTGGTAATTTCTTATACATTTATATATCCTGTATTACATCTGTTTCTCTAGTAAACCCTGACTTATACAACATCTCTTGTTTGACTTCTTTCATCATGTCCTACAAATTCTGGTATGTTGTACTGGCATCATTATGACTTAGCTGTTCCTTAATTTACTTTGTGATTTGTTGATTATTCAAGAGTATATTGTTTAATTTCCATGTGATTGCATGGTTTCTGTGGTTTCTTTTGCTATCAATTTCTAATTTCATTATGTTGTAATCTGATAATATACATGGCACAATTTTATGCTTTTGCATTTATTTAGCCATGCTTTATTGGTGAGTATATGGTCTATTTTGTACAAAGTACCATGTACTGCTAAAAAGAATGTGTATTTTTTTGTTGAGTGGAACACTTTATCAGTTCATGGTAGTGGAAGATATCAAAAGCAATAAGAAAGAAATAAAAAGATAAACCTCTTTCTGTCCCTTATATTGTATGCAGGTTACCTGCCCTAGGGCAGGTGTAGCACTAACACACTTAGTCTCAGTATTGGACCATGAACCACTCGCAAACTCAGTTCACCTGCTTCCAAAAGAAAAAGCCTCATCTAGACACAAACTATAACAGCAAACTACTACAACCACTAGGGAAATCTGTTAGAAATTCCTCAAAAAATTAAAATAAAAATTCCACTTGATCCAGTTATCACTTTTCTCATTATCTTCCCAAATGAGTTTAAAAATTCAGTGCAATAATTTGCTTCCCCGAGCTCTGGCCTGGAAACCCTTCCAAGCCAGTAAGTTGGGACAATGATCAGTTTCCCATGATGATGTTTGCATTCTCATTACTTCATTGAAATCCTTTGTCTAGAAAACTGTTCCACATTTTTGTCCATTGTTGTGGTTGCAGTTATTTCCCAATTTTGAAGTTAAACCTCATTCCTGATACTCTCTGTGGTCTGAGAACTGAAGTGTATTACCTATGTTATTTTTGAGTAACTGAATGTGATGTATAAAAATTGTCAAAAGTCAAGAATGATTCCAAGGTTTTCACTTAAAGCTCTAGAAATATGAAATTTCTATTAAATGAGACAGGAAAGACTCCTTAATGATGGCTCTTTAAAGGTAGACTAACTCTTCACCCATAGTTCACAAATACAGCTGAAATAAGAATCATCTGTGAGCTTTCAGTAAAAATGCCTGGTGTGATCCCAATGAGCACAAAAGAAGTTTTACAGTATAATGTCATCACATTGGTAGAAGCAAAATATTTCCAAATTATTTTAAAGTTCAGCTAGAAAAACCAGTAATGTACACTATTGTTTCTTTTACTTCCAAAAGTTTCTGAATCACTTAGAGAATCTTACATAACTCAAATTCTTATTCAGTTTTTCAGGAAGATAAACACTATTAAAAAAAAAAAAAAAAGTCCAGAGGTTGGGGATTTAGCTCAGTGGCATGGCACCTGCCCGGCAAGCGTGAGGTCATGAGTTTGATTCCTGGTACTAAAAAAAAAAAAGTCCAGAAATTCTCAAATACTGATGGGCCATATTTACATAGGGGAGTAAATTTGGATTTATTTCACAGTGAAGGTTAATTCAGTGCAGCATGTAAGGCATTTGTTAGTTCTTTAGCTAAATGACATTCAAAGTAAAATGATTATTAATTAAGTTTAGTAAACAGTGAATTAAACAAGGTTAGAGAAATTTCTTTATTGCAGGATTTTTTCATCATTAATGCCTTCCTAAAGTTACTTCTATTCAAATCTCATTTTAATGGAACGCATTACAGGATTAGAGGATTGCAAAACTTACTATGTTGTACTAATGCAGAGGTTGAGCTATCTACAAATAATCTTTGTTAGTTACTTAACAGCTTAAAATTGTACTGAAACATCTATTTAACTGCTTTGTTTTCAGTTTACTAATCTGATTCCTGATATGATAATCCAAACTTATTTACAAATCCTAATAGGTTTCACAAAACACAAAGTAATCATGCTTTTGGATTGTCAAGTGAGTATGTTGCATGTAGATGTGATTCTTTTGTTTGTGCTTGAAAAATTGTTGACAGGTGAATATTCTTTTGCTTTGCTCTCTTCTATAACAATTTCATGCATTTTCTTTTTTTTATTTTAAAGAGAGACAAACAGTAACAAAATAACAACAGCAAAGATAAAAAACAAAACAACACAAAAATAATAAAAATGATACAGAATTATAACTATTGTTAATCCCTATCATTTTATTTTGAAATTTCATGTACTTTTAAATTATTTTCCTTTGCATTATTTCATAGCACATTGATGCAATATCCCCATTTGCTAGCATTGTTGGAAATACATATATATCTAGACATAAGTGAAATGTTATGTGAGCGTAGGTGAAGATTTGAGAGTTTGGATCACAGTTGTGGTATAGCTAGCTTGCTGTTGGGAGGCAGGGTCGGGTCTCCAAGACAGGTCCCTGTGGCCATGACCCTGAAGGGTTTGTCTTGCTCCCAGTCTGTCTGCTCCTTTAGCTCACTGTATCCTCTCTGCCATGTCATGAGGAGCTATTTCTCCACCATGTTCCTACCGTGCTGTTTCTTCTTGGGAATTGGTGGACAATTCATTGAAACATGAGCCAAAATAAACCTCTCTTGATCTAGGTTTTGAGTATGGGTATATTCTGTCTCACTGACAAGAAAGTGACTATCCTAAAATACATTAAAAAAGAATTATTTTTAAAATTTACTTGTAAATTTATTAATAAAAAGGTTTATGTACATTTCCTTATACATTAATTAGAGAATTAGAGAATTTTGGATTTACTACCAGAAAATTAATTACTATTTAGTAAACCAGTAATGAACTTGATATGCCATGACTTAACTAACTGTCCCACACAAAAGCACTTTTATAGAGCTGAAATTATGTTTTTAGTTTCTGCTACCTCATGAGAACTTCAAAGCCTTCTCTGAACCTTACTGTCTTTTGTTCTATTTTAAATCTTCTCCAAGTTATTTTAAATCTTCTCCATACTTATTATTCACTGTTACGGGTTGTGTCTAGATGTCCCCCCAAAGCCACATGCAATCATAGGTGGGGTTTTTCAGAGGTAGGTGAATCTAGAGCTTGTGATGCTGGAATTGACTTATGGTGCAATGCTAGGCTCTAGAGCACTAGGATTAAAGGTGTGAGTGCTACTCGCCAGTAGTCCTAACAAGGTATAAGGGGTAGAAAGATGCTGTTAAGGACCCTTGTTGCTTTTGCTAATTTGTGGGCACCATGAACTGCTTTCCCCTGTGATGCTGCTCTGCCAACCCACCCTGCCTTGGAGCCAGAAGCCAATTATGGACTGAAACCTGCACAAAATGTGCGTTAAATGAACTTTTCCTCTTTTAAATTTGGGTGCTAAGTATTTTGTCTCAGAAATGAGAGAGAAGTAACGAAGACACTCATAAAGGAATAAATTGTAATTTCTTTCTTTTCTTTTCTTTTTTTCATGTCCCAGGCTCCACATCCTGACGTGTTACCCATTGTATACATGTTTTCTACCTGATATAGGCATTTGAAGAGACATTAGCCATTGGTGGAAGGTAAAGTATATTTGTTAACTGTAAATCAAAGATACATTGAATGAGGTGAGAATTAATTTTATCAATGCAACTTATAATTTAAATCAATGTAACATTAATAATCTAGTTTTTTCATCTATGTAATTTTCCATGATAAGAAACTCTTCTCCAAGAACATAAATATTCCAAATTCATTAAAACAACATTCTGAAAGACACATCAACTCTTTCAAAGGAAACGTGAAACAATTCCTGACACGTTCAGACTATTAATTCCTTCCCTCAAATCTTTGCCTTGTTTTTACTAGTTCTAAATTGTGACAACATGGATCTTATCCTAAATGGGTCAACTTCTTGAGAGATTTCTTGTAATCACAACTTCACATTTTTAATACATATTAAAACTTTTCCATTCCTTCTCAGAAAAATTACTGAGATATTGTATGGACATATTATATTGTTGAGAAATATCAGGAATCTTTTTATTATTTCTGCACAGTAGAGACCTCATACAACAGAAAACTGAAAGGCTCTCTATTGCTATAACAATTAATTGCACATAGTCTAAGGTGATAGGTTTCATACCATGGGTTTATATTTCAAAGACTATTCAAAGCTAAAGTAATTTAATGCATTCCAGAGGGGTGAAAAGTAAATAATCTTTACTCACAAAATTATCTTGCCCACAAAACTTTACTTTCTAGAGAAAAAGGATCTCTCTGTCTCTGTCTCTGTCTCTGTCTCTGTCTCTGTCTCTGTCTCTCTCTGTCTCTGTCTCTCTCTCTCTTTTCTTCTCTTTCTCTATCTCTCTCTGTATTCATAGGTAAACACTTTTGCCAGCTTCCAGTTTCCTAATTTATGTTTGTTGTCCTATAATGGAGATCCTCATGCATGCTCTCTTCCCCACTGCATTGTGGGTCTGACTATATCCACATTCTATATCCACAAATAAATCATATTAAAATATCCCAAAGTTAAACAGTTTTCCCCTTATTAAGAAATTTTGTATTTACTATCTACATAAAATGATGAAATGAAAATATTTTCCTTACAAGTACTTAACTCTGATGGTAAGCAATAAACAGTATTGTCGTATCAATAGTTTACTATGGACTACTATTCAAAAATGAATTTCTTATTGGTTTTGTGCAGTAAAAAAATCCACTTAGTCACTATTAGTTTCATAGGAGCTAAAAAAAAGACACAAAAACAAAACAAAAAAACACTAAAGACCTTGACCCTGGATTAAAAGACAGAAAATGTCCAATCTTTTACTGTAAACATCATGCCTCTGTTATGCCAAAAAGCAAAACAAACATGCAAACAGAAACAAACAACCATAAGGAAAAGTCGCATGGATGTCAAGTCTTGCACATCAGTTTCTGAAGGATTTCCTGTTTTGTGTATTTCATAAAATTCTCACTAGGGCTCAGTGGAAACAATTTTCTGTGACTGGAACTGTTTCCTATACCCCAGTCTCCTCTCACATGTCGCATAAGCAAAGTAGGACACTGAGGAATTCTCTCCCTCTCCAGTAAAACTGTGAGTATCATTAACTTCAAAGGTTTCCAGATAACAAGATATATTAGAATGTTTTTCTTTCCTTAACTGTACAGATGTGGTCTCAAACTATCTTTGCTGTATCCGCTAGTCCATATCCTCAAGTGTCTCTGTAGTGCATTCTTAAATTCCTAGTGTAAAAGTCATAAAGCCACACAGCTAGAGATCTCTTCCATACTCAGCAAACCTATCTTAAAATTTCACATACATACACTGAAGATTTTATTTATTTATTTGTTAGTTTTTTTGAAATTTAAGACATTCTTTTATCTTTATTTTAATGGATTTTGTACAGATAAAAGGATGGGGATTAAAACACAACAACTTCTGCAAATAGATTGTTTTATTTGAAAAATGTAATTAAATTCTAATTCTGCATTTTTTTTTTTCCATCTAGGACAAGAAAATGACTTATGGGGTAAGCTTATGGGATTGAAACCAATTTTCTCACAGCATTAGAAAAGTAATTTTCTTATTTCAGGTGTCCTTTTCTCATACATTTTGTAACTAAGAAGAAAAGTGAAAGATGATTGGAAACAAAATAAGCGAGAGGAACTATGAGAACAGCACAATGAAAAAACTTAAACTGCTGAGTATAAAAATATGGAGTAGAACTAAAAATGATCAGAGAAAGAAAAAGAAATACTTTTATAATACAAGGTTTTAAAAACATGATCAAATTAGAAATTCCTACTATATATATATATATATCTTATATATATATTTGATAAAATTGATAAAATTCCTGATATATGTGTTAAAATTTTTAACATATGATTTGATTTTTGATATTCGTACCCTTTTTTCTTCTGTTCTTATAAAATTAATCATTTCTTTTGGATAACATACAGACTGAAAACACAGTTTTCTGCAGAGTGTTAGATGTACGCATAGCATAGAACTGGGAACGGTGTGTGTGCTGGGTCATTGAGTTTATATTCCTAGTTAATATTATGGTGTGATGCATCAGCGATGTGGGATACCTGAGAGGCAAATTAACTCTGCCAGGCACCTCAGTGTCATTTATTGCAGCAGAAGAGATAACAGAAATGGAACCTCAGTGTTCTGGAAGAAGATATGTGCCTCTCATGGATGCCATCAGGGTTATTTTTCTCTCAGTTGAACCAGTTGATCACTAGGGCAATTTTGCCTTTATTTCTTTTTATTAAGGGTGCATGATCACAAAACTGCAATTTCTATGCTTTGTAAACTAGAGATAACATCTAAATATAAAAAGAAAACAAATACACATAAAGACACTAACACTGTCACACTACACATATCATGAAACCTCAAACAGTGCTACTTTAATTTTCATCCACTGTTACAAGAATTCATCAAAGATAGTAAGCCTATATGTTAGAGGTCTGATTAGGGAGAAATTCAAGTTACAAAAGAGTTGAAATAAGTTTCTGTAGCTGGAGAACAAAGACATTTGGAAGAAGAAAATGAATTAATTGTGCCCTTGATAGTTTGAAGAGAGAGAGCAACATGTTGAAGAATACAAGTTACCTTAAGATGTGACCCAAAGTGGCAGCCACCAATTAGCTGCACACGTGAAGAAATTGTCAACAGCACAAGTAAACATGGAGCCTGGCTTATTCTCTGGTTTTGACCTTAGACGTCAAAAGGGATTTGATCTTCAAATTGAGGTAAGCACAGTCACTTCCTCTACAAGAAGGAGCAAAGATAGCTTCATTTTGAGGTGAGTAAAATGAAAGACTGCAGAAAATCAGCAAGAGAGAGAGACAGACAAGACCTTCCTGAGCCTGGGAGACGTGGGACAGCTGCACAGAAATTGAAACAGTGTGCCTTGGCAACTGGCATTCCAGGTCCTCACCCAGGGAAATGGGTAATTTACCTGTCCTGAGATAAAGACAAACAGAAAGGTCCCCAAATCCCCAGTGGCATAGTCAGTGGCTGTTCTAACTACTAGAAAATTTCTGTCATTGGAGACTTTTAAGCAAGTTAAGAGAGCAGACTGGAATTTATAGGGTGGCTTGTCTTTGGAGACAAACCTTAAAGCACTTGCCCATGACTCCAAGACCATAGATTGCTATACCTAGGTGCCATTTTGAGAAGTGAGGTAACGTCCAAATTCCTAGCGCACTAAGTGCCAGAATCTCCTATGTATTCTCATGTTTGGGAACACAGATATATTTTCTCAGTGCCCTACATTGCAAAAGACAGTTTGTTCTGGCTTGTAGATACCCGAAGAGCCTCATATGTCCAGAGGTGGGGTTTTAGATTGTGGGTGTGTGACACTGGATGTATGGTAGGGTAATAACTGGATTAACCTGGTATTGGATTATTAGTGGAATTCTGGAAGTGGCTGCATGTAATTACTGAAGACAGAAGACCCGCCCTGATTGGGAGTGGCACCAATTGATAGGCTTACAGTGTGGATGGACTAAAAAGGGAATGAAAGAAAGGGAAGGGTGAGGTTACTTTCGCCTGCTCCCTGACACAGAAGGTACTATTTCTCATCTTTGGTGGACCACTCCCATTCCACCCTATCATATAGCCAGAAAACTACAGGCTTAAATTTCTATAAACTATGAGCTAAAATGTTCCTTTCTTCCATTAATTTGTGAGTGCTAGCTATTTTGTCTCAGCAATGAGGAGAGTAACTAAGACACATGTGTTATACCAGAGAAACAGAGGGTGCTGCCTCTAAAATCCAGGAGACCAAAGCATCAGTGGCCTGGAACCCAGGCCCTGGCTATCTGTCCACATGTGGATACCCGCAAATGCCAGGGCTCAATCAAGAGTCCGTGCTACTTCTACATATCTTCTTTTCAGTGATTCACTTGGGTGCACAAGGCTGACAGGGCTGCAAACCAACACAGCTTTCTCCCACACTGCACCACATCCAGGTGTACTGTTAAAGTGGTTGTGCACCAACACAGCAGTTGCACCGCTTGACCTGCACAGTTTCCCTCCACCCGGCCACCATTTCTGGGCATCCTGCGCTGTTGAGGATGGGAGTAGAAGTGTTGGTGTCTGCCACCCTTCTAGCCCCACAGTGTGCTTAGTAGCATGCTGCTCTCAGGGTTGAGTTCAAATGAAACAGGCAGAGTATTTTAGTCCCCACCACTTCCACTCCCTACACAGATACTGTGGACCACATCACTACTGAGTCTGTGAGCAGGGCCTTCACCTCTCCCTCTGCATCTGGAGAACAAGATTTAAAAAAAAAAAAAAATTAAAAGGTGTGTTGGTTTGGGGCAGCTTATTTTGCAAGGGGAACAACACAATAAAGGACACATACTTTATATGATTATTTATAAGTCACCCAAAGAACAGTATACAAAAGAGTGCAGGAAATCTGTCCACACACTAAGACCAAGGAATCCAGCTGAGGGCCTGGATCCCACAACAATGTCTACACGAGTTGAGCTGAATACCCAGAGCTCATAACAATGCCTCCATGAATCCAACTGGAGGCCCAAAACCCATGACAATGTCTCATGCGGACAGGTTTCATGGATCTGCCCAAAAGGCCCAAAGGTCAGTGGTGGAATCTACAAGGTCTGTGCCAGCAGGAAGAAGGATCTGTGCTAGCAGGCTGAGGGATCTGCACTGGAGCCAGGAAGTGATGCTCAGAAGAACCAGGGCTCCCCCAAAAGGTACCACAGCCATCGTCGGCAACAGTGAGGTCCCGAGCTCCTAGGAGGATGAAAACAGCCAAGTTCATCAGGAAGCCAGCTCCTCATGGTCTCTCTCAGCTCCCAACAGCTCTCCCAGCTCCCAACAGCCTGCTTCTTCTTCTCCAGGTCTGCCTCTTATGCTGCTGGCAACAGTCCTCAGGTGGGCCTCCCACACCCAGCACCACTCACTCAGTTCAGCTGGAGGTATAAGTTGACCACCAGTTATCAATCCACTACAAAAGGGCTTTTGAGATACGCATACTCCACCAATCAAATACCTACATTTTTTGAGTGCTTGCAGGAGAAAAAGGAAAAGATACAGAAAATTTATTAATTAAATAATATTTGAACCACACCTTAATCTTGAAAAATATAAGGACATATCCTAGGTTCAAAGGAACTTGACTATACAGGATTCATGAAGATTCTCATCCTGATACATACAGTCTAATTTTGACATGAGAAAGAAAAACAGTAAATTCCTAAAATTCCAAGAGAAAAGTACCTAGTCACGTTTAAGGGAATTCCCATTAGTTTAAAAGCAGAAAATTTCATAGGCCAAAAGACAACAAAATGCCAATACTCTAAATTCTGAAAGAAATAATTAATAACCAAAACTACTATACTCAGTACTACTGCAAGAATTATATATCTGAAACAAAAGTAAATCTAGCAAAGACAAAAAGATTACCATCATGAAAATCTAATAAAGACAAAAAGAGAAACAAAGAAAAATTAACTGTCATCATTTTAATAAACCATTAAATAACAGAGATAGAAATTGAAGAAGAAAGCAAATGATACTTAAAACAAACACAAGAAATTTAACAGAATGGCAGGAGTATGTTCTTACATGTCTATAATAAACTTCAATAGAAATACCCTAAATTTCCTGATTATGAGAAAACTGGCTCAATAAATACAATAAAAAGATCCAGTGATTGTTGACTACAGTCCACTTACTTCAACAGAAACATGCACAGGGGAAAACTGTTGAGTGGAAAAATATTCCACACAAAGAAAAACCCAACCAAGTACAGTAGGTATTTTTGTATTAGGGGAACTAGAGGGGAAAAAAGTAC
This sequence comes from Chinchilla lanigera, assembly GCF_000276665.1. Classification (NCBI taxonomy): domain Eukaryota; kingdom Metazoa; phylum Chordata; class Mammalia; order Rodentia; family Chinchillidae; genus Chinchilla; species Chinchilla lanigera. The sequence goes on from NW_004955428.1 coordinate 7,945,064, forward strand.
TGTAAAAAGAAACAAAGTGGTCACTATATAACAATCAAGACATCAGTTCAAAAAGGAGACATAAAACTGTCAACATTTACTCATTTAATGTCAGAGAAACCAATTTTATAAAATAAAGAATTAATGGATGTAAAGTTAGAGATATGATCCTAAACAATGGCAAATGGAAACTTTAATTTCTTTAATTTCCCACTTTCATCAATGAACCGATCATAAAGACAAGAAATCAACAAAGGTACATCACAGAAAGTCTCTAATCTAGATCAAATGCACTCAGTGGATGTTTGAAGAACATTTAAAAAAGAACTGCAAGATTCACATTATTTTCTTTTCTCCATGGAATATTTTATAGACTGAACCATTTTTTAGGCCACAAAACAAGGCTCAACAATATTAAAAAAGACAAAATAATACCATGTGTCTTCTTTGGCCAAAATGGAATAAAGCCAGAAATTCACAAAAATAGAAATTTCGAAAGCTACATAAATTCATGATGATTTAGTAACACAGTTCTGAATAAACACTGAGTCATTGAAGAAATGAAAGAGAAATTTCAAAAAAATTATTGACAAATAAAAATGCAAATACAAAATGTAAAACTTATGGAAATCTCAGTTCTTATCAGTAAATATCTATAACAGAAAAAGAAACAATTTCAAATAATCTAAGGAAACATCTCAAAAATTTACAAAAGTAAAGGCACACAAACCACAAATCACTAAGAAAGAACAAATATTTGACCACAAATAATCAAAATAGAAATTAAAATACAGTAAAATAGAGTAATGAAACAAGGTTTATGTTTTTTAGAAGATATAGAAAAACATCATCCTTTTACCTGAACAAATTAAGAAAAAAGACAATAATCTTAAGTAAATGAAATTAGACACAAAAGGAGACATTGCAAGTAATTCAACAGAAATTAAAAGATCTGTAGAAACTATTATAAAAAAACTATAACAATCAATTGAAAAAGTGAGAATACATTTCTAGGCACATATAACTTACCAAACTGTAACCATGAATACATAAAATATCGAAACATACCAAAATCAAGTGATAAAACTAGTTCAGTAATAGAAAATCTCCCAAAAGTCGTATCCAAAACTGAAGCAATTCACTGTTCAGCCCTATCAGGCTTTAAAAGCAGAACTACTGCAAATTTTCCCCAAAATATTTCAAAACATGGAAAAGAGGACAAATCTTCCAAACTTACTCCACAAAGCCATCTTTACCCTGCCTGGAAAAGTGAAAAGGACACAACAGCATCAAAAAAGATAGAAAAATAATTTTGATGAATATAGATGCAAAAATTGTCAGTGAAATACTATTAAATCAAATCCAGTAAGATATCAAAAAGATAATTTACCATGTACAAGTCAAGTTTATTCTCAGAATGCAAGAACTATTTAAAAATATAGTCAGTAGACATAAGATATCAATAGATTGGAGTTAAAAACAATATGTCCTCAATAGGTGCAAAATCATTTAAAAAATTAGCAAACTTTCCCAACATAAACCTTAAAAATGCTCTGCTCCAAGGTTAATGCTAAACAAGGTAAGGTTACAATTACCAACATCACACTGAATGGGAAGAAAATCACAAAAGTTTCCTCTAAATTCTGGAACAATAAGGAAAGATGTACTCAGACCAGTTAGGCCAGATACGTAAGTAAAAAACACATAGAGAGTAACACAAGAAGTCAATTTATCTTCATTTGCCGATGGTATTATTTTTTTTTTCTATAAAAACCCTTTGGAGAAAATCAACACTCAAAAATCACTAAAGTTTTATACACCAATAATGGAACTGCTCAGAATCATGTAAACAATCCTATTTAAAGGAATTACAGCAGTGCATTATCATTAATTTTGTTATTTTATATTTTTTGACTTTTGTATCACAATATTCTGATAAATGTCATCTGTGAATTAAAAACTTGACTGATTCTTGTACTCAGATGTATATTGTTTTTTAAACTTTATATTCTTAAGATTTATTATGATGATGAATGCAAAGACTTGATAAAAAACACATAATTGTGATTGTTTTACTACTAGAACATGTCTAAACCACTTTGTACCTATCAGAGAATTTCACAAAATTATAGTGAATAGATGTATGTATGCTATGATTGTAGTAAATAATTCTAAATCAATGTATTTATGTTATAACTTGTCAACTCTGAGTAAACTTTACAGCGAAACAATTTCTCCTATTAACTTTCTTAAATTTTTAATTTAAGAGAATATAGATTCTGTAATTTGATCATGTACCATTTTATGTTGATGTTAAACCATAATAATTAAATGCTGATTTCCAAATGTTCTTACTATATATTTGGGTAGAGATAATTACCTTTCAAAAATGCCTTACCTAAGTGACTTTTTTGTTTTACCATTTTTACAATCTTGTAAATATCCATATCTACTCACCTTTAGGAACAATGCATTGTAAATCAATTTTAAATAAGCATTGACTTTATTTACTGAATTTTACTTAACAACCAACAATAACAAGCAGAATTAGTAGTATCAATACTTAAATTTATTTCTCTGTCTTTTCCAGCAATTATGGGTATAGTTAGAATAGCCTTTGATTGTGAGGCTGATTCGAATTGATATAAATTCATTTATTTGCTATTGTCTTCTAATTTTTACTGCATAATTCAATTTATTGATGAAACCAAAAAATGAATGCATAACACAAACATAATTTTATTGAATGTTTACATTGCAACCAATAAGTAACTTAATTTTGATTTTCTTTTGTATTTTAAATAAATAAACCAATTTATTGCTGATAATACTGAAGTGAACTTAATCACAATTGTTAGCATGTTTTACCTGACCAATACATACCATTACAAATGTGAAATCCAAATTTGCTGTAGTAAGTTTAGCTGTTATCATTCAGAATTTTTGCTAATTGTTCTTTACTATAAGAAATAGTATTGGGGACCTCATATTAAATGTCTCTGATGGTCTCAGAAATTCTCATATGCATTGTTCTGTGCATCAGAAATGCTAAATTCTTCAGCTTTAGCCACTAGCCATTAACTTCTTTAATGTGAGTCAGAATATGATCTTTCTTATACTGTGTTTATAGTTTGTGCTTCTACATTATTTCTTTCTCTTAACATGGACACTTACCTAAAACAGTGTAAAAAAAATATGAGTTGGTGAAATTTAGAAGTCTATGAAAATGAGCTTTTCTATGCATATGGTGACATGTAAATTAACCCTCCATCTTATATATCTGAATTTCATCTAGATCTTTTGGATACTTATTGACATTTTAAATGGTATTTCTTTCAAAATCACACAATGAGGAAAGAAAAGTATATGAATTTTAGCAGGAGAAAAATTAATTTTCCACATTCAGAGTTCATTTAGCTTCTCTGTTCAAAAAATATTTGATAACTAACAGTGTAGGTTAAAGATGAAAAATTTATTTCATCAGTAAACTCTAAATAATTACATAATTGAATAAGAAATTATTATGATTAGTGCATACATTCAAATGGTATGCACATATATGATATACATATGTAAATTATAATATATATTCAGAATCATTCAATAGTACTAGTATATGCATGTTATGATTGTAGCAAATAATTCTAAATCAATGTATTGATTTTACAAACAAAACCATTCAATAGTAGTAATAGTAAGAAGAGCATTACATGGTAGATTTGATTATAAAAGTTAATTTTTGGTCTTTTTGAAATTCCTGAAATTCTGTTTTGAATGGTTGGTAAGAATGTGATTGCTGATATATACTTACCTTTCCAGTAGATGGTAGTACAGATGTTCTTAAGAAAACATTTGCTAGTATATGTTTCACAAATCAGAAGCATTCTCAGACTTGATAGTAGTGTATTATATGAAAAACAACCTTAAATATTATATGAGTTATAGGGAAAGGTATAATAATGGCAACTGATACATATTTAAAGATTAAAATTTAAAATGGTACTTATCTTTTTATTCTGCTTCAAAGTGAAATAAATATTAGAAAATCAAAGCACCATCCTCAGGACAACTAATCTCTAATGTTTACATGTGATTATCACTCTACATCCAAATACTAGTTTATCTAAAAGCCCTTTTGATTTTATGTCTCATAGCACAATCTTAAATATACTATATATATCCTAATTTTAGTTTGTGTTAATAAACCACATTGGTATTCTTTATTTTGCATACTTGTCAGAGTAAATATTTTCTCTTTATGTTTATTGATGTTTATAGCTTTCCTATTAATATCAGTCTTGATTTAAATAAAATATAAGCTTCAAGTTAGTGATAGAGGAAATATAAAATATTCAGAAATTGTCATGCATAACTTGCAAGAAGAAGAAACATAAGCACTATAGACATATTTGTAGAGAAAAATTTTAATGGCAAGCACAAGTTTGATTAGAGTTCATATAAAGAAAAAAATATTTTATTTTAAGTAGCACAAAATGAAACCTCTGAGTTATTAATATGAATACTTTACAGAAGATTACATTTACAAAGAATTTCTGACATATTTTGAACAGCATAGATAATACCAATTTGTGGTTAAAAAGGAAACTTCTGAGTTGTGGTTTACATATGTTTCTACAGCAGTTTGTATAACACTTTTACCAAAGCACTGGTCTTGTATTTTGATTGTGGTATATCCTTTGGAGAATCATTGATGTTTAATTAAGCCCCAGTAGGGGTAAATATAAGGTATGTGTAAGTAAGGAGTAATTTGCTTTGCAAAACTCCTTTGATTCAGTTCTGCACTGTCACATAGATCTGTGAGGCCTGCAATGAATATGAATACGTGGCCTCTTAGAAGTGATGTGCTCACAAAACAGGCAGATTGAAGGCCCTGCGGTGGGGATGATATAACCGCTCCTTTGGGGTAGGGCGACCATAACTACAGGACAGGAGGCATCTCTGCAGCTGTTGGGGGCAGGAGGCTCTGAATGTCCTCCTCCAGATGTTAACCATGGCCAGAAAGTTACCCCGGTGTTTAGGGTGAGAAGAAGGAAAGGTTTGAGAAAATTCTGCCAGGTATTTTTGCCAATATAGCCATTTTAAATTTTCCTGCTGCTCTTAGTTTAATCTTTTCTCTTTTACTGAACATTTGTGTGTGTGTGGATAGCATTTGTTTAATACCATTAATTCTTACCTAACATTAATAATCATTGCCTGATCTTGTTATGTACTTGTTACTAAATATTTTGAGGGCTGTCAAATTTACTTGAAAGAAACTCCATTGGTACTTTTTTTAAGTTTCAGTTTGGTTTTGTGTTTATATTGATAAGTCAAACGTTCTTTTCTTAAAAGAAAAGTGTAGAGAACTTAATTACATGATTACCTAATGCAGGGTTCTGATTGGCTGAGAGGGAGGGCAGGAGTAAGAGAGGGCTTCCTTCCTGTGCACTTCTCATGTTGCTGTTCTTGGCAGCTAGCTGCAGATCATGAAGACTTAAAAAAGAAGCAAGAAGAGTACACTACATCTATTTTTAATGTTCTGATATTATAAAAAATTTACTTAAAATATAAGAAATAATAAAACAATATTTAGGAATTAACATTTAATATATCGTCTCATGAGTGTTCATTTATATTCAACACAATTTTATTAAATTCTGTCTCTTTTCACTGACCAGTTATTCCAGAAAACTTTTAATGAACACTGCAATTTATCTTCAAAGCTAAGTAAAAACAGAAAGATATGAAGCCCATAGAAGTACATACACATATTTACCAAGCATATATCATTTATGGCAAGGGGAAGCAATCCTAACAAAATACTTTTAAGCATATTCATTTACACTTTAAGCAATATATGATTGCCTTGCCTTACTTGTTCATTGCTAACATTTTTTCTGTTGTTTGTAAGAGAATTCTTCTTCCTCTTCTATTGTGTTTTTTCTCCTCCACCTACCTCACAGGTAGTTAATGAGAAAGTATTCCTACAGAGTATAAATGGGTGTCTATTCTCTTTGTGTTTCTTATTTCTCTCCAATTTCCTTTTATGTACTCAAATTCTGTATGTGTGTGAGCACGCATATAAAGGTAAATATCTATAGATATATGTTTATACACTTCTATCTATATCTATTTATCTTTTCATTTCTGCTGAAATATAATTTCCATGAAGTGTTGGAGACTCATTTGTCTCTTACCGCCCTACTCTTGGAAATTTATTTTAAAGATAGTCGAGGTTGGATTTTTTCATTTTCTTGATTTTCTCTATCAAATCTGAACGCATCTCAAGCTTATAAATCCTGACCTACCTTGCCTTTTCTGTCTGGAATGCCCATTCTCCACTGAGTAATACTTGGTCAATTTCTTTATGTCTCTCTCAAAGACCATTGTTAAAGGTAAAACTTCACTGAACATCAACCATGTGGAAGTTTCTTTATCTTCTGAATGCTATAGATTTGATATGGTTTTCATAGTTATTTGCACATCCTTTTATATTATTACAGCTTGATCTTATTTAAAGTTTATTTTAATAGCTATGGATTACAT